>NC_086113.1:3312500-3616809 GCF_963921235.1 Mobula hypostoma | reverse complement strand
TTGGTTATCAGGATATGGGACATGGGATGAGGTTGGTTGTCAGGATTTGGGGCATGGGATAAGGTTGGTTATTTGGGATATGGGACATGGTATAAGGTTGGTTATTGGGATATGGGGCATGGGATAAGGTTGGTTATCTGGGGTGTGGGGCATGGGACAAGGTTGGTTATCGGGATATGGGATATGGGACAAGGTTGGTTATCGGGATATGGGACATGGGATAAAGTTGGTTATCGGGATATGGGACATGGGGTAAGGTTGTTTATCAGGATATGGGACATGGGATAAGGTTGGTTATCAGGATATAGGGCATGGGGTAAAGGTTGGTTATCAGGATATGGGACATGGGATAAGGTTGGTTACCGGGATATGGGGCATGGGATAAGGTCAGTTATCAGGGTCATGGAGCATGGGATAAGGTTGGTTATTTGGGATATGGGACATGGGATTAGGTTGGTTATCAGGATATGGAACATGGGATGAGGTTGGCTATCGGGATATGGGGCATGGGATGAGGTTAGTTATCGGGATATGGAGCATGGGACAAGGTTGGTTATCGGGATATGGAGCATGGGATAAGGTTGGTTATCAGGATATGGGACATGGGATGAGGTTGGTTGTCAGGATTTGGGGCATGGGATAAGGTTGGTTATCTGGGATGTGGGGCATGGGACAAGGTTGGTTATCGGGATATGGGATATGGGACAAGGTTGGTTATTGGGATATGGGACATGGGATAAAGTTGGTTATCGGGATATGGGACATGAGGTAAGGTTGGTTATCAGGATATGGGACATGGGATAAGGTTGGTTACCGGGATATGGGGCATGGGATAAGGTCAGTTATCAGGGTCATGGAGCATGGGATAAGGTTGGTTATTTGGGATATGGGACATGGGATTAGGTTGGTTATCAGGATATGGAACATGGGATGAGGTTGGTTATCGGGATATGGGGCATGGGATAAGGTTAGTTATTGGGATATGGAGCATGGGACAAAGTTGGTTATCGGGATATGGAGCATGGGATAAGGTTGGTTATCAGGATACTTGGCTCTATTTTAGGCTCCTCTCTCCCTTTTGATTCGAAACGCCTTAAGCAGGTCTCTAACCCGATAGTTAAATATGCTTTGCGCATTTGGTTTCAATTCAGAAAATTTTTTGATCTTAATCAATTCGGGTTAGCGATTCCTATTTTAGGTAACATATTTTTTCCTCCCTCTTTTACGGATCGCGCTTTTCAAACTTGGAAGACTAAGGGTATTTTACGGTTTTTGGATTTATTTTTAGATGGTTCCCTTATGTCTTTTGAACAATTATCTAATAAATATAACTTATCAAGAATACATTTTTTTAGATATTTACAAGTTACAAATTTCCTAAGTACTATACTTTCTTCCTTTCCAATGCTTCCTCCTACGTATATTTTAGATTCGATAATTAACCTCAATCCATGTCAGAAAGGTGCATCGGCTATGATTTATAATATTATTATGAAACTTAGGAAAGCTCCATTTGATAAGATTAGGGTAGATTGGGAACAGGAATTGGGGCTTACCATTTCTGTGGATGATTGGGGGCAGATTTTACAATTAGTTAATACTTCCTCTATTTGTGCTAAACATTCCCTAATTCAATTTAAAGTGGTTCATAGAGCACATATGTCCAAAGATAAGTTAGCGCGTTTTTACTCGCATATTAATCCTTTTTGTGATAGATGTTCGGGGCAGATAGCCTCTTTAACTCATATGTTTTGGTCTTGCCCTACTTTGGAAACTTTTTGGAGAGATATTTTTAATATTATTTCTAAGGTATTAAATATAGATATCTCTCCTCACCCTATTACTGCTATCTTTGGACTACCTAAAATTTCTAGTGATCTTTCCCCTTCAGCCCGTAGAATGATTGCATTTCTTACTTTAATGGCGAAAAGATGTATTTTACAACATTGGAAAGAGCTTAATGCTCCAACTACCTTTTTTTGGTTCTCTCAGACGATTTTATGTTTGAATCTGGAGAAAATTAGAAGTAACCTTTATGATTCTTCATTTAAATTTGAACAGATTTGGGGACCTTTTATTCGATATTTTCATTTAATGTAATATTTACCCTTCTTGTTTTTTTTCACTGTTTTTAATGGAGGTCGGGATTGAGGACGTGATTTTAAGTTTAACTCTGTTTGGTTTCAAGTTAGCCCATTGCTTTGCTTTGCTTTTAGTTAGTTGTACGGTGGTTTTTTTTTGGGTTTTTTTTTTCTTTTTTTCCATTGATATATATAAAATTTAGTATACTATTATGTTATCTTGGTTTCTTATGTTTAAATTACATTGTTTGTAGTATTTTTTTTGGTATTGATACCTTCTGGAATTTTATTATACTTTAACATTGTATTAATGTTTATATGGCTTACCTTTTTTGTATACTTATTCAATAAAAAGATTTAAAAAGAAAAGAAAGGATATGGGACATGGTATAAGGTTGGTTATTGGGATATGGGGCATGGGATAAGGTTGGTTTATTTGGGATATGGGACATGGGATGAGGTTGGTTATCGGGATATGGGACATGGGATAAGGTTGGTTATCAGGATATGGGACATGGGATGAGGTTGGTTATCGGGATTTGGGGCATGGGATAAGGTTGGTAATTGGGATATGGGACATGGGATAAGGTTTGTTATTTGGGATGTGGGACGTGGGATAAGGTTGGTTATCGGGATATGGGACATGGGATAAGGTTGGTTAGTGGGATATGGGACATGGGATAAGGTTTGTTATTTGGGATGTGGGACATGGGATAAGGTTGGTTATTGGGATATGAGACATGGGATAAGGTTTGTTATTTGGGATGTGGGACATGGGATAAGGTTGGTTATTTGGGATGTGGGACATGGGATAAAGTTGGTTATTGGGATATGGGGCATAGGATAAGGTGTGCTATTGTCTGTCAGTTTCCATCTAATAATAAGTTTCCATGCCTGAGAGTTGACCAGCTTGCCAGACTAAACATTGTCCACAGGACTGAAGGTAGTCAAGAGAGAATATATATAAATATTAAATTAAACAAGTAGTGCAAAAATAGTGAGGTAGTTTTCAAGGATTCGTTGTCCGTTCAGAAGTCTGATGACGGGGGAGAAGAAGTTGTTCACAAATCATTGAGTGTGGGTCTTCATGTTCCTATACCTCATCGCTGATGGTAGCAATGAGAAAAGGGCATGTCCTAGGTTCTGAGGTTCCCTAATGATAAATGCTTCCTTCTTGAGGCATCGGCTTTTGTAGATGTCCTCGGTGCTGGGGAGGCTGGTGCCCATGATGGAGCTGGCTGAGTTTATAGCTCTGCAGTTTTTTCCGATGCTGTGCATTGGCGGCTCCATTCCAGACGGTGATGCAACCTGTTAGAATTCTTTTCACGGTACATCTGTTGCCTTGCAACAATTTCCAAGAATTCTTGGAATTCTGGGAATAGTGAAGTTGCCATGCCATTAGAAAGTGGAAATGGTTATAGCTGAGACCCAAAATTCTCTTAAAATTCAATTTATGAACCTCATCTTTCTTTAAAAGAACTCTGCCGCAATATACTTCTGGCACTGCAAGCACAGGTGAACTTATATGGGAAGGGTGGTTAGCCAAGTAGTCCAGGACAGTGATGGTTTCTGTGAATGATTTTGTTAATTTTGTTTTTCTACCTGGTGGAAGGTGGGAGGCAGAAAGAATGGCAGAAATAAATGAATCTGAAATGAATCGAGTGATTCCCTGTGAGTTCCAGCAATGAGTTCCATACCTGCTACGATTACACTAACAGCGGGAATCCTTATTGTAATTTGGGACTCAGTGAGGTTAAAACCATGCTCTGTGAAAGACATCACAATTCACAAAAATATTCAATTTGACGAGACATGGAAACCTTCACTGGATGAGCAGTGCAGAATCCATCTTGTTATTGAATAATGAGAGGATTGAATTATGTAGAAAGCAGCATCCATCAACAAGGATCCCCACAGCCCAGGACATGCTCTCTTCTCACTGCTGCCATCAGAAAGAAGGTACAGGAGCCTCAGGACTCACACCACCAGGTTCAGGAATAGTTATTACCTCTCAACCATCAGGCTCTTGAACCAGAGAGGATAACTTCACTCATCTTAGAAAAATAGAGGGCTATGGGTAACCCTAGGTAATTTCTAAAGTAAGTACATGTTCAGCACAGCTTTGTCGGCCGAAGGGCCTGTATTGTGCTGTAGGTTTTCTATGTTTCTACGTTTCTAACTTAACTCACCCCAACACTGAACTCTTCCTTCAACCTATGGAGTCACTTTCAAGGATTCTTCATCTCACATTCTTGATATTTATAGCTTATTTATTATAATAATTAGTATTTTTTCCATTTCTTTGTATATACTGTGAATACCTGCCAAGGAGAAGAATCTAAGGGGTGTATATGGTGATATATATATACTCTGATAATTTATGTACTTTGAACTTAGAAATTTGAAATTATGATTCAGAAGACAGTCTTATTGTCTCAAGTGCCAGAAGACACAGCACTAAAATAAGTTTCTTGGCCTGGTGCATGAGCGTTAGATGAGCAAAAAGGATTCCTGGTGTTAGTGTAATCGTAGCAGGTATGGAACTCAATGCTCAAGCTCACAGGGTATCACTAAGTTCATTTATTATCACATGAACATCAAAAATACACTCAGTGGCCACTTTATTAGGTACACCTGTACACCTGCTCGTTAATGCAAATATCTAATCAGCCAATCAGGTGGCAGCAACTGAATGCTTAAAAGCATACAGACATGGTCAAGAGGTTCATTTGTTGTTCAGACCAAGCATCAGAATGGGGAAGAAATGTGACTTTGACTGTGCAATTATTGTTGGTGCCAGATGGGGTGGTTTGAGTATCTCAGAAACTGCTGATCTCCTGGGATTTTTATGCACAGCAGAGACCCACAGCCAGAGGTCCGCGGACCCTTCACCCTCGGTTAATGGTAGGGTTCTGTGGACCCCTCACCCTCGGTTAATGGTAGGGTTCCGTGGACCCCTCACCCTCGGTTAATGGTAGGGATCCACGGACCTCTCACCCTCGGTTAATGGTAGGGATCCACGGCATAAAAATGTTGAGAACCTCTGGTCTAGAGTTTAGAGAGAATGGGACAAAAGATACACCCAGTGAGCAGCAGTTCTGTGGGTGAAAGCACTTGGTTAATGAGAGAGGTCAGAGGAGAATGGCCAGACTGGTTCAAGCTGACAGGAAGGTGACAGTAGCTCAAATAGCCACACGTTACAACAGTGGTGTGCAGAACAGCATCTCTGAATTCAGAACACATCGAACCTTGAAGTGGATGGGCTACAGCAGCAGAAGACCATGAAGATCCACTCCGTGGTCAGTTAGCAAGTAGAGGAGGTACTGTAACTAATAAAGTGGCCATTGAGCGTATAGTGAAATGCATCGTTTGCATTACCAACCAACACAATTTAAGGATGTGCTGGGGGCAGCCCACAAGTATTGCCACACGTTCCCGCACCAACCTCCTTTTGCTCTCACCTGGTCTCCCCTATCACCTGCCAGCTTGCACTCCTACCCTTGCTACTCCTTCTTATCCTGGCTTCTTCCCCCTTCCTTCCCAGTCCTGATGAAGGTTATCAACCCAAAATGTCAGCTATTTATTCCCTTCCATAGATGCTGCCTGACCTGATGAGTTTCACCAGCAATTTGTGTGTTGCTCAAGATTTCCGGCATCTGCAGATTCTCCCGTGTTTACAATAAAAGCAGATATGTATTTTCTGCCTGATCGGAGGGGGGAAGAGAGAATGTCTGGAGTGGGTGGGGTCTTTGATATGCTGGCTGCTTTACTAGGGCATTGAGAAGTGCAGACAGCGTCCATGGAGGGGAGAGAGGTTTTCCTGATGTGCTGAGCTGTGTCTACATTCTCTGCAGTTTCTTGCAATTGTAGTCAGTTGCTGTACCAGGCAGTGATATCTATGTTCTGTATTTTAATGAAAAAATTAAGCTCCCCAGCCTCTCTCTATCACCCAAGTCTCTACCCTCTGCTCCCTTCTCCTCCACACCCATAATGCATAGGGGTACGTGACCCCAAGGGGAGTCTGACATTAATGCAGGAGGAGACTGGGAGAAAACATCATTGGTGATTGTGAGGACCGGAGTACAGATTTGCAGGCACAGGAAGTTGTCAGGTGGATAAGGCTATAACACGAGTGATCCTATCTCTGATCTGCAGGCAGTGTTGCTCTCTGCAAGTAATCCTGGCTACCACGTGGCAGTGGGCTGCTCACCAAAACTGCACGGTTCGGTCGGTGGATGCACTTTGGTGAATTGGTGAATTAGGTTATTATTGCCACATGTAACCAGGTGAAAAACTAGGACTAGCCATACAGACCAGATTGTTGGACAAGGTACTGAGGTAGTACAAGGTAAAACAATAACAGGAGAAATGATCATCAATATCAATAATATTACTGCATTTTGATCATTCACATTATCGTTTACCTGCACTACACTTTCTCTGTAACTGTACACTTTTTATTCTGCATTCTGTTATTGTTTTATCTTGTTCTACCTCAATACACTGTGTAATGATCTGATTTGTATGAACAGTATATAAGACAAGCTTTTCACGGTATCTCAGTACATGTGACATTAATAATCCAATTCCAATACCAATATCCATTGTCAGGTATTGTACAGTTACTGAAAAATAAAATTCCAATAATTTATTTTCTCTTCAACATTGGAAGATTGTAATATAACAATGTCATATTTTCCATTCCCCCTCAGGTGGGCCAACAGTTTATACTGAACCTGTAAGCTTTGGAAAATAAGCCATTGCCATTAGGAACATGGTTGAGTCTGGCCTAATTTACTACATACAGAGTCACTGTCAACAAAAGAGATACACTCAGTGCAGGAGGTACTTAATAAAGTGGCCACTGAGTGTATGTTTGTGATCTTCTGCTGCTGTAGCCCATCCACTTCAAGGTTCAACGTGTTGTGCATTTAGAGATGCTCTTCTGCACACCACTGTTGTAACACGTGGTTATTGAGTTACTGTCACCTTCCTGTCAGCTTGAACCAGTCTGGCCATTCTCCTCTGACCTCTTGCATCAACAAGGCATTTTTACCCGCCGAATTGCTGTTCACTGGATGTTTCCTGTTTTCCACATCATTCTCTGTAAACTCTAGTGACTGTTGTGTGCAAAAATTCCAGATCAGCAGTTTCTGAGATACTCAGACCACCCCGTCTGCCAACAACAATCATTCCACGGTCAAAGTCACTTAGATCACATTTCTTTTCCATTCTGATGTTTGGTCAGAACAACAACTGAACCTCTTGACCATGTCTGCATGCTTTTATGCCACATGATTGGCTGATTAAGTATTTGTGTTAACAAGCAGGTGTACAGTTGTACCTAATAAGGTGATCAGAGTGTAAAACTCTCAGTTTATCAGAATTACATTTAAACACAAATCTCTAAAGTAAATTGCTGGTATTGAAAGTATGGACTTACTTTCAAGCACTTTACAACATGGTCTTGCTATTATTATTTATCTAACTGTCTGTCACTCTATTTATTCTATTTTTGTAAATGCACAATTTGTCTTCTTTTGCACATTGGTTGTTTGTCAGTTATTGTGTGCAGTTCTTCATCGATTCTACTGTACTTTGCTCTAGTGAAATTCCTGCAAGAAAATGAATCTCAGAGTAGTATAAGGTGACATATACTTATTTTGAAAATAAATTTACTTTGAACTCCTCCATAAGCAGGATAAATCTAAGCGAGCTAGTTACTAGTCCATCAGTGGGATGCAGTGACCAGTATTGTGATGTTGTGACATAAAGTCACATTGACCAGAAACAGAATCAGGTTTAATATCACTGGCATCTATCGTCACATTCGTTGTCACACGGCAGCAGTACATTGCAATACATAATCAAGCCAGGGCAGCATACAGAGATCTCCCCGTTGTGTGCTCTGTACCAACTAGAATTATTTTTAGTGTACCAGGAGAGAAAGTGGCACAATGTTACTCAGGGAACCCCAACTACAAAGTTCCATCAATCATATTTTTAAAGTTCTCACACCCTGTGGCTTTCAAAATTCAAAGTTCAGAGTAAATTTATTATAAAAGTACATATATAGTGTCCTGAGGTTCATTTTCTTGTGGGCATTCACAGTAAATACAAAAAAACACAATAGAATCAATGAAAAACCACACACACAAAGATGGACAAACAAGCAATGTGCAAAAGACAACGGACTGTGCAAATACAAAAAGAAAAAAAAACAAAATAGTAATAATGAATAAATAAGCAATAAATATTAATAAAATATTAAGAAAGTTTCAGAGCTTTGAGCAGCCTCTAATTGGAGAGATCAGAAGCCTGAAAAGGTGGAATTCACTCAGGTTTGCTGACTGAGTATCAAAGGCAGTGACTCATGGCTGATTTGGAGCTTTGAGCAGCAACCAATTGATGTTCAGGATTGATTAGCAAGAACAAATTAAAGTAAGGCAGCAGCAATGGAGTGGTCATCGTCTGAGCGGTCAGAGTTAGAGTGGAGATTTTGAGGCTTCAGCAAAGAGAGGCTTTGGTCAGAGAAGACTAGAAGAGGCTGTAGGTAGAGTTTCTTCCTTTCACACCTCCCTCCCTTCACATTTGCTCAGTTAAAACAATAGAGATGCCAGGCAGGATAGTGGAATGTTCCTCTTGCAGGATGTAGGAAGGCAACAAGACCTCCAGTGTCTCTGATGACTACACCTGTGAGAATTGCATCCAGCTGCAGCTTCAAACAATCCGCATTAAGGAGTTGGAGCTGGAACTATATGAGCTTCGGATCATTTGGGAGGTAGTTACACCCAAGATACAGGACAAAGGAAACTGGGTGACAGTCAGGAAGGGAAAAGGGTTAAACATCCAGTGCAGAGTAATCCTGTGGCCATCCCCCTCAACAATAGGAATGTCAATTTGGATACAGTTGGGGGGATGACCTAACAGAGGAATGTCACAGTGGTTGGGTCTCAGGTACTGAGTCTGCCTCTGTGATTCAGAAGGAAAGGGGGGAAAAGAGATGAGCTGTGATGATACGGGATTTGTTAGACAGGGGAACAGAAAGATGGTTTTGTAGACGAGAATGAGATTCCCGGATGGAATGTTGCCTCTTGGGTGCCAGGGTCTTGGACATCTTGGATCGAATCCTCAGCATTCTTAAGTATGAGGGTGAACATCCAGAGGTCGTGGTCAATGTAGGTACCAATGACATGGGTAAGATGAGGTTCTGCAAATGGAGTTCAGGGAGGTAGGTGCTAAGTTAAAGGGCAGGACCTCCAGTTCTGTGATCTCAGGATTGCTACCCGTGTCACATGCTAGTGAGGCCAGAAGAAGGAAGATTATACAGTTTAATAGTGGCTAAGGAGTTGATGTGGAAGGCTTCAGATTCCCAGATCTGGGACAGAAGGGTTAGATTCATCTTGGAGTACAAAGTTTGGCACAACATTGTGGGCCGAAGGGTCTGTACTGTGCTGTAGTGTTCTATGTACCTAGGTATTCCCATTCCCACTATAAGAGCTAGGGAGTAAGGATGTTTTAAATATCTCTGCTAGGACCCCTGACATTTCTACCCTAGCCTCCCACAGGGTCAGAGGGACACCTTGTCAGGTCATGGGGATTCATCCACACTAATTTGCCTGAAGTCTCCTCCTGTGTAATCCATAAATGGTCCATGACCTCACTGCCGTTTTGTCTCACTTCTATAGACTCTGTCTTCCAAGTAAATGCAATTGCAACAAATCTCTTCCATCTCTTCCAGCTCCATTCATAGACGACCACTCTGGTCTTCAAGTGAAGATCTTCATATTTCTTTTGCTCTTAAAAGATCTGTAAAAGTTCTTGGGATTCCCCTTCACCTTGTCTTCTAGAGCAACCTCATCCCTTCTTCAGGCCTTCTAATTTCCTTCTTAAGTGTTCTGTTGCATTTCTTATATTCCACTAGCACCTCATTTGCTTCTTCCTGCCTCAATATCTCGCATGACCAAGGTTCCCTAAACCTGTTAGCTTTGCCTTTTTATCCTGACAGGAATTCTTTTGATTCCTCTTATTGAAATGCACATCCTTGTATCTTCACACATGAACTTCCATTTTCTCACAAATGAGGGCTGGAGAAAACAGTTAACATACAAATGTTTTTTAACTTTAAAATGCCGTACCAAAATTATAGACAATATACATGATGAGGATGCATTAAGACCATTGTGACAGGCCCATGAGGAAACACTCAAGGCCTTCTTCTTCAAAATTTCATTGCCATTTTACATCAAAGGTTCAAAGTTCAAAGTAAGTTTATTGCCATATACTACTATGAGATTCATTTGCTTGTAGGCATTTACATAGTCAGAGTCATACTTTATTGATCCTGGGGGAAATTGGTTTTCGTTACAGTTGCACCATAAATAATAAATAGTAATAGAAATAGTAATAGTAATATTACTATTAGTAAATAGTAATAGTCATGGAAATAATAAATGGTAATAGAATTGTAATAGAAAAATAGTAATAAATAGTTAAATTGTAGTATGTAAATTATGCCAGTAAATTATGAAATAAGTCCAGGACCAGCCTATTGGCTCAGGGTGTCTGACCCTCCAAGGGAGGAGTTGTAAAGTTTGATGGCCACAGGCAGGAATGACTTCCTATAACGCTCTGTGCTGCATCTCAGTGGAACGAATCTCTGGCTGAATGTATTCCCGTGCCCACCCAGTACATTATGTAGTTGATGGGAGACATTGTCCAAGATGGCATGCAACTTAGACAGCATCCTCTTTTCAGACACCACCGTTAGAGAGTCCAGTTCCATCCCCACAACATCACTGGCCTTACGAATGAGTTTGTTGATTCTGTTGGTGTCTGCTACCCTCAGCCTGCTGCCCCAGCACACAACAGCAAACATGATAGCACTGGCCACCACAGACTCATAGAACATCCTCAGCATCGTCCAGCAGATGTTAAAGGACCTCAGTCTCCTCAGGAAATAGAAATTCCCTTCTTGTAGACAGCCTCAATATTCTTAGACCAGTCCAGTTTATTGTCAATTCGTATCCCCAGGTATTTGTAATCCTCCACCATATCCACACTGACCCCCTGGATGGAAACAGGGGTCACCGGTACCTTAGCTCTCCTCAGGTCTACCACCAGCTCCTTAGTCTTTTTCACATTAAGCTGCAGATAATTCTGCTCACACCATGTGACAAAGCTTCCTACAGTAGCCCTGTACTCAACCTCATCTCCCTTACAGGACAACAAAGAAATACAGTAGATTTATTTATGGAAAATTATATAAAACTAAAGACTGACAAACAACCAATGTGCAAAAGACAACAAATTGTGCAAATATATGACCAAGTGAGTGGCCACAGCAGAGAGATGCCATCCGATCAGTACACAAATAGGCAAGAAGATATATTTGGCATTTGTGGTGTCACGTTGCATTGTTTACATGTATTTTTTTACATTTGAGAGCAGAAACAGATGTTCAAAGTTCAAAGTAAATTTATTATCATAGTATGACTCTGATATTCACAGTAAATCCAAGAAACACAGAAGAATCAATAAAAAACCTCACAAAGCAGGACGGACAAACAACCGAGGAGCCAAAGACAACAAACTGTGCAAATACAAAAAGAAAATAAAACCACTACAGTACTACTAATAATAAATACGCAATAAATGTAGAGTCCTTAAAAGTGAGTGCATAGGTTGTGCAATCGGCTGAGTGTTGGGGTGAGTGAAGTTATCCCCTCTGGTTCAAGATGTCACGTGGGCTTTAGCTCCTCTCCTGTTTCAGTGGTTGCTGGAGGCTGAGAAAATGTTGCTTTCAAACAGAAAGTGAGAAATATGTTTTATTTTGCCGCTGCTCAAAAGCTGTGTCTCACATAAATGGGGGAGGGGAGGGGAAAGCGTGCTCCTGTAGACATGAGCTTTAGCCTGAAGGCTCCTTACCTTGCAGCTAAACAGCTCTTAAAATGCAACGTGAAAGCCTGCAGATTAGCTGCACTTTAGGAGCAATGATTCGATGCAATTTCAGATGAGCTGAATCTCTGTCCAGTGAGTGTAGGGCATGTAGTTCCCTCATCTATTTGCTGTCGGCTCGGCTGCGGACTCTTGCTGGTCCCGTATTGTTTTGGTATTGGTCTTATACCACCAAACGGTGGTCTCTGAGGAAACCACTCACCCACGGGGTACAGGGACCGAGTTAGTGTTTGATTTAGATTTGATACTTCACAGTGCGATTCCAACTGCTTGCGCGAAGAACATAGGCAAAGCTGAGGAGACTGCTGCGTTCTGTTCATCTCTGTAATAGTTTCTGTACCACTGGAGGGTTTAACAGGACCCGTACTGCTCGGACCACCTTTCATCAGCAGTGACCGTGATGCTGCTGGGTGAGTTAATGTGAGCGTGTAACAAAAGCGAAAGCTACAACGTGAAGCCCAGAAAGCGAGCGCTGATTTCCATCACGCGTAACACGGCTGAAAAGTGCAATGCCGTTTGCTGCCTCTCTCTCTCTGCATTTCCTTACAAGCACAAGCCAGTTTTCAGTGCTCTATCAGAACGCAGTGCCGCGCTCTTTCCCTTGAATGATTTCAATCGGTTTGCATCGAAGTCTGTAAAACACGTTGTTTAATAGCACGGGCTTTCATGGCATGTAATGACAATAAACGCCTATTTGTTAACGCAGAAGTTAAAAATTCTACCTAAATGCATACTTTTGAGGGATTCTATTACATTGGAAGTATTCACTTATAGATGCCAATGAACAAGGTTGTTATTTAATTTCTCTTGCTGTTTTTGTATTATTATTCTCAGTGCTGTCCTCTCGTTTTCTGTAAGTTGCTCTAAAGCGACAGGAAGATAACCGTGTTAAATGTCTGAGTACAGTGAATACTGTACCGACAATTCCTTAACCAACCCGGCTCAAACTGTATTTGGCTTACAAGAAGAAAACGTCAGTTGTTGGAGTGGCTCTATTTGATAGTGGTGCAAAACTCGACTTTCTTCATTTGTGACATATAATCATAATCATAAGACATAGGAGCAGAATTAGGCCATTTGGCCCATCGATTCTGCTCCACCATTCTATCATGGCTGATTTATTTTCCCTTCCAATTCCATTCTCCTGCCTTCCCCTGTAACCTACGACACTCTGATGAATCAATAACCTATCAACCTCAGCTTTAAACATACTCAATGGCTGTTAGTGGTGATAAATTCCACAAATTCACTACCCTCTGGCCAAAGAAATTCCTCCTCACTTCTGTTCTAAATAGGTGGCCCTCTATCCTGAAGCTGTGTCCTCTGGTCCAAGACTCCACCTCACAAAGAAACATCCTCTCAACATCCACTCTATCAAGGTCTTTCAATATTTGATAGTTTTTTTTATGAGATACCCCTCATCCTCCTGAATTCCAGCAAGTACAGGCCCAGAGCCATTAGTTGGTCCTCAGATGTTAACCCTTTCATTCCTGAATTATTCTCATGCACTTCCTCTGGATCCTCTCCAATGCCAGCACATCCTTTCTTAGAAAGAGAGACAAAACTGCTCACAGTACTCTAAGAACCTTATAAAGCCTCAGTATCACATACTTGCTCTTATATTCTAGTCCTTTCAGAATGAATGCTAACATCGCATTTGCCTTCCTTATCACCAACTCAATCTGCGAGTTAATCTTTAGGGAATCCTGCATGAGGACTTTTCTCCAGGGGCACAATTGAGAGCATCCTGACTGGCTGCATCACTGCCTGGTGTGGGAACTGTACTTCCCTCAATCACAGGACTCTGCACAGAGTGGTGCGGACAGCCCAGCGCGTTTGTAGATGTGAACTTTCCACGATTCAGGACATTTACAAAGACAGGTGTGCAAAAAAGGGCCCAAAGAATCATTGGGGACCCGAGTCACCCAACCACAAATTGTTCCAGCTGCTACCACCTGAGAAATTGTACCACAGCATAAGCGCCAGGACCAGCAGGCTCTAGGACAGCTTCTTCCACCAGGCCATCAGACTGATTAATTCATGCTGACACAACTGTATTTCTATGTTATATTGACTATTCTATTGTACATATTATTCATTATAAGTTACTATAAAATTGCACATTGCACATTTAGACAGAGACGTAATGTAAAGATTTTTACTCCTCATGTATATGAAGAATGTAAGTAATAAGTCAATTCAATTCAGTTCAATTCAAGTCCCTTTGCATTGCTGATTTTTGAAATTTCTCCCTACACTATATTCCATCTGCCACTTCTTTGCCCATTTCCCCAGTCTGTCTAGGACCGTCTGCAGATGCCCTCCTTCCTCAACACTACTTGCCCCTCTACCTATCTTCATATCATCTGCAAATTTGGTCACAAAGCTATCAATTCCTTCATCCAAATCATTACCATACAATGTAAAAAGAAGAATTGTATCACAGACCCCTGCAGAACAATGTTAGTCACCAGCAGCCCATCAGAAAAGGCTCCCTTTATTCCCACTCATTGCCTCCTGCCAATCAGCCAATGCTCTATCCGTACTAGTACCTTTCTTGTGATACCATGGGTCTTATTTTGTTAAGCAGCCTCATGTCTGGCAACTTGTCAAAGTTCTTCTGAAAATCCAGAGTAAACAGCATCCACTGACTCTCCTTTGTGTATTTTGCCTGTTACTTTCTCAAAGAATTCCAACAAATTTGTCAGGCAAGGTTTCTCCTTCTGGAGACCGTACTGACTTTGGCCTTCTTTATCATGCTCCTCCAAGTATCCCAAGACCTCTTCCTTAATAATGGACTCCAGCAACGTCCCAACCACTGGTCAGGATAATTAACCTATAATTTCCTTTCTTCAGTGTCCTTCTCTTCATAGAGAGTGAAGTGACATTTGCAACTTTCCAGTCCTCCAGAACCATTCCACAATCTAGTGATTCTTGGAAGGTCATTGCCAATGCTTCCACATTAAAATGCCGGTGTACCCATTGATTTGTCCATTAGAACATATTTCGCATAAGCCACTACATTAGACCTCGTGTACCTAATAAAGTGGCCACTGAGTGTATGTTCATGGTCTTCTGCTGCTGTAGCCCATCCACTTCAAGGTTCAACATGCTGCATGTTCAGAGATGCTCTTCTGCACATCACTGTTGGAATGAGTGGTTATTTGAGTTACAGGAACCTTCCTGTCAGTTTGAACCAGTCCGGCCATTCCCCTCTGAATGAGTGGATGTGGAGAGGATGTTTCCTGTAATGGGGGATTCTAGGACCGGAGGGAACAGCCTCAGAATAGAGCGGTGTCTATTTAGAACAGAGATGAGGAGGAATTTCTTTTGAAGAATTGTGGAGGCCAAGTCATTTGGTATGTATATTTAAAGCTTAATTAGTCAGGGCATCAAAGGTTGTGGGAAGAAGGCAGGTGGATGGAGTTGAAAGGGAAAATAAAACAGCCGTCCTTGAAGGGTGGATCACACTTGATGGGCTGAATGGTCTGATTCTGCTCCTGTGTCCTTTGGTCTTACATTTTGTGTGTGTTAATGCGAGATGAAGGATAACAATGCTGGGAAAAAGAATGTTAAGAAGAGAGTCTGAAACTTGGTTTGAGAAAGTGTCATGTCTCCACTGATCTCACAGGGTTTACTGTCTACCTTTTATATGTTACACACCAGAAATGTCCAGCTATTTTGAAAGGAGTTTGATGAAGTTCAGATCTCATAATTATTTTGTGGTGTTCATTGTATGATGTGATCAACAGCAAATACTATAACAATATTTGGATAAAGACTGGCATTGTTCCGACTTCTTGAAATGCTCTGAACTTCTAAAAATCTCCAGGATTTTTCTATAATTGATCGCTGTCTTTTCTGAAAACAAAATATCTCTTGGGCTTTTCTGAGCAGACTTGTTCTCTACCAGTTATCAGTCAGGGTATTGGATTTGTGGTGGACTTGTGCCAAATTCATTGCCACAGAGGGCTTCAAGCAGAGGTCGATAAGTTCTCAATGAATAAGGGCATCAAAGATTATGGGGAAAAGGCAGGAGAATGGGGTTGAGAGGGATAATGAATCAGCCATGATGGAATGGCAGAGCAGACTCAATGGGCCAAATGGCTTAATTCTGGTGATGTGTATTGCTGGTCAAGCAGGCCACTATGTCTTGGATGCACTGCCCCAGTCTCGTCCTGGCAAGTGGAGAGTATTTTGTCATTTTCTGTGCTTGTGCCTTGCAGAAGGAGGAAGGGCTTTGGTGTGTCAGTCAGTCAGTTACTCAATATAGATACCCATTTGTCTCAACAGCGTACAGCTAGTTCAGTTGTATGGGTTTCAAATAAAAATAATTGTATTAGAATAAAGTATTTATATTAATACTGGTTAAAAAGGACATTGGGAACAACATAGTTATAAGGCTTTAAAACTGATAGTTTTGAACTTTTCTCAGAATCCTGCTGCATGGTAATTGATAAGTTAGTTTATTATTATCACATGTACTGAGATACAATGAAAACCTTGTCTTACAGACTGTCCGTACAGATCAAATCATTACATAGTTCATTGAGATAGTACAGGGTAAAACAATAAGTGCAGAATAAGGTGTTACCGTTACAGAGACAGGGCAGTGCAGGCCACAGACAATAAGGTGCAAGGCCACAGTGAAGTAGGTTGTGAGCTCAACAACGCAAGGAAGTCCCGAGTAACACACACAAAATACTGGAGGAACTCAGTAGGTCAGGCAGCACCTATGGAAATGAATAAACAGTAGCTGATGAAGGGTCTTGGCTTAAAATGTCGACTGTTTGTTCCTCCCCATTGATGCTGCCTGTTCTGCTGAGTTCCTCCAGCATTTAGTGCGTGTTGTGCGGTGAAGAGTCTATTTTATCGTACGAGGAGACCATTCAATAACTTTGCAACAGAGGAAAGGAAGCTGTCCTTGAGCCTGGTATGAATTAGAAGCTTGAAAAACTGAGCCTTTTACATGAAGTATATTGGTCTGAGGTACAAGCTTAATGCAGCCAAGAGAGTGGATGCTTAGTTCTATTGTAAACTTAAAAATATTCTGTGCTGTTGGCCCCTTGTGTGTTAACAAGCATGAAATTTTGGCATGAGGGATTCATTGAAAAGAATGTCTTAGTCTATGATTGGAAGTGAAGGAGTGGAAGTTAATAAATTATTTTAGTGTTCAGATCATTCATGGATTCAATTTCAAAAACAGCATCCACAGTGACCACATTTACAGAAACAGCAGTCCTTGAACATGTGTCAAAGGTGGCAATGAGACAGCATGTAGGAGGGAAATTGAAAAACCTGCTGAGTGATGCCTCTTAATCAATGTCAGTAAGGCCAGGGAGCTGATTATTGACTTCTGGAGTAGGAAACCAGAGGTCCATGAGCTAGTCCTCATCAGAGGATCAGAAGTGGAGAGGGTCAGCAGCTTTAAATTCTTCAGTGTTAGCGCTGCAGAGGTTCTCTCCTGGGCACGAAACACAAGTGCAACTATGAAAAAAGTAAGGCAGTGCCTCTACTTCCTTAGAAGTTTGCAAAGATTCAACATGGCATCTAAAACTTAGAAAAATTTCTATAGATATGTAGTGGAGAGTATATTGACTGGCTGCATCACAGCCTAGTATGGAAACACCAATGTTCTTGAAAAGAAAATCCTACAAATTGTGGTGGATATGGCCCAGTCCATCACAGTTAAAGCCCTCCCCACCATTGAGCACATCTACATGGAACGCTGTCAAAGGAAAGCAGCATCCATCATCAGGGTCACCCCTACTCATCACCCAGGCTATGCTCAATTCTCTCTGCTGCGATCAGGAAAAAGGTACAGGAGCCTCAGGATTCATAAGACCAGGTTCAGGAATAGTTATTACCCCTCAACCATCAAGCTCTTAAACCAGTGGGATAACTTCACTCAACACTCGCCTCATCACTGAAATGTTCCCACAACCAATGGACTCTCTTTCAAGGACTCTACATCTCACGTTCTTGATATTTATTGGTTAGTTATTTATTATTATTGTTTCTGTTTTCTCTTTTATATTTGCACAGTTTGTTGCCTTTTGCACTTTGGTTGGTTGTTCATCCTGTTGCGTGTGGTCTTTCATTGATTCTATTATGTTTCTTACGTAGATTTACTGTGAATGCCTTCAAGAAAATAAATCTCAGGGTTGTATATGGTGACATATATGTACTTTGGACTTCTTTGAACTTTGAACATGCAGAGTTTAACAAAGACTTTGACTGGCATGCTGTTCCATTACTATAAACTGTCAAGATACCAGATGCCTTGTGGATAGTGAGATGTACATAGAACATAGAACATAGAAAAGTACAGCACAGTACAAGCCCTTCGGCTCACAATGTTGTGGCTACCCTCAAATCCTGCCTCCCATATAAGGCTGTACCTTAAATTCCTCCATATACCTGTCTAGTAGTCTCTTAAACTTCATGAGTGTATCTGCCTCCACCACTGCCCTTGTCTGCCCTTGTCCACCCTTATCCCTGGCTCTGAGGGAATGATTAACCTGGATTTCCAGTCTGCTCTTGTCCCTGGCTCTGAGGGAATGATCAGCCTGGATTTCCATCTGCTCTTGTCCCTGGCTCTGAGGGGAATGAGCTGCCTGGTTTTGGAGGAAGAGCTATTGTGACGAGAAGGCAAAAACAAGCAATACAAAATAGACCAGTATCGCACAGTACAGGCTCTTCAGCCCACTATGTTGTGCCGATCTTTTAAACACACTCTAAAACCATTCCAACCTTTCCCTCCCCTCCTTCCCTCTATCATCCAGGTTCCCATCTACAAATCTCTTACATGTCCCTCCTGTACCGATTTCCACCACCATCTCCAGCAGCGTGTCCCAGACACTCTCCACTCCCTGTGAGTAAACATCTGATTGTTTGCGTCCCCGGATGGCGGCAAGGAGAAAGGTGAAAGGGCAAGTGATCTCTCTCTTTCACAAGTCCACAGACCCTAAGACATAGGAGCATAATTAGGCCATTCTCACATCAAGTCTGCTCCACCATTCCATCATGGCTGATTTATTATCCCTCTCAGCCCCATGAACATAGAACATTAGAACTCAGTATAGGCCCCTCAGCCCACAGTGTTGTGCCAATGTTTTAGCCATATGCCTATCTGAGAGTTCCTTCAATTTCCCTAATGTACCTGTCTCTACCACCACCCACGGCAATTTGTTCCATACACCCACTACTGTGTGTACAAAACCTACCTCTGACATTCCCACCCCCCATACTTTCCTCCAGGCACCTTAAAGTTATGTCCCCTTATATTATCCATTTCCACCCTGGGAGAAAGTCTCTAGCTATGCACTCGATCTTGAAAATAGGCTCACCCTGACTAAGTGGGACCATGTCAAGGTCAACATTGGATCTAACATTGTTCAGTATGTCAATATAATTGTGCATTAGATAATTATAAATTATTTTTAGAAGATATGTTTTCACTCTATTAATATGTATCTGACATTGAGGTGACAATGCTGAGCTCGGTAATATCAGTCACATATAGTGCCTGGATTAGAGAGCATGTCTTATGAGGAAAGGCTGAATGAGCGAGCTAGGCCTTTTCTCTTTGGAGCAACGGAGGATGAGTGGTGATTTGACGACGATGTACAAGATGAAATAGATCAAATATTCAGCCGGAGACTTTTTACCAGGGTGGAATGAGCTTAATACGAGGGGACATAATTTTAAGGCGATTAGAGGGAATTATAAGAGGGATGTCAGAGATAGTTTTATTTTTACACAGAGTGGTGGGTATGTGGAACGTGCTGCCTGGCGTGGTGGTAGAGGCAGATACATTAGGAGCATTGAAGAAACTCTTAGATTGCCACATGGATGATAGAGAAATGGAGGCTTTGTGGGAGGGAATGGTTAGATTCATCTTAGAGTAGGCTCAAACATTGACACAACACTGTGGGCTGAAGGGCCTGTATTGTGTGGTAATGCTCTATGTTCATGGGGTTGAGAGGGATAATAAATCAGCCATGATGAAGTGGTGGAGCAGACTTGCAGGGTGAATGGCCTAATTCTTCTCCTATGTCTTCTGGTCTTCTGTGTTCTAAATATGTGACAGTTACATTCATTACCCAGATACGCATTTGGATAAGCCACTGAAGATCTATTCCTTAATGTAAGCAAGATGAGCCAAAGAGTTCCTGTAGCTGAGATTAAAAGTCAGACTGAGTTAGTTTTAACCATATGTAAGTGTCATTAAAATTCCAACATTCTGCACTGTTGCTGGCATCCAGTCCAGAGTACAGAAAGTGAAATTAATCTTTCTGTGAAAGCAGAATTTAAAAACATTACATACAGAGCGGGTAATTTATTTATTTGAAAGGTACAAGGAGCGTAGCATACTGGGGGTGATTTATGTTACGTCTAATTAGAAACCTCTTCCTGTTCTGGCAACACACTTGCCTGAGTGTTAAATTTATTATTATCGATTAGACATTTCAAAATCCCTTTAGAGGCCTCCACTGGATATGCAGAGTTACAAATACTGACATCTCCTAGATAGTCCCAGGATATACGCATAGCTAATTACAGTTCATCATTCTCTCTACTCTATTACACAATGCTTGACAATCCAAATCCATTTGCACACATTGATAGATGCCGTTCCCAGTTTTCTGTGCTGTCTCATCATCAAAGCTTTCACTGAAATGCTTTCAAAATCTGAATTGTTTTCAATTGCTTAAAACTTACAAAAGAAAACCTCTAGGAAGAATTATTACCAATGCTTACAGAGTCGTTCATTTATTTGTGAATTCTAATGGGCTTTTAAAAGCACAAGGTGCTCAAAATTTTCCCAGTAATCCTGATCCCTCAATGAAAAGCAGGTTGGACTCCTCACAAACTCAGGGATATTCAATATTACTGCAGTACCACACTATCTGAAAAGCAGATCCTCAATTAAATGAGCAGAACCTGCAAGAGAAGGAATCCCACAGGCATCTCAATGAACCAGAACATACACTTTATCACTGCTTCATGCCTAAGACTTCCTGCTACCACGCACCGCAAACAGAATAAAATGAATATCTTGCACACTGCTCAAAGAGATCAATTTATTACACAGTGCGTTGAGGTAGTAGAAGGTAAGACAATAACAGAATGCAGAATAAGCAGTCGATGTTCTGGGCTGAGACCCTTTATCAGGTTCTGATGAAGGGTCCTGGCCTGAAACATCAACTGTTTATTCCTCTCCATAAATGCTACCTGACCCGCTGAGTTCCTTCAACGTTTTGTGTGCGTTGCTCAATTTATGCTGTTAATTTGACCAGGGATTTCAGGAAATGCAAAGGGTGGAACATGGTGGATGAATCTGGGAGGTGAATCCAACAGAGCGGTAGTTAGTGTGGACACAGAGTTGCAATAGATTCCAGTGACTGAAAGGGTGGAAGCAGAGAAGGTTGGTAAAGGAGAATAGAGATTTAGAAATGACTTGACAGAGGTATTTCAAATTATGAGGGGGATAGATAGAGTTGACGTGGATAGGCTTTTTCCACTGAGAGTAGGGGAGATTCAAACAAGAGGACATGAGTTGAGAGTTGGGGGCAAAAGTTTAGGGGTAACACGAGGGGGAACTTCTTTACTCAGAGAGTGGTGGCTGTGTGGAACGAGCTTCCAGTAGAAGTGCTAGAGGCAGGTTTGATATTGTCATTTAAAGTAAAATTGGATAGGTATATGGACAGGAAAGGAATGGAGGGTTATGGGCTGAGTGCAGGTCGGTTGGACTAGGTGAGAGTAAGTGTTCGGCACGGACGAGAATGGCCGAGATGGCCTGTTTTGTGCTGTAATTGTTATATGGTTATATGGTTATCATCCTCTTTTGTCCTTCTCACTCGTCACATGCAGGTTTGCAGTAGAAGAGGCTGAACATTTAAATCGTGATCTCCAGACGGCCCGGCAGTTAAGACCTTAGGACCATAAGAGATTGGAGTAGAATTAGGCTATTCAGCCCATTGAGTCTGCTCCATCATTTCATCAATTCCCTCTCAAGCCCGTTTGTCTGTCTTCTTGAATGGCTCCAATTCTCACCCTCTTTGTTCTGCAGAGTCCATCTCTGCTGTTCCTGCTGATCTCCTTCCATCAGCTGTCTCCCATCTTCACTCTCCCACCTCACTCCATCAAATGTTTTCTTTGAATTTCCCTCTCACTCTTTCTGTCTCCACCTATCATTCAGCCACCATGTCCCATCTCCTCCCTGTTCACTCTCCCTTACCTGGCGCTACCTGCCTGTCATCTTACACCCTCCTCAGTCCACCAATCTTTCCTTGCCGCTCCCCTTCCCTGTCAATACAGACCACCTCCCCTCTCAGATCAGATGCATGATTTTGTTCCAAAAAAGCCATCAGTTTCTTTCCTCCCAGGGATGCTGCTGGGCCTGCTGAGTTCCTCCGGCAGATGGTGCTAGCTCCAGGTTCTAGAATCTGCATTCTCTTGTGCAGCTGACTAACACACTCTTTTATTTATGCACTTCTGTGTAAGTCCCTATTTTACACGGTTTGAGCTTAAATAGCTTTCTTTCTTTCTATTTCTCTTCTTCACTTGACTGGATATTACAGTTCCTCAACCTTTTGTATTGGGGGAACAATCGGTATCAAAGATTATTCACCTGTCTGCTTTAAGGTATTAGTCACATACCAACCATCTTCACCTTTCTTCTCTGTGATCTTGAGTGAGGCTGCAGGTGTCAGGCAGTTCTTCTGAAAATAATCAGTATTGTGTGTTTTCAGGAAGACAATGAGGACAAGTTGGTGAAGATGATTTATAGTGTAAAGAATACACTTGAAATCAAAATAGACATTGGTACTGGTCCAAGCAGAAGGTATTTTCATTATTGATACTGTGGAGTGCCAGTAAACCCGTGAATAATTTACCAAGGAAAGTGATGCTGTGACTACGATTTTCCTCTGATCAGGATTTCTATAAAATGATGATAAAAATAGATAGGCTGTATACAAAGCTTTGAAACCTATTTATTCATTCAGCTGCTCAGTCTAAAAGGGACAGATGGTGTTTAACAGAAACATATTTTCACACAAAAAAAGCAATCAGTTTTCAACAGCGCTTAGCTAGTGCAGAGTACATTTGCCCGTGGATTGACTGTAGCCAGCCTTTTAATCAATTTGAAAATAATTTCAAGAGATGAATTCGATACAACAAAAGGTTGAGATTGCATTTCTGAACTTGCTGTACTTCTCTGAAGTATTTCATGTTTGTCTGGATTAGCAAAATTGCTAATATTTCTCGAGCACCTTTGCTCCATCTGCAAAAAGTTGATTTCCCGGTGGCCAGCCACTTCAGTATTATTCCTCATTCCCATTCTGGCATGTCGATGAGGCCACTCTCAACTTGAAGGGGTGACACCTCATATTCCATCTAGATAGCCTCAACTGATGGCATGAACAGCGATTTCTCCTGCTTCTTGTCAGATTTTCCCCTCCCTCTTTCCTCCTCTTCAATTCCCCACTCTGCCCCTCCTCTCAGCTCTTCTCCTCACCTGCCTATCACCTCTCCTCATGCCCTTTTTCCTTCCCATCTCCCCTGGTCCACTCTCTTCTCCTATCAAATTCCTTCCTCTCCTGCCCTGTACCTTTACCACCCCTCACCACCCAGCTTCTTACTTCATCCTCCCTCCCCCATCCGCCTGGCTTCACCTATCACTTTCCAGTTTTTACTCCTTACCCTCCCTCCCACCTTCTGATTCTGGCACCTTTCCCACTTCCTTTCCATAGGTGCTGCTTGACCTACTGAGTTTTTCCTACCCTGGATTTCCAGCACCTGCAGAATCTCTTGTGTTTAATACTTGGTATCTATTGCTCAATGAATCAAACCAGCGTGGGTGTGTGTGACACAATATCCATTACTCCAGCCCCAGCTCCTTCCTGTATCACACCACAGTTTTCAAATGGACTTTGATTCATGATGTTCTGTATAAAGTGAAAAAAGATACAGTTACATACTCACTGTAAAGGATATAACATTTTAGAGAATTTTATCTTCTTATCATTCAAAAATCAGGGTGTATTCCATTTGGTGTGCACATTGAATTAGTGAGTCTGAAGGTAGATGCCCAAAGTCAAGTCTGTGAGTCTAGGCCAGGGCTGAAGGTTGGAGGCTCAATGTTTGCACATCTGAGAGTGCAGGGCTGAGAACTGGAGATAAGGAGGTGGCCTGTCCTGGGGTTGGAGGCTGGACTGTGAGTGTGAGTGGGAAGCTGGGTGTTCGAGTGTTGTTCTGTTATGGATGGGAAAGGGCCTCGTCCTGTTGTTGCCTTGTGTTGTTCTGTTATGGGTGGGAAAGGGCCTTGTCCTGTTGTTGCCTTGTGTTGTTCTGTTATGGGTGGGAAAGGGCCTTGTCCTGTTGTTGCCTTGTGTTGTTCTGTTATGAGTGGGAAAGGGCCTTGTCCTGGTGTTGTCTTGTGTTGTTCTGTTATGGATGGGGAAGGGCCTTGTCCTGTTGTTGTCGTGTTTTGTTCATTTATGGGTGGGAAAGGGCCTTGTCCTGTTGTTGTCTTGTTTTGCTCTGTTGTGGATGGGAAAGGGCCATGTCCTGGTTGTTGCCACATTGAACAGCAACACTAGCCTAATCACGGGACAATTTACAATGACCAATTAACCTTCCAAGCAGTATGTCTTTGGACTGTGGGAGGAAAGCGGATCGCTCAGAGGAAACCCATGCGGTCATGTGGGGATTGTACAGTCAGGATGTGGGACTGAATGGGAAGGTAAGAGGAGTTGGAAGCCGTGCTTTTAATTTCCTGATCTTGTTGGTCGAGCTTCGTGGTTTGGGGAAGAGTGCCTCAGCTGAAAGTCATTTGGAACACAAGAGATTCTGCAAATGCTCTTCATATTCTGTCTGCGTAGCCTCCTACCTGACATCAATTTCTCTAACTTCTGGTCATTTCTCACCCCTCCTCCTTCCGTCTTCTTCCATTCCCCATTCTGGCTCCCCTCTCACCCCTTCCCTTCCCCTCACCTCCCTCTGGTTCCCCACCTGCTTCCCTTTCTCCCACGGTCCACTCTCCTCTCCTATCAGATTCCTTTGTCTTTATCCCTTTACCTTTTCCACCTATCACCTCCTGGATTCTCACTTCATACCCTCCTACCCCACACAGCCATATTCCCTCTCACCTGGTCTCGTACTCCTTCCCCTCCTCTCCTCCCACCTTCACTGCCTTTCCTTTCCCACCCTGAGCAAGGGTCTCATTGACTGTTCGTTCATTCCCGTGCATGCTCCCTGACCTGCTGAGCAAATCCAGTGCTCTGTGCGTGTGATTGAAGGTTCATGCTGCAATTTAGCTTTTCTTTTAGTGCTTTATTCAGACTCCATTAAACTGGGTGACTGATGGCTTTAAATCCTGCATATAGCGGTTTCATCAGAATGGTGTGCCAGCAGAAGAGATTAAAACCCAGCTCCTTTTGCAATATAAGGGTCGTCCTATGAAAAATGGCAATTGTTATCACACTGATGTAAGAACAAGCTACTGATGAACCGGTAGAGCTCTCCAGCCGTGCTGTAAGCAACACACACGACGCCATGATGCTGTAGTGGTTAGCACGATGCTGTTGCAGCTCGGGGTGTACAGGATTTTTGGAATTCAGTTCCAACGTTGTGTGTACGGAGTCTGTACGTTCTCCCTGTGACTGTGTGGGTTTCCTCCGGCTGCTCCGGTTTCCTCCCACTTTCCAAAGAAATCTGGTTAGTAGATGAATTAGTCGTTGTAGATTGTCATGTGATTTGCCCACAAGAGAAAATCTGCAGATGCTGAAAATCCAAGTAACACACACAAAATGCTGGAGGAACTCAGCAGGCCAGGAGTACGGTCGACGTTTCCAGCCCTGTTGGGTTGCTGCATGGTACAGCACTTTGGGATGTTCTGCCCTGTAACTCTAAATAAAATAAACTAAATCATTGCCAAAACGCTCCACAAAACAAGTAAATAGGAGGAAAGGTTGAGGTTAACGTCTCTTACTTGGCTCCAGAAAAGTCAATAACACCAGATGGTCATGCATGGAACAACGCTTCATGAGTGTGATCACTCATGTAGCGAATGATGTTCTCCCAGGACAGCTGGGAGAGCACCTGTGTTTAACGTGGAGAGGCCAGTGCCTGGGCAGCCACCACACAGTCATTGGGTCAGGCTCCAGTGGCCTGGAATGCAAAATGACTGGGGATCCTTTACTGCTGCGGCCTTCACTGCCATTGTGATGTGTCACCATCTTCCACCAGCTCCACCGCTGACGTCCTGGTTGGATCGCTCTGTGTCTGGAGCCTCCCGCTTGACCTTACCGCCAGAGGTGATCCTACCAGGTCCCAAGCTCCACACTTCATCACTTGCAGAATCTCAGGACCCGACAAGCCTCTCCACCACAAGAAGGTGATGATCGTTGGAGAAGGGACAATACTTATAAGCAGGAACAATGTGTGATCAGTTCACACAGCAGGTTTGATATACCTGTTCGGGGCAGTATGGGAGTTTGCAGTTAGTGCACTGCTTTACAGAACCCTGTGATCACGGTTCAATTCCCACGGCTGTCTGCAAGGAGTTTGTACATTTTCCCCATTCCTCCCACATTGCAAAGGTGTATGGGTTAGAGTCAAGTCTATGTGATGAATAGAGCTAATCTTATCCTTTACCTTAATCTCAATCTTTTGTGTTAACTGTGAACAACAGTTTAAGATTACGATTAAGATCTGGCTGATTTCTGCCTTTGCATTCACTCTGTTTACCTGGACGTTAGCACAGTTTATGACCAGGTCACACATGGTCTAGAAGGTAGGATCACATCAGATTCAGGATATACTTAATATTTTTCATTTAAGTGGGGACCCTACAATTCATGTTCTTGATATTTATTGCTAATTTTATTTTAACTTTTTGTATTTGCAGCTTGTTGTCTTTTGTAAACTGGTTGTTTGTCCATCCCGTTGGAGGTGGTTTTTCATTGATTCGATTGTTTCTTATATTTACTGCGAATGCCCACAAGAAAATGTAGGGTTGTATACAGCGACATAAATGTACTTTGATAGTAACATTACTTTGAACTTTGAGAATAATATGAAGGAACATGTCTCTTCAGATGTGGTCTTGGCAATGCATCAGATAACTTTGCTTGATCTCCCGAATTTGCATTCAATTCTCTTAGTGACATATGCTAATATGAAAGGAGATAGATTCCCAAGACGGAATGGTGTGTGCCCTGAAGGACAACTTCCAGGGAGAGGCCTTCCCCATGTTTTTGCTTCCCTTGTCATTCCAGGTGGTAGAGGTGGTGGGTTTGGAAGGATCTGTCTTAGGGGTCCCGGTGAGTTACTGTAGTGCGTCCTGTCGATGGTCCAGCTGGTAGAGGTGGTGGGTTTGGAAGGTCTATCTGAGGGGTCCTGGTGAGTTACTGCAGTGTGTCCTGTCGATGGTCTAGCTGGTAGAGGTGGTGGGTTTGGAAGGTCTATCTGAGGGGTCCTGGTGAGTTACTGCAGTGTGTCCTGTCGATGGTCTAGCTGGTGGGTTTGGAAGGTCTATCTGAGGGGTCTCGGTGAGTTACTGCAGTGTGTCCTGTCGATGGTCCAGCTGGTGGGTTTGGAAGGTCTATCTGAGGGGTCCCAGTGAGTTACTGCAGTGTGTCCTGTCGATGGTCTAGCTGGTGGGTTTGGAAGGTCTATCTGAGGGGTCCCGGTGAGTTACTGCAGTGTGTCCTGTCGATGGTCCAGCTGGTGGGTTTGGAAGGTCTATCTGAGGGGTCCCGGTGAGTTACTGCTGTGTGTCCTGTCGATGGTCTAGCTGGTGGATTTGGAAGGTCTATCTGAGGGGTCTCGGTGAGTTACTGCAGTGTGTCCTGTCGATGGTCTAGCTGGTGGATTTGGAAGGTCTATCTGAGGGGTTCCGGTGAGTTACTGCAGTGTGTCCTGTCGATGGTCTAGCTGGTGGATTTGGAAGGTCTATCTGAGGGGTTCCGGTGAGTTACTGCAGTGTGTCCTGTCGATGGTCTAGCTGGTGGATTTGGAAGGTCTATCTGAGGGGTCCCGGTGAGTTACTGCAGTGTGTCCTGTCGATGGTCTAGCTGGTGGATTTGGAAGGTCTATCTGAGGGGTCCCGGTGAGTTACTGCAGTGTGTCCTGTCGATGGTCTAGCTGGTGGATTTGGAAGGTCTATCTGAGGGGTCCTGGTG
Organism: Mobula hypostoma; assembly: GCF_963921235.1. NCBI lineage: Eukaryota > Metazoa > Chordata > Chondrichthyes > Myliobatiformes > Myliobatidae > Mobula > Mobula hypostoma. The sequence goes on along the minus strand of NC_086113.1, from coordinate 3,588,578 downwards.
AGTTACTGCAGTGTGTCCTGTCGATGGTCTAGCTGGTGGGTTTGGAAGGTCTATCTGAGGGGTTCCGGTGAGTTACTGCAGTGTGTCCTGTCGATGGTCTAGCTGGTGGATTTGGAAGGTCTATCTGAGGGGTTCCGGTGAGTTACTGCAGTGTGTCCTGTCGATGGTCTAGCTGGTGGATTTGGAAGGTCTATCTGAGGGGTCCTGGTGAGTTACTGCAGTGTGTCCTGTCGATGGTCTAGCTGGTGGGTTTGGAAGGTCTATCTGAGGGGTTCCGGTGAGTTACTGCAGTGTGTCCTGTCGATGGTCTAGCTGGTAGATTTGGAAGGTCTATCTGAGGGGTCCCGGTGAGTTACTGCAGTGTGTCCTGTCGATGGTCCAGTTGCTGCTCTGTGTGATGATGTTGGAGTGCTTATTTGATATGAGAAGTATGAGAAGAAACCTGAAAGTAATTAATTCAGTCTCCAACACAATATTTAAACCTGAAATTTGAACTCTATTTCTGCCTGAACTGCTAAATGCTTTAGCAATTTCTGTTTTTGTTGTAATATTATTATAACCCATGTCCGAACACTGAACACTGGCTTCTCCGACTAGTCCCTAATTTCACGTGAATGCTTGCTTGCTGAGGAGGGATTTCTTTCACCAGTGCTCAGCCTGTGGAATTTATTGCCACCATTGGGTATATTTAAAGCAGAGGATGATAGCTTCTTGATTAATCAGGGAGTCAAAGGTTACGGTGAAAAGGCAGGAGAATAGGGTTGAGAGGGATAATAAATCAACCACGATGGAATAGTGGAGCACACTTAATGGGCTGAATAGCCTAATTCTGCTCCTATGTTTTATAGTGTTATGATCTTATTTTTTTTTTGCCTTTTCTACAAAATGATTACTTTGAACATTTCATGTTTACAAGATCTGCTGGTTCATGTAATTTTGGTCAGGTCTGTATACCTACTTCCTTGGCTGTAACCTATCCATTACTCTACATGAAGTGCACAACCAGGTACTCTTTAAACAGACCTCTCTGCCACTAACAAGCTTTGAAGGAAATGTTTGTTATAACCTCATGACCCTCTGAGAGAATCTATTTTTACTCAATTTCTCTCTAATCCTCCTGCTTACTAATTTAGACTCACAGAGAACCACAGCGCAGAAACAGGCCCTTCAGCCCACCTAGTCCATGCTGAGTTATTCTGCCTAGTCCCACCGGACTGCTGTTGGACCATAGCCTTCCATAAACTCTCCGACCAAACTTCTCTTAAATGTTGCAGTCAAACCCACATCCATAACTTCCTCTGGCAACTCGTTTCACTCTTTCAGCACCCTCTGAGTGAAGCAATCCCTCCTCAGGTTCCTCTTAAATATTTTACCTTTCACCCTTAACCTATGACCTCCAGTTCTAGTGTCACCCAACCTCAGTGGATACATAGATACTTTGTTGATCCCAAAGTGAATTACCGTGTCACAGTAGCATTACAAGCATACAGCTATACAAAGCTCCATCATGGGCTCTAGTCTCCCCTGCGTCGAGGGACATCTTCAAAACACAATGCCCCAAAAAGACAGCATCCATCATTAAGGATCCCACCATGCAGGACATGCTCTTTTCTCTTTACTACCATCACTGACAAGGTACAGGAGCCTCAAGACCCACACGCTGTGTTTTAGGAACTGCTTCTTCACCTCTGCAGCCGTATTTCTGAATGGCCCAAGAACACATGAACACTTCCCAACTATTTTGCAAAACACATCTAATGAAGCCCAGTCCCGATGAAGGATCTCAGCACGGTACGTCAACTGTTTTTTTCCTCCCCATTGCCTGACCATCTGAGATCCTCCAGAATATTGTGTGTGCTGCTGTATTTTATAGTCATTTTTATATACTGCAATGTTTTGCTGCTAAAAAAACAACAAATTTCAGGTCATATGTTAGTGATAACAAACCTGATTCTGACCCTGTCATGTGAAATACAGGCCATCCTGGGACAATGTGGTGATTCCCTGTCGCAAGGCGCCATGTCCTTTCCCAGGAAGGAAACCAAAACAACAACAGGGGCATTGTTGTAGTAAGATATCCTTACTTATAAATTCAGATCTTTGTGCATTAAAGATCAAAGAAATATTTATCTTCCTAATTGAATGCTGCACCTGTATGTTTGCTTCCATTCATTTGTGTACAAGGGCATCCAGGTCACTTTAAAGATCAGGTAACTCAATCCATCAGCATTTCAGAAATACAGTTATTTCTGTTTTTTTCCTTCTTCGACAAAGCAGATAACCTTTCATTTTACATGTTGTATTGCACTGTCTATGTTGACAAACCCTTGTCTAGTCCTCCTACATGCCTTGTACTTCACTGCGAGGCCTATCCCTACAATTACTGTATCCAGTGTTATACATCCAGAGGCCTGTCCCCACCATCACTGTATCCAGTGTTATATATCCAGAGGCTTGTCCCCACCATCACTGTATCCCAGTGTTACATATCCAGAGGCCTGTCCCCACCATCACTGTATCCAATGTTATATATCCAGAGGCCTGTCCCCACCATCACTGTGTCCCAGTGTTATATATCCAGAGGCCTGTCCCCACCATCATTGTATCCCAGTGTTACATATCCAGAGGCCTGTCCTTACCATCACTGTATCCCAGTTTTATACATCCAGAGGCCTGTCCCCACCATCACTGTATCCAGTGTTATATATCCAGAGGCCCGCCCCCACCATCACTGTATCCCAGTGTTATATATCCAGAGGCCTGTCCCCATCACTGTATCCAGTGTTGTATATCCAGAGGCCTGTCTCATTACTGTACCCAGTGTTATATATCCAGAGGCCTGTCCCCATTACTATATCCAGTGTTACATATCCAGAGGCCTGTCCCCACCATCACTGTGTCCCAGTGTTATATATCCAGAGGCCTGTGCCCACCATCACTGTATCCAGTGTAATATGTCCCCATTACTGTATCCAGTGTTTGTATATCCAGAGGCCCATCCCCACCATTACTGTATCCCAGTGTTTTATGGTAAGAGGTGTCTAAACAGGAGGCTGAAGATGAGTGGTGGAAAATATTGGGGATAATTCAGACGTAGTTTATTTTTATACTGAAAGAGTGCATGGAATGCAATGCCAGTGGTGGTGGTAGAATTAGATACATTTGGGACATTTAAGAAACTCTTAGGTAGGCATTTGGATGGTAGAAAAATGGAGATCTTTGTAGGAGGAAGGGTTAGATTGACCTTTGTGTTGGTAAATCGGACAGCACCTCATTTTGGGCCGAAGGGCCTGTGCTGTGCTGCCGTGGCCTATGTTCTAGTACTGTCATGTGCTTTGTGAAGAATTTCACCTGCTTTATTTCATCAATATGAGATGATAATAATAAGGGAATTTTCAGTTAAACTGAGGATTTTTATCCTGCTTCTGTTCTGTCTGATCATTTAGGGTTCAGCTGTAGTGATTTAATTAATATTGTATGTTTTTATGGATTATTTGTGGAATATGTCATTGTCAGAAATCCCAAGGGGAGATCACATCATTGGGAAAATTCATGCATTCAGTAATATCCCTGCTTGCGAAACTGAGATGAAATCAATCAGCTCAGTAGGGGTAGAGCATCAGACTTTTCGGCAGTGATTCCAGGGTTCAAGTCCCGATACAGGCAATGCCTTTCTGTCAGGAGTTATATTGTTAATTTACCAATACAGCACAGAGTAGGGTTCTTCCTGCACCTTGTGCTGCCTCGTCCCAGCAAATCCCCCAACGACCCTGGTTTAACCCTAACCTAATCATGGGACAATCTGTAATGACCAGTTAACAGGACCATAACACATAGGAGCAGAATTAGGCAATTCAGCCCATCGAGTCTGCTCCGCCATTTCATCATGGCTGATCCTGGATCCCACTCAGCCCCATACACCTGCCTTCTGACCATATCCTTTAATGCCCTGACTGATCAGGAAACTATCAACTTCTACCTTAAATATACCCACAGACCTGGCTTTCACCGCAGCCTGTGGCAGAGCATTCCACAGGTTTGCTATTCTCTGTCTAAAAAATTTCCTCCTTATCTCTTTTCTAAAAGGTCACCCCTCAATTTTGAGGCTGTGCCCTCTAGTTCTAGATACCCCCATCACAGGGTGGGGAAACATCCTCTCCACATCCACCTTATCTAGTCCTTTCAACATTTGGTAGGTTTCAATAAGATCCTCCTGCATTCTTCTAAATTCCAGTGAGTATAGGCCCAAAATTGCCAAATGCTCCTCATATGTTAACCCCTTCATTCCTGGAATGGTCTTTGTGAACCTGCTCTGGACTCTCTCCGATGACAACACATCCTTTCTGAGATATGGGGCCCAGAACTGTTGACAATACTCCAAATGTGGCCTGACTAGTGCCTTATTAATTTTAGACTGGAGAAAACCCATGCATTCCGTGGGGAGGTCATAAAGAAACTCCTTACAGGGGATACCAGAATTGAACTCTTAATTCCAATGCCCCAAGCTGTACTAGTGTACGAGTGCCCCAAGCTGTACTAGTTAACCAATACACTACCACGGCGCCCGCAATCACATTCCTACTCTTCCTATGGAAAGCAATTCTTGATGCTTAACATGTTGAAATGTTATGTAAATAGACTATACTTTTAAGCATGATTCCTGTAGTCTGTGACTGAGAGATCTTTAACTAAAAGCTTTGGTCTCCCTTGGTTCCCATTACATCCTGTACACCAGAGAATGAAAGCCCATGGTCTTGTCTGTGAGAGCAAACCAATGTGTAGCCACACTTTATATTAATTAAGGATAATAGCATCATGTCCTGGAGGGAGTTCTGTGCATCTGAGCGTGCACACGTCAGATCAACATCCGCAGTGAAATTAAATGATCACAAAAGCACTTTGGGTTAGTAATTTTATATCTATTGATTTGAGTTCTGCTTAATTACATTGTAATCAGTAACCTGTTGGAAAAGTGAGCAAATATTAATTTATCAAAATTACAATCTCGATTTTCAATTGTTTTAAAAAGCGCTGCTGAGGTTCCGAAAGGTTAACTTTAGAGGGACCACACTCTGTAACACAAACTCTGCTACTGTGTCGAGGGTCAAATCAAAGTCTTGTTTATTGACAGGTGCACAAGTATGTGTGCATAGATGCAATGAGAAATTTACGCGCAGCAGCACCACAGGCGCGGGCCAATCAGATAAGCAGCATTCACAAGAGAAAAAAACATTAATTAAATTTTATACACAATTTGTGCAAGAAAGCAAAATTAGAACTAAAAAAAAACCCCACAAAATCCATTTTAGTGCAAAGTGGTCAAAGTGGACAACTGGATTCTAATTGTAAACAAAAGAGATTCTGCAAACGCTGGAAATCTTGAGGAGCATACACAAAATGCTGGAGGACCTCAGCAGGTCATGTAGCATCTGTTGGAGGGAGTAAACAGTCTATTTATTCCTCTCCGTACTGCTGCCTGGCCTGCTGAGTTCCATTAGAATCCGAATCTTTATCATCACAGCAGGATCTATCGCTGGGTGGCAATGTGCATGGAAATGCTGGAACGCGAAGCTCCAATCCACTTTGCTTTTCAGTACATCTACACTCAGTGACCACTTTCTCAGATTCCCCTGTATGCCTGCTCATCAATGCAATACCTCAGCAGCCAATCATGTGGCAGCAACTCAATGCATAAAAGCATGCAGACATGGTCAAGAGGTTCAGTTGTTGTTCAGTCCAAGCACCAGAATAGGGAAGAAATATGATCTAAGTAACTTTGACTGTGGAATGATTGTTGGAGCCAGATACCTATGGGGAGGAGAAGATGGCAGCGTGACGCAGCTTGCAGTGGCCACTCCGGTGGTGATATCTGTTATCTGTCAAGTAGGGTGCTGTGCACAATCCTGATTTGATGGAGACAGACGTGAGAGCATGGAGGAACATCTGGTGAAACTTCTGAAATGCCTGTTTTGCTGCCGCTGCTACTGTGTGATCCAGAATCTCTGTAGGGGAAGGCCCCGAGTCTTTGGGTTTGCTTGTTGCTTGGCGACCGGGGCAGGGTCGAAGCGCTCGGCAGAGGATGGCGCTCGGTGCTTGGTGTCGGAGGGCTGGTCGGAGGCTTGAAGTTTTCGGACAGACTCAGAGTCCGCTGCGGTCAGGTGCTTCCAATGGTGCTGCATCGGCAAGTTTACGGCGCTTGGAGGTTCATGGCAGGGAGAGTTTCACCCTTCTACCGTCTGTGTGAGATGATGGGGCTATCGGGACTTCAGACTTTTTTTTACCATGGTCTGCTCTTTATCAAATTATGGCATTGCTTTGCACTGTTGTAACTATATGTTATAATTATGCGGTTTTGTCAGTTTAGTCTTGGTTTGTTCTGTGTTTCTGTAATATCATTCTGGAGGAACATTGTATCATTTTTTAATGCGTGCATTTCTAAATGACAATAAACGAGGACTGAGTGTCCTCATAATCTAATGGGGTGGTTTGAGTATCTTAGAAACTGCTGATCTCCTGGAATTTTCATGCACAAAGCTCTAGTCTCTGGAGAAGGGGTTCCAAGGTTCCAAGCCTTTCTTTATACCATGGACCAATACCATTAAGAAACGGGTCTGTGAAGCCCAGGTTGGGAACCCCTCCTCCAGAGTTTTCAGAGAATAGTGCAAAAAACAAACAAAAAATCCAGTGAGCAGCAGTTCTGTGGGTGAAAACACCTTGTTAATGAGGGAGGTTGAGGAGAATGGCCAGACTGGCTCAAGCTGACAGGAGGGTGACAGTAACTGAAATAACCACGTGTTACAACAGCGGTGTGCAGGAGAGCATCTCTGAATGTACATCACGTTGACCCTTGAAGCGGATGGGCTACAGCAGCAGATGGTAGTTGATAAAGTGGCCACTGAGAGTAGAATTCAATCTGCATTTCAAGCTATTTTGTTGAAAATAATGTTCTCTTCAGTTTCTACTGTTTTTAAATGTACAGAGTAAAATCTTTTCTTTATTGTCTAGTGTTGTCTACATTCACAGCCTGGTTTTGGGATCTTCATCCTTCATGCCAGCAGTGGTCGTTGGCTGAATGAAGCAGCCAAATACACACTGGTCGTATCCTGTGTGCTTTGCAGTGCAGATGGTCATTCTCCAAGAGCTTGTATGAAATGTCATTTGGACGTCCCTGGACTGATCATTACTCACCTCATTCAAAGGCTGTGATTTAAAATTCTCCAGCATCTCTATTGTGCTTGAATAACCACATTGAAAACCAATATTTTCCTTCCTTGTAAATGCTTTCCCAGTCAATATCTAGGTAATTGAAATTCCTGGTGATTAATGTTCTGATCTCTTTACTGACTTCCCTGATATGCGTAAACTTTTCCCCATCCATCCTGCTATCTTCTCCAGAAGGTCAATTACAACAACAAATAATTACTTTCATTCTTCCGCGCTCTGTGACTGCCTTCCGAGCTGTGATAGTTCAATCCATTTATAACACGTTCTGCAGATGAAGGGGGTGAGCTTAAAGATGAAATGGGCAGTGTGACGTCGGCCGCTGGTGAGATGCTCTGCCTAGCAGTCGGTTCTATTATTGAAATCAGCCAATGAAGCCTATAGTGTATGTGAGGTCGCCTATTTCACACATTCTCCCTGTGCACCATCTTGTCCTGAGCATAGGGCATCGAACAGTACAGCACAGTTCAGGCTCTTCGGCCCACATTAGTGTGCCAGCCTATATAACCATATAACAATTACAGCACGGAAACAGGCCATCTCGGCCCTTCTAGTCCGTGCTGAACTCTTACTCTCATCTATTCCCACTGACCTGCACTTGGCCCATAACCCTCCATTCCTTTCCTGTCTATATATCTATCCAATTTAACTTTAAAGGACAACATCGAACCTGCCTCAACCACTTCTGCTGGAAGCTCATTCCACACAGCTACCACTCTCTGAGTAAAGAAGTTCCCCCTCATGTTACCCCTAATCTTTTGCCCTTTAACTCTCAACTCATTTCCTCTTGTTTGAATCTCCCCCACTCTCAATGGAAAAAACCTATCCACGTCAACCCTATCAATCCTCCTCATAATTTTAAACACTTCTATCAAGTCCCCCCTCAACCTTCTATGCTCCAAAGAATAAAGACCTAACTTGTTCAACCTTTCTCTGTAACTTAGGAGATGAAACTCAGGCAACATTTTAGTAAACCTCCTCTGTACTCTCTCAATTTTATTGACATATTTCCTATAATTCGGTGACAAGAACTGTACACAATACTCCAAATTTGGCCTTACCAATGCCTTATACAATTTCAACATTACATCCCAACTCCTATACTCAATGCTCTGATTACTAAAGGCCAGCATACAAAAAGCTTTCGTCACCACCCTATCCACATGAGATTCTACCTTCAGGGAACTATGCATCATTATTCCTAGATCCCTCTGTTCTACAGCATTCTTCAATGCCCTACTATTTACCATGTATGTCCAATTTTGATTAGTCCTACCAAAACGTAGCGCCTCACATTTTTCAACATTAAACTCCATCTGCCATCTTTCAGCCCACCCTTCTAACTGGCCTAAATCTCTCTGCAAGCTTTGAAAACCTACTTCATTATCCACAACTCCACCTATCTTAGTATCATCTGCATACTTACTAATCCAATTTACCACCCTATCATCCAGATCATTAATATATATGACAAACAACGCCATGATCAACCTAATCCTACACTGCGCATAGCCATCCATTTTCCCTCCACCTATGTGTCTTCCAAGAAACTCTTAAATATCCCTAATATATCTGTCTCTACCACCACCCTGGCAGCTACCACTCCAAGTGTAAATCAAAACCTACCTCTGATCTCCCCGCTTAACTTTCCTCCACTCATATTACATGGATGTTGTCTAGTGTTGACCATTGCCACCCACAAAAAAGATCCTGGCTACCCACTCGATCTATGATCTTCGTCTTGAGTCCTGATGAAGGGTTCCAGCCCGAAACGTTGACTAATCATTTCCATGGATGCTACCCGACCTGCTGAGTTCCTCCAGTGTATTGTGAGTGTTGCTTTGACCCCAGCATCTGCAGATTATTTTTGTGTTTGCCACTCGATCTATGTCTCTCTTAATCTTATACACCTCTCTCATTCTCCTTCACTCCAAAGAGTAAAGCCCTACCTCGCTCAATCTATCCTCACGCTCTCTAATCCAGACAGCATCCTGGTAAATCTCCTTTGCATCCTCTGTAAAAGTTTCCACATCCTTCCTGTAATGAGGTGACACAAAACAACACTTCCGCACCGACTTGTCAGCTTAGTTTGCCATCACTCTGCATTCTTAGCTCATAGGATAAAAGAGAAAGGTGAAATGTTTAAAGGGAATCTGAGAGGGAACTTCTCAGGGTCTGAGGGTGGGAGGATGTGGAATGAGCTGCCAGTGGAAGTGGCGGATACAGGTTTGATTCCAACTTTTAAGAGAAATTTGGATAAGTGCATGGATGGGAGGGGTATGGAAGGCTATGGTGAATCAATGGGATGAGGCAGGTTCAGCATTGGCTAGATGGGCTGAAGGGCCTGTATCGGTCGGCCCATTGATTCACTATAGCCTTCCACCGAGGTCTCATCACTCGCACAACAAGCTGTTTACTGTTTACAAAATTACATTTTATTAGCTTATTTCTGATAATATTTTGTTCAATGTGCTGTGTGTGGTATATGCTTTGTGAGTGCACTGCGGTTTGGAGGAATGCTCTTTCTTTTGGTTGGATATATGCACAGATAGATGACAATAAATTTGAAATTGAACTTGAACTAGTGTCTTTGCTGGAGCTATATTAGTCAAAGATTTACATTTACGCAGGTTCCTTCAGGTTTACAAGGTACCCTAAAATATTGTACTGATGCCTAAAATCACACTGCTGAAGGCAGTGTGGACAGGGCCAATGAAATTAACCTGTTCTTTAACAGATTTGACATTGTGACCCCTGCCCATCCCCCACATAATTCATCTGTTGTCAGCCCCCAACCAACACATATTCCATTCTTCCCTCCTACCCCTCCTCACAGTCCCCTACCCTGCTCTCATGACTATATCCCTTCCCCACACGAAACCACCACGGTGGGCTTCACGGCTGAACAGGTGAGAAGACAGCTGAAATGGCCTCAATGACTACAGACTGGTGGCACTGACCTCCCACATCATGAAGACCCTGGAGAGACTTGTTCTGGAGCTGCTCCGGCCTATGGTCAGGCCACACTTAGATCCCCTCCAGTTCGCCTACCAGCCCCGACTAGGAGTTGAGGATACCATCGTCTACCTGCTGAACCGTGTCTACGCCCACCTGGACAAGCCAGCGAGCATTGTGAGGGTCATGTTTTTTGACCTCTCCAGTGCGTTCAACACCATCCACCCTGCTCTGCTGGGGGAGAAGCTGACAGCGATGCAGGTGGATGCTTTCCTGGTATCATGGATTATTGATTACCTGACTGGCAGACCACAGTACATGTGCTTGCAACACTGTGTGTCCGACAGAGTGATCAGCAGCACTGGGGCTGCACAGGGGACTGTCTTGTCTCCCTTTCTCTTCACCATTTACACCTCGGACTTCAACTACTGCACAGAGTCTTGTCATCTTCAGAAGTTTTCAGATGACTCTGCCATAGTTGGATGCATCAGCAAGGGAGATGAGGTTGAGTACAGGGCTACGGTAGGAAACTTTGTCACATGGTGTGAGCAGAATTATCTGCAGCTTAATGTGAAAAAGACTAAGGAGCTGGTGGTAGACCTGAGGAGAGCTAAGGTACCGGTGACCCCTGTTTCCATCCAGGGGGTCAGTGTGGACATGGTGGAGGATTACAAATACCTGGGGATACGAATTGACAATAAACTGGACTGGTCAAAGAACACTGAGGCTGTCTACAAGAAGGGTCAGAGCTGTCTCTATTTCCTGAGGAGACTGAGGTCCTTTAACATCTGCCGGACGATGCTGAGGATGTTCTATGAGTCTGTGGTGGCCAGTGCTATCATGTTTGCTGTTGTGTGCTGGGGCAGCAGGCTGAGGGTAGCAGACACCAACAGAATCAACAAACTTATTCGTAAGGCCAGTGATGTTGTGGGGATGGAACTGGACTCTCTCACGGTGGTGTCTGAAAAGAGGATGCTGTCCAAGTTGCATGCCATCTTGGACAATGTCTCCCAGCCACTACATAATGTACTGGTCGGGCACAGGAGTACATTCAGCCAGAGACTCATTCCTCCAAGATGCAGCACAGAGCGTCATAGGAAGTCATTCCTGCCTGTGGCCACCAGACTTTACAACTCCTCCCTTGGAGGGTCAGACACCCTGTGCCGATAGGCTGGTCCTGGACTTATTTCATAATTTACTGGCATAATTTACATATTACTATTTAACTATTTATGGTTTTATTACTATTTATTATTTATGGTGCAACTGTAACGAAAACCAATTTCCCCTGGGATCAATAAAGTATGACTATGACTATGACTAATACTGGAGGAGGAGATGGAGGTAGTGTAGTGGTTCGTGTTACACTTTATAGCGCCAGCAATCGGGCTTTAATTCCTGCTACTGTCTGTAAGGAGCTGTGCGTTCTTCCTGTGACCACGTGGATTTGCTCCTGGTGCTCCACTTTCCTTCCATGAACTAAAGAATAACAGTTAAGCTTAGTAGGTTGTGTGCATGCTATATTGGTGCCAGAAGCGTGTCGACCCTTTCGGGCATCAACAGAGCGTGTGGGTCGTCGACACAAATGAGGCATTTCACTGCATGTTTTGATGTATAGTTGATAAACAAAGCCAAACTTTAATACTTTATCTCTAAAGGCAATAAGTTAATACTGGTTCCCAGGGGAACAATCCCATAGTGCTACCTCTCACTTCCTTACATCTCTGTTTCCCGGCAATCTATTCTGATCACATTTGCTTATGTTGGAGCTGGAATTAATTGGTTTAATATGGTCACATGTACCTTGACACCAGTGCCAAGCTGTATGGGTCCTAGTGCCCTTCCCTTGGACAACATCGGTGGCGTGGAGAGGGGAGACTTGCAGCATGGGCAACTGCCAGTCTTCCATACAACCTTGCCCAGGCCTGCGCCCTGGAAACCTTCCAAGGTGCAAATCCATGGTCTCACGAGACTAACAGATGCCTATGATGAATGTATCAAGACAGAGTGAAAACCTTGTCCGGCGTATTGCTCATATAGATCAGGGGCTTCCAACCCTCTTTATGCCATGGACCCCTACCGTTAACCCATGGACCATGTTTGGGAGCCCCTGATGTAGCTCAATTTTTCCCTCCTGATTTACTGAGGCTGACAAGTCCATAGAAGAGAGACTGGTTTCTGGACTGTGGTTTGCTTTGTCCACCACTCTCTGTATTCCCTGCAGTTGTGTGCAGAGCAGTTACTCTACCTTTCTGTCTGTGTTTACAGACAGAATGTGGCGTCACCAGAGAGAATTATGGTGTGTCGATACCAATTGGTAAGGTTCAACAGGCACATGCTAAACTTCTTTAGCCTCCTGAGGAAGTGGAAGTGTTGGTGAGCTTTCTTGGTTGTGACTTCAACGTGGTTGTACTGGGACAGAGTGTAGGTGATGTTCACTTCTCAATTCTGTCATTCTCAACGCCGTTGATGTAGACTGGAGCATGTGTATCATCTCCTTCCTGAAGTCAATGATCAGCTCTTTTGTTTTATTGACACTGAAGAAGAGGTTGTTGTAATGACACTATGACATGACAAATGTTAGTTCCCTGTCTCGGCTGTTGTCCAGTTAACTTTAGCAATGTTTACAAAGCTGAACGCGAGGCACTGTCAGTACTAGGAGAAAGCGCATTTAGTCCATTGCAAATTAATTATCTTCAAGGCAGCTGACAATATTGACAACACTGAAATAAGCTGACCATTCAGCCCTTGACCTTGGGTGCTGACTACGTGGAGTGTTCATGTTCTTCCAGTAATCATGTCGGTTTTCTAGTTCTTCCCACATCCATAACTGGATGGCACAGTAGAGTAGTAGATAGCACAACACCTTACAGTACAGGCGATCCCGGTTCAATTCCCACTGCTGCCTGTAAGGAATTTGTACGTTCTGCCTGTGACAGTGTGGGTTTCCTCCAGGTGCTCCAGTTTCCTCCCTCAGTCCAAAGACGTACCGGTTGGTGGGTTAATTGGTCATTGTAAATTGTCCTGTGGTTAGGCGAGGGTTAAATTAGAGGGTTGCCGTGCGGCCAGGATCGAAGTGCCGGAAGGGGCTATTCCGCACTGTATCTCGATAAATAAATAAATAGGTGGTGCAGGTTAGTCGGTTCCTACAAATTGCTCCTAGTGTTCTTGGTGAGTGGTGGCATCGAGTCGGTTTCGTGGGAGTCACCATCATCATTACATGCCGAGTTGTATTGACAACTTTGTAAATTTTCTCAGTGCTATTTCAATTTGCTTAATATCGTTCCTGTATGTAGATGACCAGAAATGCACACAATTCTCTATATTTGGCCTCAATAATGTCTTACATCATCTATGAAAATCAAAATGATTATTTACCGCAAGCTGACAGAACTCTGGAAAACTTTACGTTTGATTTCCTTTCGTTACAAAGGGTGGATACTGGTCGAAACCCCATTCAATTTTGAAAACTGTGTTTTGTTTGGCGTTGGTATTGCCCTGCAGTGAGTGAAATTCGAAGAAGGAAGTCTGAGAGTCGGAGCGGGAGTGCAGAGGAAGACATTTTTGAAATTTTCGTTTTTTTTTCTCCAACAGCGTTCAGAGAGGCGGGATTGCGCAGGCGTGTGACGTCGGGCAGTGCAGCGCGGCAGATTTAAAAGGGCAGAAATCCTGCTTCGGGTTTGATTCGAAGAAGGAAGTCTGAGAGTCGGAGCGGGAGTGCGGAGGAAGACATTTTTGAAATTTTCGGTTTTTTTTTTCTCCAATGGCGCTCAGAGAGGTGGGACTGTGCAGGCGTGTGACGTCGGGCAGTGCAGCGTGGCAGATTTAAAAGCAACAGAGCCTCATACAGCGGGCAGCGGAGTTTGCGGGCTGCAGAGTGAAGACTTAAGGGCTTCGGCTCAATGGACTTAGGCGGAAACGGGCGAGGCGAGGAAGGTTTGGTATTCATTTCCTGTTGTTATTTGAGGAGAGGGGCAGTATGAGTGTGACGGCAGTTTGTTGTTCTCGGCGTCGGATGTGGGAGGCCCTGAAGTCTCCAAGCCTCCCGGACGTCTACATCTGCGCCAAGTGCATCGAGATGCAGCTCCTAAGGACCGCGTTACGGAACTGGAGCTGCAGCTCGATGACCTTCATCTGGTCAAAGAGAGTGAGGAGTTGATAGAGAGGAGTTACAGGCAGGTGGTCACACCAGGGCCACGGGAGGCAGACAAGTGGGTCACGGTTAGGAGGGGGAAGGGGAAGAGTCAGGTAATAGAGAGTACCCCGGTGGCTGTGCCCCTTAACAATAGGTACTCCTGTTTGAGTACTGTTGGGGGGGACAGCTTACCCAGGGGAATCGACAGTGGCCGTGCCTCCGGCACAGAGTCTGGCCCTGTAGCTCAGAAGGGTAGGGAAAGGAAGAGGAGGGCAGTTGTGATAGGGGACTCGATAGTAAGGGGGCCAGATAGGCGATTCTGTGGACGCAGTCCAGAGACCCGGATGGTAGTTTGCCTCCCTGGTGCCAGGGTCCGGGATATTTCTGATCGTGTTCAAGATATCCTGAAGTGGGAGGGTGAGGAGCCAGAGGTCGTGGTACATATAGGTACCAATGACATAGGTAGGAAAAGGGATGAGGTCCTGAAAGGAGAATATAGGGAGCTAGGAAGGGAGTTGAGAAAAAGGACTGCAAAGGTAGTAATCTCGGGATTACTGCCTGTGCCACGCGACAGTGAGAGTAGGAATGCGATGAGGTGGAGGATAAATGTGTGGCTGAGGGATTGGAGCAGGAGGCAGGGATTCAAGTTTTTGGATCATTGGGACCACTTTTGGCGCAGGCGTGACCTGTACAAAAAGGACGAGTTACACTTGAATCCTAGGGGGACCAATATCCTGGCAGGGAGATTAGCGAGGGCTACTGTGGTGACTTTAAACTAGAATGGTTGGGGAGTGGGAATCAAATTAAAGAGGCTAGGCGAGAGGAGGTTAGTTCACAACAGGGGGATGGGAACCAGTGCAGAGAGACAGAGGGGTGTAAAGTGAGGGTAGAAGCAAAAAGTAGTAAGGAGAAAAGTAAAAGTGGCAGGCCGACAAATCCAGGGCAAGCATCAAAAAGGGCCACTTTTCAACATAATTGTATAAGGGCTAAGAGAGTTGTAAAAGAGCGCCTGAAGGCTTTGTGTGTCAATGCAAGGAGCATTCGTAACAAGGTGGATGAATTGAAAGTGCAGATTGTTATTAATGATTATGATATAGTTGGGATCACAGAAACATGGCTCCAGGGTGACCAAGGATGGGAGCTCAATGTTCAGGGATATTCAATATTCAGGAGGGATAGACATGAAAGAAAAGGAGGTGGGGTGGCGTTGCTGGTTAAAGATGAGATTAACGCAATAGAGAGGAAGGACATAAGCCGGGAAGATGTGGAATCGATATGGGTAGAGCTGCATAACACTAAGGGGCAGAAAACGCTGGTGGGAGCTGTGTACAGGCCACCTAACAGTAGTAGTGAAGTCGGAGATGGTATTAAACAGGAAATTAGAAATGTGTGCAATAAAGGAACAGCAGTTATAATGGGTGACTTCAATCTACATGTAGATTGGGTGAACCAAATTGGTAAAGGTGCTGAGGAAGGGGATTTCTTGGAATGTATGCGGGATGGTTTTTTGAACCAACATGTCGAGGAACCAACTAGAGAGCAGGCTATTCTAGACTGGGTTTTGAGCAATGAGGAAGGGTTAATTAGCAATCTTGTCGTGAGAGGCCCCTTGGGTAAGAGTGACCATAATATGGTGGAATTCTTCATTAAGATGGAGAGTGACATAGTTAATTCAGAAACAAAGGTTCTGAACTTAAAGAGGGGTAACTTTGAAGGTATGAGACGTGAATTAGCTAAGATAGACTGGCAAATGACACTTAAAGGATTGACGGTGGATATGCAATGGCAAGCATTTAAAGATTGCATGGATGAACTACAACAATTGTTCATCCCAGTTTGGCAAAAGAATAAATCAAGGAAGGTAGTGCACCCGTGGCTGACAAGAGAAATTAGGGATAGTATCAATTCCAAAGAAGAAGTGTACAAATTAGCCAGAAAAAGTGGCTCACCTGAGGACTGGGAGAAATTCAGAGTTCAGCAGAGGAGGACAAAGGGCTTAATTAGGAAAGGGAAAAAAGATTATGAGAGAAAACTGGCAGGGAACATAAAAACTGACTGTAAAAGCTTTTATAGATAGGTAAAAAGGAAAAGACTGGTAAAGACAAATGTAGGTCCCCTACAGACAGAAACAGGTGAATTGATTATGGGGAGCAAGGACATGGCAGACCAATTGAATAATTACTTTGGTTCTGTCTTCACTAAGGAGGACATAAATAATCTTCCAGAAATAGTAAGGGACAGAAGGTCCAGTGAGATGGAGGACCTGAGCGAAATACATGTTAGTAGGGAAGTAGTGTTAGGTAAATTGAAGGGATTGAAGGCAGATAAATCCCCAGGGCCAGATGGTCTGCATCCCAGAGTGCTTAAGGAAGTAGCCCAAGAAATAGTGGATGCATTAGTGATAATTTTTCAAAACTCGTTAGATTCTGGACTAGTTCCTGAGGATTGGAGGGTGGCTAATGTAACCCCACTTTTTAAAAAAGGAGGGAGAGAGAAACCGGGGAATTATAGACCGGTTAGCCTAACGTCGGTGGTGGGGAAACTGCTGGAGTCAGTTATCAAAGATGTGATAACAGCACATTTGGAAAGCGGTGAAATCATCGGACAAAGTCAGCATGGATTTGTGAAAGGAAAATCACGTCTGACGAATCTCATAGAATTTTTTGAGGATGTAACTAGTAGAGTGGATAGGGGAGAACCAGTGGATGTGGTATATTTGGATTTTCAAAAGGCTTTTGACAAGGTCCCACACAGGAGATTAGTGTGCAAACTTAAAGTACACGGTATTGGGGGTAAGGTATTGATGTGCATAGAGAATTGATTAGCAGACAGGAAGCAAAGAGTGGGAATAAACGGGACCTTTTTAGAATGGCAGGCAGTGACTAGTGGGGTACCGCAAGGCTCAGTGCTGGGATCCCAGTTGTTTACAATATATATTAATGACTTGGATGAGGGAATTAAAAGCAGCATCTCCAAATTTGCGGATGACACGAAGCTGGGCTGTGAGGAGGATTCTAAGAGGGTGCAGGGTGACTTGGATAGGTTGGGTGAGTGGGCAAATTCATGGCAGATGCAATTTAATGTGGATAAATGTGAAGTTATCCACTTTGGTGGCAAAAATAGGAAAACAGATTATTATCTGAATGGTGGCCGATTAGGAAAAGGGGAGGTGCAACGAGACCTGGGTGTCATTATAAACCAGTCATTGAAAGTGGGCATGCAGGTACAGCAGGCGGTGAAAAAGGAGAATGGTATGCTGGCATTTATAGCGAGAGGATTCGAGTACAGGAGCAGGGAGGTACTACTGCAGTTGTACAAGGCCTTGGTGAGACCACACCTGGAGTATTGTGTGCAGTTTTGGTCCCCTAATCTGTTTAAAGACATCCTTGCCATAGAGGGAGTACAAAGAAGGTTCACCAGATTGATTCCTGGGATGGCAGGACTTTCATATGAAGAAACTGGATGAACTGGGCTTGTACTCATTGGAATTTAGAAGATTGAGGGGGGATCTGATTGAAATGTATAAAATCCTAAAGGGAT
Source organism: Mobula hypostoma (assembly GCF_963921235.1). Classification (NCBI taxonomy): domain Eukaryota; kingdom Metazoa; phylum Chordata; class Chondrichthyes; order Myliobatiformes; family Myliobatidae; genus Mobula; species Mobula hypostoma. The sequence goes on along the minus strand of NC_086113.1, from coordinate 3,570,727 downwards.
TGGACAGGCTAGATGCAGGAAGATTGTTCTCGATGTTGGGGAAGTCCAGAACGAGGGGTCACAGTTTGAGATAAGGGGGAAGCCTTTTAGGACTGAGATTAGGAAAAACTTCTTCACACAGAGAGTGGTGAACCTGTGGAATTCTCTGCCACAGGAAACAGTTGAGGCCAGTTCATTGGCTATATTTAAGAGGAAGTTAGATATGGCCCTTGTGGCTACGGGGATCAGGGGGTATGGAGGGAAGGCTGGTGCAGGGTTCTGAGTTGGATGATCAGCCATGATCATAATAAATGGCGGTGCAGGCTCAAAGGGCCGAATGGCCTACTCCTGCACCTATTTTCTATGTTTTCTATGAAATGATAACGTGGTCACCGATAATTCCAAGGACAAACCACTGTTAGTATTCTGCCTCATTTTGATGAGCTGGCCTTTAAGGAATACTAATCAATACCTTGTCTGTTAGCTCCGGACAGAGGGGTGGGGATATTGAGGGTGTAGCTGCAAGTCATATAACCCCTCAGGAGAGAGGGGGTGGGGATGTTGAGGGTGTAGGTGAAAGTCATATAACTTGTAACCCCTTGGCAGAGAGGGGTGGGGATGTTGAACGTGTGGGTGAAAGTCATGTAACTTGATCCACTGTTTTCTGTCAGGAAGTTGACATTAATTCAGAAAATTGCCTGGAAGTTGATAGTGGGTATCTGGGAACATTTCCATCATTGTGGACTACTGCCGATAAGATTCAGGGTTAGAAAGCTGCAACGTTATCTGACCAGCCTTTTGTTTTGAGTTATTCCAAACTTACACTTCAGCTGATAAGAATCCCTGCCATTCTCTGTCCTTGAGACTGCTGCTATTAAATGTCACTTCTTTAAGCTTTTGCATTGCTGAAAGAGATGAATGATAGACAATCATAATAAGGCCCAACTTGGTGTGGTCTTTCAATGATTCTATTACGGTTATTATTCTATTATGGATTTATTGCGTATGCCTGCAAGAAGATGAATCGCTGGGTTGTATATGGTGACATATATGTACTTTGAAAATAAATTTACTTTTAACATTGAAATGAGATATTTTCCATAACCTGGAGGATTGATTTTGGCATCAATGCCATTACTTAAACAAAGACTGATAACAGATATACAGAAGATTAAAAGTGGTAAATACACATAATTTATACCTATTCAACTTTAGAAACAATGGGGTCTGCATTATGTGAGTCATGACCAAAGCCAGTACGCCTGGTATCGGGTGCCATTTTGAGTCAAGTTCAAGTTTATTGCCATTCAACTGTACGCACGTATACAGCTAAATGAAACAACACTCCTCGAGACCAAGGTACACAGTGAACTGAACTAATTCTCCTCTGGGACCAGGATGCACCGATACATGAAACACTGTTTCTCTGGGACAAGGTACAAAACACAAACATGGCACGTGCTGTATATCGCAAACAGCACATAAAATAGTATTAACACAATGATATTTACAGATTATATAAATGTACATGTTGACATCAAGTGCACATACCATTGAACATATAGTTAAATATACAACTGTGTTACTGGTACTGGTGCTGTCATAAATAACGTATACTGGGTAGGAGCAGGACTTTCAGAAGTCTGACAGTCTGGGGGAAGAAACTGTTACCCAGCCTAACTCTCCTTGTTCCTATACTGCGATACCTACTGCCTAAGGGGAGGAAGTGAAAGAGATTGAGGGACAGATGGGATGAGTCCTTGACAAAGCTGAGGGCTCTGCAAACACAACACTTCTGGTGTTTGTCCTGGATGGGCGGAAGGAGAGAGAGACCCTCGTTTGCAGTGTGTAATGCAGGCAGATCGCGATATGTGTAACACTGTCCATTGGAGGGTCTAACACAATCTCTCAGGTGAACCCTCTCTCAGTAGGATGCTTATTAAAAGGGATGATTAATTATCCTGATGAAGGGTTTCTGCCTGAAATGTCAACTCTTTATTCCTCTCTATAGATGCTGCCTGGGGCCTGCTGAGTTCCTTCAGTGTGTTACTTATCAATTACTTGGGGATAACTATTGATTAATTTCAGAATCAAGTTTATTATCTCTGACATAAGTCCTGAAATGTGTTGCTTTGTGATAGCAGTACAGCGCAAAACGTAAATAAAAATCTTAAGTTACAGTAAGCATACAGTACTGTGCAAAGACTCAGGGACATAGATGTAGCTAGGTTGCCGGAGACTTTTACACTTAAATAAATAGTGCGAAAGAGGAATAGTGAGGTTGTGTTTGTGGGTTTATGGACTGTTCAGAGATCTTAGATATATATTCACTTATTTATCGCATGTACATCGAAACATACAGTGAAATGTGTCATTTGTGCAAACAATCATTTCTGCCCTGGCACATGACTAAACATAAAGGGTAAAGATTTTGCAGTTTTGATAAACAAAGTGGATGGTGTGGGAAACAAATGAGCAGCTGAATTATCCGTGTCAGCCTGATATACAAATTGCGTCCACTTTCCAACGCAAAGATCACGTCAGCCTGGTTGTCAAATTGCATCCTCTATCCAATGCAAAGATCATGTCAGCCTGATAGTCAAATTGCATCCACTTTCCAACGCAAAGATCATGTCAGTCTGATGCACAAATCGCATCCAATTTCCAACGCAAATGTGCATCATTTAATCGGCGACTTGAGATATGCTTTTCACTTGTTTTAGATTGGCTCCAAAAAAAGTACATTTTTCCTCAGTACAAGAGAGAATCATTGTGTTAATAATCTGGGGATTAGTAGTAAATGTTTAATAAACTTGCTGAGAAGGATAATGTATATAAATCAAATTCTGGACAATATTGTAGTGTTGTCTCAGCAGGGAGTTTGTTATGTTTAAAGTAAGTTTGTTTTCAGAGTGGATTGAGACTTGGTACACTTCTGAAAAAAGAATAATTGTGGCTGAATTTGTAGCTCATTTGATATCAAATACATCAAGATTCAGTGTTAGACGATAGGGGAACATTTTCACAGTTAAATAAACCTTGTTGCATAGAAAATAGATTGTGCAGACTTCTTTTTCAGCCTTGTGGATGATGCTTTGGTTTGAATTTTAACTATAAATCACAATTACAGCATGCTGGCATACCATGTGCAACTTGTCCATTGGTGAACACGAGGTTCTGCAGATGCTGGAAACCCAGAGCAACACATACACACAATGCTGGAGGAACTCAGTGGTCAGGCAGCATCTGTGAGGGGGGTGAACAGTCGACATTTTGGGATGAGGCCCTTCATTTAGTGTGTGTTCAATTGGATTGCAACGTTCAGGTATAGAGAGCAAGGCAGCTTGTGAAATCCTTCCTCAGGTAATGTTGTTTCATGATCGGCCTGGAAGACTGTCTCTGCAATCCATTTAGACACTTGATGAAGGGTTCCAGGAAGCTAATGGTGAAAAATTGGACCTGGTAACTTCATCAATCACTCTGACCATTCAGTGTATCCATGACATGGCTGTAGTGCACGCTATCTAGATAATGATGGAGGTACAGCACTGTGTGAAAGTCATAGGCACATATATACAGTACTGTATTTGTCAACATGGAGCAGAAAGCGAGTTTGTGAACCTGGTGGGAGCAAAGGATGTTGGGAATGGCAAGGGTAGAGCACCACAGGAAGGGTGTGGGACATGTGGCAGAGAAGGAGTGCCGGGGCAGAGGGTGGCGTGGGTATAGACACACCCAGCCTTGAGACACCAGTCAGGGTCATTGGATTCCAAACAATTGGCATGAATGTGGAGGCACATGGATATCAGTGAGTTAGACCGGCGGGAAGAATTTAAAAAGAAATCGTTTTCTCTTCAGCGATTTGATCGAGGCATGACTGTGCAAGCACGTGGACATCGGCAAGTTAGACCGGCGGGAAGAATTTAAAAAGAAGACAGCTTTATAGAGCAGGCGGATAGAGTACAGGGAGACAGAGTTGGGGATCTTTGGCTCAACGGGGCTTCGGTGATTGTGGGTCGAGGTGAGGTAAGTTACTTGTGAAGAATAGGAGGAGGAAGTATGTCTGTGAGGCCGGTGTTCTGTACTGGGTGTCGGATGTGGGACAGAATATTGAAATATCGAAGACTACTGCACAGGAACAGGCCATTCAGCCCACAATGTTGTGCTGAATCAGCTAGAAAGGAAATCAAAAGCACCTCAAACCTACACAATGTCCATATCCCTCCATCTCGTTGCTCCGTGTTGGAGAACTGGTTGGAGGCTCGAAGTTTTTGGATGGACTCATAGTCGGACTGTGGTTGGATGCTTCCAGGATGCTGCATCGGCATGTTTGCAGCGCTGGAAGCTCATGGCAGGAAGAGTTTTCTTCCTTCAACTGTCTGCGTGAGATGATGGGACTTTCAAGAGACTTTGAGATTTTTTTACTGTGCCCATGGTCTGTTCTTCATCAAATTACAGTATTGCTTGCACTGTTGTAACTATATGTTATAATTATGTGGTTTTTGTCAGTTTTTTTTTGGTCTTGGTTTGTCTTGTGTTTCTGTGATATCATTCTGGAGGAACAAATTGTATCATTTCTTAAGGCATGCATTACTAAATGTCAATAAAAGAGGACTGCGTGTCCTCATAATCTAAATCTAAAATAATCTAAATCTTTCTCACATCCAAATGTCTCTTAAAAGCCTTTAACACCAGACGAAGCGTCCATCGCAATGAGTGAAAAAAACTTACCCCTCACATCCCCCTTGAGCCTATCCTCTCTCGCCTTTAATGCATGCCCTCTGGTATTGAACATTTTAAACTTGGGAAACAGATACTCTCTGTCTACTCTATCTATGCCTCTCACAATCTTATAAACCCCCATCAGATCTCCCCTCGGCCTCCGGTGCTCCAGAAAAAGCAACCCGAGTTTATCCAGCCCCCAGCCTCCTCATGATAGCACCTGCCCTCTAAACCATTTGGCAAGCTGGTAAACCTCTTCAGCACCCTCTCCAAAGCCTGAACACCCTTCCTGTGGTGGGGCGACCAGACTGTGTACAATGCTCCAGATGTGACCTTACCAGAGTTTTATACAGTTGCAACATAACCCCTTGACTTTTGAACTCAATGTCTTAACTTATAAAAGCAAGTATTCCATAAACATTATCGACCTGTGTAGCCACTTTCAAGAAACTATGAACTTGGATCCCAAAATCTCTCTGCTCAGCAACATTATGAAGGATCTTGCCTGTAACCCTGTACTGTCTCCTTGCATTTGCCCTACTAAGGTGCAATACCTCACATTTATCTGGGTTAAACTCCATCTGACTTTCTCTGCCCATATCTGCAACTGATCTACTGTATTCTTTGCCAGTCTTCTACACTATCTACAACTCTACCAATCTTGCTGTCATCCACAATCTTAGTAATCCACCCATCTACGTTTTCATCCAGGTCATTTATATACATCACAAGCAGCAAAGGTGCCAGCACAGATCCCTGTGAAACATCGCTAATTACAGACCTCCATTTTGAATAAGTCCTTTGAACCACTACTTCTATCCACAAGCCAGTTCTGAATCCAAACAGCCAATTCACCACAGTCCCCATTCATCTCAATCTTCTGGATGAGACTCCCATGAGGGATGTTGTCAAACACCTTACTAAAATCCATATCGACAATGTCCACCACCCTACCCTCATCACCTTGTCAAAAAACTCAGTCAAGTTGGTAAGGAACAACCTGCCTTGCATAAAGCCATCCTGGCTCTGCCAATTAGGCAGTGGGTTTCCAAATGCTCATATACCCTATCCCTAAGAGTTTTCTCCAGCAATTTCCCTGCAACTGATGTGAGACTCGCCAGTCTATAGGTCCCAGGATTTTCCCTTATTTCCTTCTTAAACAGAGGTACAACATTAGTGAATCAGCAGTCCGCTGGAACCTCACCTGCACTAGAGAGGACTGAAAGATACTGGTCAAGGAAACGTTGACTGTTTATTTACTTCCATAGATGCTGCCTGACCTGCTGAGATCCTTCAGCATTTTGTGTGTGTTGCTCTGGATTTCCAGCATCTGCAGACATTCACATGTTTATCAAATTCACTGACTGTTTTTTTGTGTCTGACTCAGAGGTTATTTCTGCCCACCTTCAATCTGGGACTCAAGCTCAGTTCAATGTTGGGGCAAAATTGCAGGCAAAGTGAAACAGGGGCCAAAATCAAAAGTGGCGATGAGTACAGGATTGAAGGTGTTATACTTCAGTGCATGCACTGCATGGATTAGGTTAGATGATCTCGTTGCACAGTTGGAGATTGGCAGGCCTGGTGTTGTAGGCACCACTCAGTTAGGACTGAAAGAAGATCATAGTTGGCAGCTTACTGTCATTAAATTATGCACCCTGGCATGATTTTACAGAATGATACTATAATTCTTTCCTTATTACTGTGATGCACTTCAAAACCTCCACTAAGTTTACAATGTGACAATCAGTATATAAATACAATTTTTTATTGGGATGAAATACGACTGGTCAAACAAAGTCTACTCAAGCCCATCAGTGGCATTGTTAACACTTGTGTAACTACGCTCTTTCTGACGAGTCATAATGGTTGCAAAAATTGAAGGTTCCAGGTTGAAGTGAGTCGTCAGTAAACCTTAATGAATGGTGAACCTAAGTCAAGTATATTGGTTTTAAGGTGCTCAATGTGACACTTCATACTTGCCAACATTTGAGAACTGTTTCAAGCACAACCTGGGGAAATCAGCTGAGAGCCAAAGAAACCTGGAATATATTCCTACAACCATATTTCAGCCAAGACCCGAAGGAAAATCAGGAAGAATTTCTCCTTCAGTGACTGACCTATAAAATACAGTGGAAAAACTACACATTTGTTACAGTATTTAATCAATCTGCCCATTTAGATTCTGTCCTTACCATTTCATAATGTTTGTGCAGAGCAATGTGATCAGCTCAGTTAATAACTGTGCTGAGTCTATCAATTTTTTTTTTACAGAGATGGAACTTGAGACTTCCTAAAGAGAGGGTGCAGAGGAGATTAGAAAGCATGTCTTACGAGGGGAGGTTGAATGAGCAAGGGCTTTTCTCTTTGGTGCGAAGGAGAATGAGAGATGACTTGATAGAGGGGTATAATCAGAATCAGGTTTATTATCACCGGCCTGTGTCGTGAAGTTTGTTAACTTAGCAGCAACATAATCTAGAAGAAAAATAAAATAATAATAATAATAATTAAATAAATCAATTACAGCACAATGAATTACAGCGCTGCCTCAGAAGGCAATGGAGGCCAATTCTCTGGATGCTTTCAAGAAAGAGTTAGATAGAGCTCTTAAAGGTAGTGGAGTCAAGGGATATGGGGAGAAGGCAGGAACGGGGTACTGATTGCGGATGATCAGCCATGATCACAGTGAATGGTGGTGCTGGCTCGAAGGGTTGAATGGCCTACTCCTGCACCTATTGTCTATTGTCATATGTATATTGAATAGATTAAAAATTGTGCAAAGACAGAAATAATATATATTAAAAAAGTGAGGTAGTACCCAAGGGTTCAATGTCCATTTAGGAATCAGGTGGCAGAGGGGAAGAAGCTGTTCCTGAATCGCTGAGTGTGTGCCTTCAGGCTTCTGTATCTCCTTCCTGGTGATAACAGTGAGAAAAGGGCATGTCCTGGGTGCTGGGGGTCCTTAATAAAGGATTCTACCTTTCTGAGACACCGCTTCTTGAAGATGTCCTGGGTACTTCTAGGCATGTGCTCAAGATGGAGCCGACTAAATTTATGACCTTCTGCACCTACTTTTGGTCCTGTACAGTAGCTCCCCTGACTCCCCACCATACCAGACAGTGATACAGTAAGAATGCTCTCCACTGTACATCTTCAGAAGTTTTTGAGTGTTCTTGTTGACATACCAAATCTCTTCAAACTCCTAATGAAGTATAGCCATTGTCTTGCCTTCTTTATGACTACACCAATATGTTGGGACCAGGTTAGATCCTCAGAGATCTTGACACCCAGGATCTTGAAACTGCTCACTCTCTTCACTTTTGATCCCTCGATGAGGATTGGGATGTTGAGAGGAATGGACAAGGTGGGCAGCCAGCTAATGGATATTCACTGTCTTTGGGGCAGGGGACTTGTTTTTTTTTTGTCAGGCTCAGCTTGCTAATTACAACATCTGGTACTTCTAAAGGTCAAAGTGTTTTTGAATGGGCCTTCCAACCAATATTCTTTGTTTAGTTTCTGGTTGTAAATGGGAGCCGATTTTCAGTTGATGGTGTGAATGGCAAGCAGTAATCAGTTTGAAGTTAAAAAGACAGCTTTGCTAAAAAGTAATGTCTACAGCACAGCATGCTGCTAACAGCACCTGGACTGACTTCTGATGAATTACAGTATAAAACAATGGATTATTTAATTTGGCTTGTTTCAAAACAGAAAACAGATGGATACTATCACTTAGCATATCAAATAACTGATCTTATAATAGTTGGATGATTATGTACTCAGAGTCAGTTTCACAGCATTAGTTGAGGGTACCTGAGATCTCTGTATCCAAAAACATCTAGGCTACTTGTGTTAAAAGGTATCTGAAAAATATAGACACAAGAGGTACTGAAGAAGCTGGAAGTCTAGAGCAATACATACAGTGTGCTGGAGGAGCTCAGCAGGTCAGGCAGCATCTATGGATAGGAATAAACAGTTCCCTGTTGGGCTGAGACCCTTCATCCAGGCTGGAAAGGAAGGGGGAGAAGTCAGAATAAGAAGATGGGGGGAGGGAGAGGAAGAAGTACAAGGTGGTGGGTGACAAGAGGGCACGACTTCAGGATTGAAGGACGTCCATTTAGAACTGAGATGCGGAGAAATTACTTTAGTCAGAGGGTGATAAATCTCTGGAATTTGTTGCCGTGAGCGGCAGTGGAGGCCAAGTCATTGGGTGTATTTAAGGCAGAGATAGATAGGTTCTTGATTAGCCAGGGCATCAAAGGGTATGGGGTGAAGGCAGGGGAGTGGGGATGACTGGAAGAATTGGATCAGCCCATGATTGAATGGCAGAGCAGACTCGATGGGCTGAATGGCCTAATTCTGCTCCACTATCTTATGGTCTTATAAGTGAAACTGGGACGGGGGAGGGGTGAAGTAAAGAGCTAGGAAGTTGATTGGTGGAAGAGATAAAGGGCTGGAGAAGAGGGAATGTGATAGGAGTGGGTGGAAGACTGTGGAAGAAAGGAAAAGGGGAGGAGCACCAGAGGGAGGTAATGGGCAGGTAAGAAGATGATGTGAGTGGGAAACAAGGATGGGGAATGGTGAAAGAGAGGAGAGCGGTCAGTTACTGAAAGTGCAAGAAATCGAAGTTCATGCTATCAGCTTGGAGGCTACTCAGACAAAGTATATGGTCTTGCTTCTCCAACCTGAGGGTGGCCTCATCATGACAGTAGAGGAAGCCATGGACTGACATGTCAGAATGAGGCTGAGAAGTAGAATTGAAACGGGTGGCCTCTTGAAAGTCCAGCCTTTTGCGGCAGATGGATAGAAGGTACTTGGGTGAATCGGTCTCCAAATCTATGCCGGGTCTCACCAATATACATGAGGCCACACCGGGAGCACCGGACACAATATATGACCCCAACAGACTCAGTGTTTGGGGCCCTGAATGGTAGTGAGGGAGGAGGTGTAGGGACAGGTGTGGCACTTGTTCCACTTGCAAGATGAGTACCAGGAGGGGGATCAGTGGTAATAACCCTGATTCTGATTCTAAGTTTGATTTGTGCCACAGTTTAAGAATAAGGGTTAGGCCATTTAGAACGGAGTTGAGGAAAATCTTTTTCACCCAGAGAGTGATGGATATATGGAATGCTCTGCCCCAGAAGACTGTGGAGGCCAATTCTCTGGATGCTTTCAAGAAAGAGATGGATAGAGCTCTTAAAGATAGCGGAATCAAAGGTTATGGGGATAAGGCAGGAACTGGATACTGATTGTGGATGATCAGCCATGATCACAGTGAATGGCGGTGCTAGCTCGAAGGGCCGAATGGCCCACTCCTGTGCCTATTGTCTATTGTGCTGCGAAGTCTCGTCTCATGAATTTGAACTTTTTGAGGAGGAGAATAAGAAGAATGATGAAGGCAGGGTGGGAGGTGTTGTCAATATGGACTTTACTGAGGTATTTGACGAGGTCTAGAAAGATTCAAGATTGTTTAATGTCATTTCCTGTACACACGTATAAAGGAGAATAAAATGATTATTACTCCGGATCCACTGCAGAGCAAAAAAAAACAATAAGATAAAGAACAGAAATATATAAACACACAATAAATATACAGTAAATACATAGCTTATATACTGTGCATAGATTGGTTGTATGTCCATAGAGCGTCCAACGTAGGCTGACTCACTGGATCCAGACTAGGCTGCTTAGAGATGGCAGAAGGCAGTGGTGGACAGATGCTTTTCTGAGTGGAGATCTGGGACCAGTGATGTGCTGTAGGGAATTGTGCTGGGACTCCTGTTGTTTGTGAAGAGGACTACAGTGTTGATAGGAGATTGCTCAGTCAGAGGAACAGAGACGAGGTTTTGTGGGCACGATAGAGACACCCAGATGGTATGTTGTGTCCCTGGTGACAGGATTGGGGGTGTCTCAGATCGTGTCCGTGGCATTCTCAAGGATGAGAGTGAGCAGCCAGAAGTCTTGGTACGTATTGGCACCAAGGACATAGGTAGACAAGATGAGGAGGTCCTGAAGAGAGATTTTAGAGAGCTGAGAAACAGGACCTCCAGGGTGGTAATCTCTGGATTGCTGCCCGTGTCACATGCCAGTGAGGGCAAGAATAGAAAGATTTGGCAGGTGAATGCGTCACTGAGGAACTGGTGCAAGGGACAGGGGTTCAGATTTATGGAGCATTAGGACCTCTTCTGGGGAAGGTATGATCTGTACAAAAGGGACAGATTGTACCCAAACCTGAGGGGTCCAATATGCTTGTGGGGAGGTTGGCTAGAGTTGTTCAGGTGGGATTAAACTAATTTAGCAGGGGGATGGGAACCAGAGTGATACTGCTGAAGATTGGTTTACAAACAGAGGCAATGTGTAGTGAGACTCCTAGCAAGGAGAAGCTGATGATAGGGCAAAATTACAGTCAACAGGATGAGTTGCAATATAAAAGGTGAATAAAATCAAAAAGGGTGAATACGGGACTAAAGATGTTATATTTGAATGTGCCCTGTATACGGAATAAGGTGGATGAACTTGTAGCACAGTTAGCGAATAGCGTGTTGTAGGCATCACTGAATCATGGCCGAAAGAAAGTTATAGTTGGGAGGTTAATGTCCAAGGATACACATTGTATTGAAAGGACAGGCAAGAAGGAAGAGGGGGTGGCATGGCTCTGTTGGTAAAAAGTGAAATCAAACCGTTAGAGAGAAGTGCCATAGGATTGGAAGGTGTTGGGTCATTGTGGAAAGAGCTAGGGAACAGCAAGGGTAAAAGGACCCTGATGGGAGTTATATACAGACCCCAAACAGTAGTAAGGATGTGGTCTACAAATTACAACGGGAGGTAGAAAATTCATGTCAAAGGGGCAATGTTCCAATAGTTATGGGGGACTTCAATATGCAGGTAGACTTAGAAAATCAGGTGGGTTCTGGATTCCAAGAGGGATATTCTCTAGAATGCCTTGAGTTGGCTTTTTAGAGCATATTGCGATTGAGACCACTAGGGGATCAACTATTCTGGGTTGGATGTTGTGCAATGAACCGGGATTGATTAGAGAGATTAAGGTAATAGAACCCATAGGGGTAAGTGATCATAACATGATTGAATTCACCCTGAATTTTGAGAAGGAGAAGTTAAAATCAGATATATGAGTATTCCAGTGGAGTAAAGAGAATGACAGAGACATACGAGAGGAGTTGGCCAGAATTGATTGGAAAAGAACACTGGCAGGGATGGCGGCATAGCAGCAATGACTGGGATTTCTAAAAGGAATTTGGATGCCACAGAATATAGACCTCCCAAAGAGGAAAAAGTATTCTAAAAGCAAGGTGATACAGCAGTGGCTAACAAGAGAAGTCAAACCAACATAAAAGCCAAAGAGATGGCATATAATAGAGCAAGAAATGAGTGTGAAGTCAGAGGATTAGGAAACTTTCAAATACCAACAGAAAGCAAGTGAAAATCATTAAGAAGGTAAGATGGAATACAAAAATAAGCTCACCAATAGTATTAAAGAGGATTCCAAAAGATTCTTCAGATGCATAGTGTCAAAGACAAGCGAGAATCGATATCGGACTACAGGAAAACTATCCCTGAGAGGTAGTAATGAGGGAGGAAGAAATGGCGGACGAACTGAATAAGTATTTTGCATCAGTCTTCACTGTGGAAGACACCAGCAGACTGGTGGAAGTTCCAGGTGTCGGGAGCCATGAAGTGTGTGAGGTTACCATAACGAGAGAGAAGGTTCTTGGGAAACTGAAAGGTCTGAAGGTAGATAAGTCACCTGGACCAGATGGTGTACACCCCAAGGTTCTGAAAGAGTTTGCTGAAGAGATTGTAGAGGTATTGATAATGACCTTTCATGAATCACTAGGTTCTGGAATGGTTTCGGAAGACTGGAAAATTGCAAATGTCACTCTACTCTTCAAGAAAGAAGAACAGAAATTATAGGCCAGTTAGCCTGACCTCAGTGATTGGGAAGATGTTGAAGTCCATTGTTAAGGATGTAGTTTTGGGGTATTCGGAGGCACATGATAAAATAGGCTGTAGTCAACCTGGTTTCCTCAAGGGAAAATCTTTTCTGACAAATCTATCAGAATTCTTTGAAGAAATAACAAGCAGGATAGACAAAGGAGAATCGATTGATGTTGTGTAACTTGGATTTTCAGAAGGCCTTTGACAAGGTTACACACATGAGGCTGCTTAACAAGCTACGAGCCCATGGTATTACAGGAAAGATAAAGCAGTGGCTGATTGGTAGGAAGCAAAGAGTGGGAATAAAAGGAGCCTTTTCTGACTAGTGGTGACTAGTGGCGTTCCACAGGGGTCTGTGTTGGGACCGATTCTTTTTACGTTATATGTCAATGATTTGGATGATGGAATTGATGGCTTTGTTGCAAAGTTTACAGAAGATATGAAGATAGATAGAGGGCAGGTAGTTTTGAGGAGGTAGAAAGGCTACAGAAGGACTTAGACAGACTAGGAGAATGGGCAAAGAAATGGCAGATAGAATACAGTGTAGGGAAGTGTACGGTCATGCACTTTGGTAGAAGAAATGAAAGGGTTGACTATTTTCTAAATGGAGAGAAAATCAAAAAAACTGAGGTGCAAAGGGACTTGGGATTTCTTGTGCAGGATTCCCTAAAGGTTAGTTAGCAGGTTGAGTCTTTGATAAGGAAGGCAGATATAATGTTAGCATTCATTTCTAGAGGACTAGAATATAAAAGCAAGGATGTAATGTTGAGACTTTATAAAGTACTGGTGAAGCCTCACTTGGAGTGTTGTGAGCATGTTTGGGCCACTTACCTTAGGAAAGATGTGCTGAAACTGGAGAAGGTTCAAAGGAGTTCATGAAAATGATTCCGGAATTGAATGGCTTGTCATATGAAGAGTACTTGATAGCTCTAGACCTGTACTCACTACAATTCAGAAGAATGAGGGGTGACCTCATTGAAACCTATTGAATGGTGAAAGGCCTTGAGAGAGTGGATGTGGAGAGGATGTTTCCTATGGTGGGAGAGGCTAAGACTAGAGGACACAACCTCAGAATAGAGGGGCATCCTTTTGGAATGGAGATGAGGAGGAATTTCTTTAGCCAGAGAGTGGTGAATCTGTGGAATTCTTTGCCACAGGCAGCTGTGGAGGCCAAGTCTTTACGTATATTTAAGGCAGACATTTGATAGATTCTTGATTGGTCAGGGCATGAAGGGATACAGGAGGGAAGGCAGGAGTTTGTGGCTGAGAGGAAAATGGATTAGCCATGATGAAATGGTGGAGCTGACTCGATGGCTAAATGGCTTAATTCTGCTTCTATGTCTTACGGTCTTATGGTCTTGGTGGTGGGATCACATTGGAGATGGCAGAGTTATGGAGAATTATGTGCTGGATGCAGAGGTTTGTGGGGTGGTAGATGAGGGAATCCTATCTTTTTTGGGGTGGTGGGAGGATGGGGTGAGGGCACACATGTGTGAAATGGAAGAAATGCAGGTGAGGGTAGCATTGATGGTGGAGGAAAGAAAGCCCCTCTCTTTGAAGGAGGAGGAGATCTCAGTTGGTAATGAAAAGTCTCATTCTGAGAGCAGATGTGGCAGAGATGGAGGAACTTGCATCTTTACATGTGGCAGGGTGGGAAAAGGAAAACTGAGAGGCAGTAGATTTATAAAATATATCAGTAGGTGGGCAGTCTCCAGAGATGGAGCCAGAGAGATTGAGAAAAGTGAGAGAGGTGTCAGAAATGGAGCAGGTAAATTTGAGGACAGGGAGGAAGTTGAAGGCAAAGTTGAAGTCAATGAGCTCAGTATGGGTGTAGAAAGCAGCACCAATGCAGTTGTCGATGTAGTGTAGGAGAAGTTGGGGAGTGATACCGGTGTAGTGGTGGAACATAGACTGTTCCACGTAGCCCACAAAAGGTCAGGCATTGCTAGGACCCATGTGGGTATCCATAGCTATACCTTGGAACCTTGGAGGGAAGTGGAAGGAGCCGAAGAAGAAATTGTTGAGAGTGAGGACCAGTTCGATCAGGCGGAGGAGATTGGTGATGGAGGGGAACTGTTTGGTTATGCTGTCCAGAAAGAAGTAGAGAATTTTAATACCTTATTGATGGGGATAGATGTGTATAGGGATTGGACATCCATCGTGAAAATGAAACAATCGAGGCCGGGGATCTTAAAGTCGCTGAAGAATCAGAATTGGAATCAGGTTTATTATCACCGGAATGTGACAGGAAATTTGTTAACTTAGCAGCAGCAGTTCAATGCAATACATAATATAGAAGAAGAAAAGTAAACATAAATAAATAAGTAAATCAATTACGATATATATATTGAATAGATTAAAAATCATGCAAAAACAGAAATAATATATATTTAAAAAGTGAGGTAGTGTTCACGGGTTCAGTGTGCATTTAGGAATTGGATGGCAGAGGGGAAGAAGCTGTTCCTGAATCACTGAGTGTGTGCCTTCCGGCTTCTGTACCTCCTACCTGATGGTAACAGTGAGAAACGGACATGCCCTGGGTGCTCGAGGTCCTTAATAATGGACACTGTCTTTCTGAGACACCGCTCCCTAAAGACGTACTGGGCACTTTGTAGGCTAGTGCCCAAGATGGAGCTGACTAAATTTACGACCCTCTGCAGCTTCTTTCGGTCCTGTGCAGTATCTCCCTGATACCAGACAGTGATGCAGCCTGACAGAATGCTACAGTACAACTATAGAAGTTTCTGAGTGTTTTTGTTGACATACCAAATCTCTTCAGACTCCTAATGAAGTATAGTTGCTGTCTTGCCTTCTTTATCACTACATCGATATGTTGGAACCAGGTTAGATCCTCACAGATCTTGACGCCTAGGAACTTGAAGCCGCTCACTCTCTCCACTTTGGATCCCTCTGTGAGGATTAGTATGTGTTCCTTCGTCTAACCCTTCCTGAAGTCACAATCAGCTCTTTCGTCTTACTGACGTTGAGTGGAAGATTGTTGTGACACCAGTCCACTAGTTGGTGTAGTATATCTCGCTCCTGTACGCCCTCTCGTTTCCATCTGAGATTCTACCAACAATGGTTGTATCGTCAGCAAATTTAGAGATAGTATTTGAGCTACGCCTATCCACACAGTCATGGATATATAGATAGTAGAGCAGTGGGATAAGCACACACCCCTGAGATGCGCCAGTGTTGATTGTCAGTGAGGAGGAGATAGTATCAGCAATTCACACAGATTGTTCTCTTCCGGTGAGGAAGTCGAGGATCCAATTTCAGAGGGAGGTACAGAGGCCCAGATTCTGTAATTTATCAATCAAGAATGTGGGAATGATGGTGTTAAATGCTAAGTTGTAGTTGATAAACAGCATCCTGACATAGGTGTTTGTATTGTCCAGGTGGTCTAAGGCCATGTGAAGAGCCATTGAGGTTGTATCTGCTGTTGACCTATTGTGGTGATACACAAATTGCAATGGGTCCAGGTCCTTGCTGAGGCAGGAGTTCAGTCTAGTCATGACCAACCTCTCAAAGCATTTCATCACTGTCGATGTGAGTGCTACTGGGCGATAGTCATTAAGGCAGCTCACATTATTCTTCTTAGGCACTGGTATAATTGTTGCCTTTTTGAAGCAAGTGGGAACTTCCGCCCGTAGCAGTGAGAGGCTGAAAATGTCCTTGAGTACAGTGAGATAGAGAGTGTATGATGTGTCACAGATGTAGGTAGGAATGGACTGAACCAGGGGGGTAAAATAGAGTTGAGATCTGCAGACGTGGGTTCAGTGGGGCAGGAGCAGGCAGAAACAATGGGTCTATCTGGACAGTCAGTTTTGTGGTTATTTTTTCTGAAAAAATATCTCATGTGTGAACTCACCCAAGTGACAAAAAAACAATATAATTTAGGGAGCAGTTCAGGCTTATTAGGAATCGTCCAGAAGTGACATGAAGCTTTTGATTTCTGCGACAGACAACTGGTTCATCTGCAGCTCATTGGTACGTCTTTTCAACATGTAGGAATTGTACCTTTGTTTTGGGAAAGCTTTGTGTTTTAGAAATGGTTTGTAATGTGGAAATCTTTTATATGATCGAAATCCTCTGAGTTTTAAATTTGTTTAAAGAATGTTGTGTGTATGCAAACACTTATCACTGAAAATAAATGAACTGTTTAAACTAGCTTGTTAGCTGGAAGTGCCTACTCCTTGCTGGAGGATGGGTGTAGATTCACCGCTAATATCCCAAGGATAGATATGGCATAATTTTGAGCTGAATGGATAGGGATAGATGTCAGAGATGATAGATGCAGTTATATTAGGGACACTTAATACACTCTTAGGTAGGTACATTCATGATAGGTCTGGTATAAGATAGACCTACTGAAGATGGGTGACAACTTACTGGGGGTTCATAAAGCAAGAAATACAACTAATAACACTTCTTTTGTGGAAAACTGTGGTAAACAATCAATGAAGAGGTGAGGCTGACCTGAAGCATGGGGTTTGAGGAGAAGAGGTCCAAACAAGGTTGAGGTATGTTCGAGACAGAGTTGGAGTGGAGGAGTTTTGGAGCATGTCCACCTAAATCGAGAGCAAGGTGCGATTGATGTTAGTGCTGGGTTGATTTGGAAAGGTTGGGTATGGGCCGAAACACGGCAGTGGGGTCCAGGCCCAGAATGTATCGATGCACCAGGGCCTGGGTACTAGTGCTGGGAATGACCTGGTGTTTGGACAATTTAAACGCCAAGCCAGATGGACTGTTAAGGCCAGGTGTGGGGCTGCTCACTGCTATGTGATATTTACTCGCTCTCTGCGGCACTGAGGGTGCGGCCTGATCCGCCTGCTCCAGGCTTTGTGTCCATTTGCCCAGCTCTGTGCTGAACTGAGGCTGAGGGTGCGGCCTGATCCGCCTGTTCCAGGCTTCGTGTCCATGGACTCACTTTTGTTCTGCTTGCTATTGCTTGCTTTTACTATCTGTACGATTTGTGTTTTTTCTCTCTCTCTGCACATTGCGTGTTTGTTTGTTCTTTCGGGTTTCTTCTTTTGTGGCTGCCTGTGAGGACATGAATTTCAAGGTTGGATAATTTATACATACCTTTAGAATGAGGACTATTTGGGAGGGATGGGTTAGACTGATCTTGGACTACACAGCACAGAGAATGGGTACAGAGTCAAAGGGCCAGCACTGTGCTGTACTATTATGTGTTCCGTGTTCTAAATGTTCCTTCTCTGGCTGGATTCTCTCAGCTAAATGTCTAACAAATACTCTACATTTGAGACTAAGTAAATCAACGAGCTGTAAATCTTTGCAAGCCGAATAAAAGTTCACATAATCCAAGATGATAATTTGAGACATCGCAGAGATTTGTGAATCAGTGCGGCTTTGAATCTAAACAACCGTGGGCTAATCCTTTCTTAAATTTAAACCCTACAAATGAGAAGATCTTAACAGCTGTGGCATTAGATCTTCAATGAGGTGGTGCTCTGATCAAAGGAGGCGAGGGAATTACTAACCACTGAGGGGCAAACTCTGCATCAAAAGTAAATACTGAAGGCTTAGAGCTTCCTCACTGTAGGTGGATACAGTTATACAATTTATTAACACAAAGTGTTTGAGTCATAGAGAAGTACAGCACAGAAACAGGCCCTTCAGCCCATCTAGTCCATGCCGAACTATTATTCTACCTAGTCCCATCGACTAGTGGCAGATAGAAAATACTTTTTTTTGGAACTCATTCTTGATTTATAAATGCTTCTGTTTCAAATGCTCTTAATTCTGGTTCTTTGCATCAAGAATCAGAAGAAATTCGAGGGGAAAGTCTGGAAATTTACAACAGGTGAAATGTCAGAGTCAAAACCATTTTCATTATCACCGACACGTGGCATTAAATTTGTTCATTTGTGGCTGCAGTACAGTGCAAGACATAAAATATATGTTATTATAGTTTCTGGTAGATATAAATTAAGTAAGTTGTGCAAAAATAGTGAGGTAATGTTCTAATGGCATTGAGGAAGAAGCTGTTCCTGAAGTGTTGACTGTGTGTCTTCAGGCTCCTGTACCTCCTTCCTGATGGTAGAATGAGACGAGGGCATGATCTGGGTGATGGGGTCCTTAACACCTTTTACCGGCTATTTTGTGTGTGTGTGTTACTCTGGATTTGCAGCATCTGAAGAATCTCTTGTTTCAAAGTTCAAACTATATTTATTATCAAAGTATGTATACATTACATATCCCTGAGATCCATCTCCTAACAGACAGCCGCAACACGAAGAAACCTACAAATAAACCCCATATATTTGAAAAGAGAAGACTGTCGAACACCCAATGAGCAGAATATAAACCACATCATGGCCATAAAAAACAGCGTTCTGGATGTTGCCAGTGTGTGAACTCTACAATATATATTCAGTAGCTACTTTAGTAGGATATATCCTGTACCTAATAAACTGGCCTCTGAACATACGTCCACGGTCTTCTTCCGCAGTAGCCCATCCGCTTCAAGGTTCGAGCAAACAGAGATGCTTTTCTGCACATCACTGTTGTAACACGTGGTTATTTGGGTTACTGCTGTCTTCTTAACAGCTTGAACTGTCTGACTATTCTCCTCCGACGTCTCTCAGTAAAAATGTGTTTTTGCCCAAAGGACTGCCGCTCACTGGATTTTTTGTTTTTTGTTTTTTGCACTATTCTCAGTTTCTAGAGACTGTTGTGAATGAAAATTCCAGGAAATCTGTCGTTTTTGAGATACTCAAACCACCCTGTCTGGCACCAACATTCATTGCGTGACCAAAGTCACTTACATCACATTTCTTCCACATTCTGAAGTTTGTTCTGAACAGCAACTGAACCTCTTGACCATGTCTGTATGCTTTAATGCATCGAGTTGCTGTCACATCACTGGCTGATTAGATATTAGCATTAATGAGCAGGTGTACAGGTATACCAAATAAAGTGGCCACTGAGTATAAAGCTTTTGGTGCTGAATGAGCCCCATGATTGTACAAATCAGCAGTCTCTTAGTTATGATTAACTAAAGTTGCAAAATCAGAAAATGTTTGCCAGTGTTCATCTCAGCTGGTGCAAGTTTACATTTCCCAAGTTTGAGATGATTTCTCCTGAAGCGTAGAAGAATAAGGGAAGGTTTGATAGAGGTGTACAAAATTATGAGGGGTATAGGTAGGGTAAATACATGCAGGCTTTTTCCACTGAGGTTGGATGAGACCACAACTAGAGATTATGGGTTAAGGGTGATAGATAAACTCTTTAAGGGGAACCTGAGAGGTAACTTTTTAAATTAGAGAGTAATGTAAGTGTGCAACAGGCAGCCCATGGAAGTTAATGATGTGGGTCAGATTAAGAGGTGCTTGGATAAGTACATGGGTGGGAAGGATGTAAAGAGCTATGGTCCAGGTGCATTTTGATGGGACTAGCAAAGTAACAGTTCGGCATGGACTAGATGGGCTGAAGGGCCTGTTTCTGTGCTGTAGTGCTCTATGACTCTATGCCACTATGATTTCATGACACACGCCGGTGGTAATAAACCTGATTCTGATTCTGATTTGTTATTACAAAGATACGTGGCCAAGTGGTTAAGGCGTTCGTCTAGTTACCTCAAAAAGGTCGCTAGTTCAAGTCTCGGCTGTGGCAGCGTGTTTGTACCCTTGAGCAAGGCACTTACCACACATTGCTCTAGTCTGTGCGAGGAGTGGCGCCCCACACAGACTTCCAATCTGCGCCTTGTAAGGCATGAAAATGCCTGCTGCAGGCCTCTCATGGTCTGAGTCGACGTTCCCTCCCCTCTTCTAGATAATTTGCTAACCTTTTGAAGTCATTCTGTAAGAACTCTGGCATTAATAATCACTCTATCCATTAATTCAGCTAATAGAGCCTTTTTGTGTTGAGTTTCAAGTGAAGTATTCTATTATTGGCCTCAATGTTGTAATTTTGTAGGAACTGTTTTTGATAGACCATTAACAGCGACTTAACAAGAATTCTATTAATTTCTGTAAGCCAGTGCTCGGTGTGGTGGTGCATTCATGGTTAATGCTGTTTTTCAATTTCATTCTCTTTATTAAAGCAATATTTTGACTTCTCCACAGAGGGAGAAAGTGGCCATCGATTGAGTAGAGAAAGCCCCATTAATGAGCTATAAACATTACAGTGCAATCATCACATTGTGGAAAAGCATTGATTTAAACATCATCACCTTTGTCAGAGTGAAACTGGAAAAACCCTGTGGTTCAACCAGCAGTCAAATGTGAGTTCATGTTCTTCTCGACCAAACTGTGTACAAAGATAAAGATTAGCTTTATTTGCCACAGGTACAGTACGGTGAAACATACAGAGAAATGCATCGTTTGCATCGACAACCAGCACAGTTTGAGCACAACCTTCAAGTGTTACCACACTTCTCGTGCCAACGTAGCATGCCCACAACTTACTAACCCTAATCCATACATCTTTGGAATGCAGGATAAGACCACAGCACCCAGAGGAAACTAACATGACTAGGGGAACATGGTACAAACTCCTTACAGACAGTTTCGGGGCTGAACCCTGTAATTGGTGCTATAGAGCATTATGTTAGCTGCTATGCTGCCATTGGACTCCACATATACTCCAGGGCAGTATTGAGGGACTGTTGCTTTACTGGAGAGATTGTTCTTCAATTAAACCAAGCCTGTGTATGCTTTCTGCTATACGGGTAACAAATGCCTCATTGAGAATGAGGTTGAGAGTGTCTGTAAATTTAAATCCCTTGACATTATCATATGCGTGGATCTGTCCTGGGACCAGCGCAGAAGTGCCATCACAAAGAAGGCACAAAACCACCTGTACTTCTTTAGAAGTTTGCGCAGATAGAGCATGTCATGACGAATTTCTATAGATACACAGTGGTGAGTATCTTGACTGGTTGCATCATGGCCTGGTATGGAAACATCAAGGCCCAGGAATGGAAGAGCCTACAGAAAGTGGTGGATACAGCCCAGTCCACTACAGGCAGAACACTTGCCAGCATTGAGCACATTTATAGAGCACTGCCACAAAAAAGCAGCATCCTCACAGGGCCCCCACCACACAGGCTATGTCCTCTTCTTGCTGTTGCCATCAGGAAGAAGGTAGGAGACGTAGGACCCATACCACCAGGTTCAGGAACAGCTATCCTGCAACCATCAGGCTTCTGAACTGATGTGGATAAATTCAATCACAGCAACCCCAAACGGATGCTAAGACCTACAGATTGATTTTCAAGGACTCTAAACTCATGTTCTCGGTATTTTTTTCTAGTTGCACAAGTTGTGTTTTGCACAGTGGTAGTTTTTCAATCTCTGTTTATGTATTGTTTTTCCATAAATTTTATTGCATTTCTTTATTTTCCTGGAAATGCCCACAAGAAAAGACAGCTGAGGGGGAGACGTGTGACCTGTGAGTGGTTGACTTTGATCTTTCAAAGGAGTTAACCGTGGTGAATACAAATGATATCTATGCAGGTCAGCCTGCAGGTTCAAGCCCGTAGATTCTAACCTTGAGGTTGTAATTAATGAAGACATTGGGAAACTGACCTAATTATAACTGCACAGTACATCAGCCCTTTATTGTTTTTACACTCCAAAGTTCAAATTCAAGTTCAAGTTTATTGTCATCTGACTTTATTGCACTGTACTGCTGCCACAAAAAAAACACAAATTTTGTGACGTATGTGAGTGACGATAAGCCTGATTTTGACTTGTGTCTCTAGTGTGGAAAGGGGGCAGGGAGAGGGGAAGCATGTTTGGGAAAATGGGAGGGGAGAGCAGCTGGAGCGGGAAGTACCAGGGAGACATTCTGTACTGATCAATAAACCAATTATTTGGAATCAAATGACCTTGACTGGCATCTTAGTGCTGGGTGTGTCTACACCCATGCCACACCCCCCCGCCCCCAGCACTCCTTCTCTGCCATCTGCCCCACACCCCTCCTGTGTCGCCCCACCCTCGCCATTCCCAACATCCTTTGCTCCCACCAGATTTACAAACTCGCTCTCCGCTCTGCATTGACAAATACAGTATTGAACAAAAATGCTGGAGGAACTCAGCAGGTCAGGCAGTATCTATGGAGGGGAATAAACAGTTGATATTTTCCGGTTGAGATCCTTCATCCAGATTTCAACTGTTTGTTCTCTCCCCATATCCTGACGCGTACCTCCAGCATTTTGTGTATGTTGCTGAAGATTTTCAGCATCTGCGGAATCTCTTGTGATTATAACCTGCTTATCTTTTATACAAGCCTGTTGCAGGAATCCAAACAGGATGGCTTTGTTATTTTAGCAGACAGGTTTTCCAAAATGTGCGCCACTTCTTGTCTTGCCAATGCTGACACTTAGTTAGACAGGGGAAGCGAGAATAACAGATGGTGGATGATTTTAATCCCAGGTGTACACTGGGTGGGAGCTCGGATGTATGGTAGTGCAACTTCCCTCGTGTCCTTGGCACAAGGCCCGTGCCATTCTGAAGGATAGATCTTATTAACAGTAGATCAGTAAGTCATAGTCAATCTGGCGTTTTTTGTCATCTGCACAAGTTCATGTTGCACAGGAATGATGAAAAACTTACTCGCAGCAACATCAGGGTCAGCTTATTATCACTGACATATGTCATGAAATTTCTTGTTTTGAAGGCATCAGCACAATGTAAGATATAACAAATTTCTATGTTACAAAATGAGTAAATAGTGCAAAGGAAGAATAGTGAGGATTTAGAAATAGAAGAAATAGTGAGGAAGGGTTCGTGGGTTCAGGGACCGTTCAGAAATCTGATGGCAGAGGGGAAGAAGCTGTTTCTAAAACACTGAGCGTGTGTTTTTAGACTCCTGTATCTCTTCCCTGATGAGAAGAGAGCATATCCTGGGTGGTGAGGGTCCTTATTGATGGATGCTGTCTTCTTGACCCATTTTTAAAGATGTCCTGGATGCTGGGGAGGCCAGTGTCCATGAGCTGGCTGAGTTTACAACCCTCTGCAGCTTATTTCGACCTTGTGCAGTGGCCCCTCCATGCCAGACGCTGATGCAACCAGTGAGAATACTCTCCAGAGTACACCTGTAGAAATTAGCGAGTCTTTAACAACGGACCAAATCTCCTTAAACTCCGAGTGATATAGCCACTGGCTTGTTGCCTTTGGAATTGTTTCAGTGTGCTGGGCCCCTGATAGATCGTCAGAGGTGTTGACACCCAGGAACTTGAAGCAGCTTGCTTGAAGCTATCAGGTAATCACCATTCACAAGAAAAATATAACTTAATCATAAATTCAACAGCATGATGGCATAACTGTTATAATGACAATATTACAGCTCAGGCCATTCCAGAGTTTGAAGTTCAGTTCTGGCACTGTGTGTAGGAAGTTTGTACGCTCTCCTCATGAACTGCAGGGGTTTCGTCTGGGCTCCTGTTGCCCTCCACAGTCCAAACACATACAGGTCAGTAGGTTCTTTGGTAAATTGTCCTGTAATTAGGTGGTTAAAGGTGAAATAGGTGGGTTGCTGGGCTGTGTGTTTCATTGGGCCGGAAGCAACTGTTGTGCAGTGTATCTCTAAATAAAAAATAAATATACAACACATTTACAAGAAAGTGCAATTAGAACAGAAATAAAAGCAAAATCCACAGTACAAAATGATCAGTGGGTTATTTTATTTTATTTAGAGAAGGGTATCCCAACCTGGGGTCTAAGGCCCCTAGATTAATGGCATAAAAAAGGTAGGAACCCCTGATTTAGACAGCAACACTATCATGCAATCGCCCAATGTAAGTAACTCTCTCCTAATCACAGGACAATTTACAATGAGCTATTAACCCACTAACCGGTACACCATTGGACTGTGGGAGGAAACCAGAGCACCTAGAGGAAACCCACGTACACAGGAAGGACATACAAACTTACAGACTTTCTTACAGAGGATGCTGGGATTAAACTCTGGGCTGTAATAGTGTCGCACTACCTGCTGCACCACCGCAGTGCCCCATGGTATTGCTAAACAGTTTTGGTGATTAAGGTTTTGCCAGTTTGTTCAAGAACCGAGTGGTTGAAGAGAAGTAGCTGTTGTTGAACCTGGTGACGCGGGTCTTCAAGCTTCTCTACGTCATGCCCAATGGTATGTGTGAGAAGGTGGCATGGCTCGATGGTGTTACTGTTGAATCAGTGCTGACGTGTTCTCATGTTGGGCAAGGCAGGAATCAAAGATTTATTCTTAATGCCAAACTGGAGATGATGAGCTGAAGTGTGGAATGAATCATGTAATGTTAGCTGTGAACAGTGAATCTGAAGATTTACTCCTGATGCCTAGAAAGACATTCATTTCCAGATATTTCCAGATACACACAGACATCTACAAAAACCTTGCATTTTCCTTGTACTTTAAAGAACGTTGTTGTGGCCAGCAGTACATTGATCATTGGTGTAGCCAAATGTGCAGGAAATATGGATCTAGGCGGAGGGGCAGGTAGTGTGGAGGAAATGGCATCTGCAGAGGGACTTGGACCTATTCGGACAAGTCGCAGATGGAATTCAGCGTAGGGAAGAGTAAGGTCATGTACTTTGTTAGAAGGTATAAAAACATAGGCTATTTCCTAAAAGAGGGAGAAAATTCAAAAATTCGAGATGCAAAGGGACTTGGGAGTCTTCATGCAGATTCATTCAGTGGTAAGGAAGGCAAATTCAATGTTAGCATTCATTTCGAGAGGACTTAGAATATAAAAGCAATGATGTGATGCTAAGGCTTTATAAGGCACTGGTCAGACCGCACCTGGAGTATTGTGAGTAGTTCTGGGCACATCTATGAAAGGGTCTAGTGGGTTTGGAGAATAAAGAGGATCTGATTGAAGCCCAGAGAGTGGATGTGGAGATCATGATTCCCATGGTGGGAGAGTTTAAGATCAGAGGACAGAGCCTCAGAATAGAAGAATGTCCCTTTAGATCAGAGATGAGGAGGAATTTCTTTAGCTCGAGAATGGTCAATCTGTGGAATTCACTGCCACAGATACCTGTGGAGGCCAAGTTATTGGATATTTTAAAGTGGAGGTTGATAGGTTCTTGATGAAGGCAGGAGAATGGGGTTGAAGGGGATAATAAATAAGCCATGATGGAATAGTGGAGCAGACTCAATGGGCCAAATGGCCTAATTCTGTTCCTATGTCTGATGGTCTTATTAGGATTTTACATTGGTGTTGATGACCTGTGTCTATCATGTAGGTTTAAATAGGAATCTCCTGTCTGACTAATGTAGGTATTTTGATGTTTTTGTTACAGTTACGGTTTATTATTGCTGTGTGCTGAGGTACAGGGAAAAGCCTGTTTTACATAACGGTTCATTCAGATCAATCCATTACAACGGTGTAGCTACTGCTTCGGGGGTGGAGTACTGAGAAATTTTGTGCCATTAAAAGGAAACAGATCTTTGTAAATCTTGACACAAACAGCATAATGTTCCAGTTACACAAACCATCAGAGATCAAAGTTCAAAGCACATTTATTATCGAAGTATGTATACTATATACAGCTTTGAGATTTATTTCGTCGCAGGCAGCCACAAAACAAAGAATCCCAATAGAACCCATTAAAAAGACCGTCAAAGACCAAATGTGCAGACCAAAAAACAAATTGCGTGAACAGTAAAAGTAAGCAAATATCACTGAGAACTGAAGTTCACGAAGGTGAGTCCACAGCCACAAAGCCGGTCACAGCCGATCCAGGAGCCCCTTTGTTGCAGGCCACGGCCTCAGTTCAGTGCAGAGATGAGTAAGTCTCACCGAGCAATGAACCGAACCCAGGCCCGTCCTGCTAATGATCTTTACATTCTGGCCATGTACTTTGTGGCAAACCTCAGGTCATTACTCACTCTCAGAATTGGGCCCTGTTGCTTTGATATGCTCTCTGGCCTGGGTTCCACCATCACAGTTCGGCCCATACCTGACGTTTCCAATCTGGCCTAGTGCTTTAGTTGGTCAAATATCGGCTCTTTCCTTTCTCTCGAACCCAGGCCCTGCTGCCTTGATTCCGTCTCATCTTGCCTCTCCTCTCCTCGGTTCTGCCACCTTGAATGGGCTCCAAGTCCACTTCAGCAATGGTTAAACATTGGCTTGTTCTTCACTCTTGGGCCTGGGCTCTGCCGCCTCGATTCAGCCTGTACATACTACGCCACAACCATCCCGCACCTTTGAGACCTCAGTTCACACCACCAAAATGCCAGGACGTACAAGTGCTTCGAAAGATCTACTCTGAAAGTTACAGGCTATGATCGCAGAGATTGTTTAACAGAAAAAGTGTGATTAATAAAGTAGTTAGTAGCTTTGTTTGCTCCCAGAAAGTCGTCGCTGTGTTTTACCAACTAAATCTTAAGAGCTGCAGAAACATCAACAGATCAGGGATCTGGCAGATACATCAAAACATACAGTGAAATGATTTATAATGTCCAACACAGTCTGAGGATGTGCTGGGGGGCAACCCGCAAGTATTGCCATGCTTCTGGTATCAACACAGCCTGCCCACAACTCACTAACCCTAACCTGTACATCTTTGCAATATGGGAGGAAACCTGGGTATTCACAGAGAAAGCGTACAAACTCCTTACTGACAGCTGCAGGAGCTGATCCCCAGTATTATAGATGGTGCTCCAAAAATTTGTGCTAGCTGCCTCGGACGATATCTTCCAGATAGTCCACGGAACTATTTATTTCAGTTTTTCTACATCTTCTTTTATCTGAAATGTGTTTCTGGAACTGTTGGAGCCTGTGATTTACAGTTTGGAGACCAACTGAGTGATCTAGCACCTTGCTGTCTCCGGGAGGATTCTGGGAAGTGAGTGTGAACGCAAGCGGCCTTGAGGCAAGACTTGGAGACGTGGCACGAGCAGGGAGAGGGTGGATTTGATGTTTTTCTTTGAGTGACTTCCATAGTTTTCTTTGTTTTGTGGCAATCTGGAGAAGACGAATCTCAGAGTTGTATACTACATACATACTTCAATAATAAATAAACCTTTGAACTTCTGAATCTTTGAAGCTTTTGGACCTTTGCAAATGTGCTTCTCACACCTACACTACTGTGGCATGCTATATATGTGAGAAATGAGAAAGAAGTTTTCCATAATTAGTTTTGGGAGTTTGGAACATCTTCCCCAGTGTTGGACCAATAGATAACATCAAGATAGATTTCTGCTGAGAAAAATATCAGCAGACACCAAACCGCGGCAGATAAACAAAGTATCAATCAGTCAAGGTCTAACTGACAGATTGCAATCATCTGCTCCTCTTCCCAATTTAGATCAAGTGAAGAAAAAAACACTTTCAATGAACAGCACTTTTCCACTTATAGCTGCAATGAACTATTAGTGCGGCAAAGAAATTGAAACATCTCTTATGATGAAGACTTTGGTAAGTAGGGTTATTTCATTTTATTTGAGTGTAGCAATTCTCAACAATGTTTACAGTTTCAGCAGCTGAGTTTCGGTGCATCTAGTGAGACAATTTCAATGTATTCCCAGAATAAATGAAGTTTTCATTGTAGTGAGGCAAATTCTTTGAGGTAATTGACATTAAATGAGAATGAACTCGTTGCTCTCAATGTCAGTGAGACCAAGGAATTGATTGTGGACTTCAGGAAGAGGAGAAGCCGAGGGAACACACACCAATCCTCATTGAGGGATCAAAAATGGAAAGGGTGAGGAGTTTTAGTTTCTAGGTGTCAACATCTCTGAAGATCTTTCCCAGGTCCATCATAATGATGCAATTGCAAGGAAGGCACTACGGCAGGTATATCTCATTAGGAGTTCGAGGAGATTTGCTATGTCACGAAAGACACTTGCAAATTTCTACAAAGGAATTATGGAGAGCACTCTAACTGGTTACATCATTGTTTGGCATGGAAGTACGAACACACAGGATTGGAAAAAACTGCAGACAGTTGTAAACTCAGCCAGCTCCATCATGGGCACTAGCCTCCCCAGCACTGAGGACATCTTCAATAGGCGATGCCTCAGGAAGGCAGTTTCCATCACGAAGGACCCTCACCATCCAGGACAAGCCCTTTTCTCATTATAACCATCAGAGACATGCCCTCTTCTCATTTCCATCAGGGAGGAGGTACAGGAGCCTGAAGACACACACCTAACATTTTAGGAACAGCTTCTTCCCATTTGCCGTCAACTTTCAGAATGGTCCATGAATCCATGAACACTACCTTATTATTTTTCACTCTTTCTGCACTATATATTTATTTATATTTCTTAATGTAACCTATAAAAATTGATGTACTGCACTGCTGTTGCAAAACAACAAATTTCATGACATACAGTACTGTGCACGTATATATAGCTGGTGTGCTAAGACTTTTACGCAGTACAGAGCGAGTTTGTACATCTGCTGGGATGTTGAGAATGGGGAGGGTGGAGTGCCACAGGTGGGGTGTGGGACAGGTGGCACTTCCAGTCCACAACAGAGACCTAGATCAGAATCAGGTTTATCTTCACTCACACATGTCAGGAGATCTGTTTCTTTTTGTAGCAGCAGTACAGTGCAATACATAAAATTACCACAGCACCGTGCAAAGCCTTGGGTATCCTAGCTATAGATATGTGCCTAAGACTTTTGCACAGTCCTGCATGTCTGAGATAATAAACCGGATTGTGATTCTGGTTCTACTGAGGGGAAAATTGGAACCCTCAGCTGGAAGGTGTTTGTGAAACTTCGCAGTTGTGCTTCTGCCAGCAGTCACAAACGGAATGAGTCCTCAGAGTTAATATTATGGAAGCGCACTGTGCAGTCAGCATCAATAAAAGTCACCTCCTGGTACACAAAAACTAGTGCAGAGACTGCCATTGATTTCACAGCACAGTAATTCATCCAGCTGCTGAGTGTGTGAAATTCGACCTACTGCAGACTGCATGTTTATTGACCCAGCAGAATCCCACTGAATTTAAAACGCTGCCCTTTTCTGATTTTCCCATCAACATTCATGAATCTGCTTTGTTCCTTTAGAGGAAATGTGTCTCAAAGTAATGGTAAGCTTTTCTCTTTAAGGTGTAAGACCATAAGACCAAGGAGCAGAACTGTGCCATTCAGGCCATCAAATCTGCTCCACCATTTCATCATGGCTGACTTATATTGCCTCTCAACCCCATTCTCCTGCCTTCAACCTGTAACCTTTCACTAATCAAGAACCTATCACTCTCAGGGCATCAAAGGTCAAACTAAAACTTTTTCACCACTTCAGGGTGACTATTGAAAAAGATGGAGCCTTTTTTGACTGGCTGCCAGTGACTGGTGATGATCCACAGGGGTCTGTGTTGGGACCTATTCACTGATTCTTTTTACGTTATATGTCAATGATTTGGATGATGGAATTGATGGATTCGTTGAAAGGTTTGCAGACGGTATGAAGATAGGTGGAGCGGCAAGTAGTTTTGAGGAAGTAGAGAGGCTACAGAAGGAGAAGGGGCAAAGAAATGGCAGATGGAATACCGTGTTGGGAATTGTATGGTCATGTACTTTCATAGAAGAAATCAAAGGGCTGGCTGTTTTCTCAATGGAGAAAAATACAAAAAACTGAGGTGCAAAGCCGCTTGGGAGTCCTTGTACAGGATTCCCTAAAAGTTAATTTTCAAGTTGAGTGTGTGGTGAGGAAGGGAAATGCAACATTAGCATTTATTTCTAGAGGACTAGAATATAAAAGCATGGATGTAATATTGAAACTTTATAAATCACTGATGAGGCCTCCCTTGGAGCATTGTGAGCAGGTTTGGGCTCCTCATCTTAGAAAGGATGTGCTGAAACTGGAGGGGTTCAAAGGAGGTTCACAAAAATGATTCCAGGATTGAATAGCTTATCATATGAAGAGTGTTTGATGGCTCTGGGCCTGTATTCGCTGGAATTCAGAAGAATGAGGGGTGACCTCATTGAAACCTACAGAATGGTGAATGGGCTTGATACAGTGGATGTGGAGAGGATGTTTCCTATGGTGGGAGAGTCTAAGACCAGAGGACACAGACTCAGAATAGAGGGGCATCCTTTTAGAACGGAAATGAGGAGGAATTTCTTTAGCCAGAGAGTGGTGAATCTGTGGAATTCTTTGTTACAATAGATGTGTAGGATAAGTCTTTATGCATATTTAAGGCAGAGGTTGATAGATTCTTGATTGGTCAGGGCATGAAGGGATATGGGGAGAAGGCAGGAGATTGGGGCTGGGAGGAAAGTTGGATCAGCCATGATGAAACGGTGGAGCAGACTCCCATATCTTATGGTCTTATGGTTTAACAATGATTTCAGATTGAACTGTTATTTCATTGTATTCTGTATGCTGCCATAGTTATACAGCGTAGCTTGTACCATCTTGTACCTCTTCACCCCGAAAAGTATTGTAATCCATTTTCTGTACTAATGTGGAACATTTGCTAAGTCTTGGGCAACAAAGTGACAGAACTATCTGGCAGGAGGTATGAGTCCGGCTGGTTTGCTGTGTGCTGGGTGGGATCTTCCTTTCCAAAGGAGAAGTCCATGTTTTTAGTGTGGCACTCAGTCAAGTAAAGGTTAGCTTTATTTTGTCACAAGTACATTGAAAGATATAGTCTTGTTTCACATCAATGACCAGCATGGTCTAAGGATTGTGCTGGGTGCAGCCTGCAAGAGTTACCAGGCTTCTGGCACCAATATAGCATGCCCACATCTTACTAACCTTAATGTAGCACGCCCACATCTTACTGACCTTAATGTAGCACGCCCA
The DNA here is from genome assembly GCF_963921235.1 of Mobula hypostoma. Lineage (NCBI taxonomy): Eukaryota > Metazoa > Chordata > Chondrichthyes > Myliobatiformes > Myliobatidae > Mobula > Mobula hypostoma. The sequence goes on along the minus strand of NC_086113.1, from coordinate 3,539,345 downwards.
CATCTTACTGACCTTAATGTAGCACGCCCACATCTTAATAGGTCTTTGGAATGTCTAAGGGAACCTGTGCAGTTACAGAGAGAACATACAACCTCCTAACAGACAGTGGCGGGAATCGAACCCCGGCCAGCGATTGCTCCGCTGTAAAGATATTGCGCCAACCTCTACATTCCCACGCCAGCCAGTAAGCATAGCGCTTTACTGAACTAGTGATCGGGGTTGAATTCCCACTGTTCTCTGTAATGGGTTTGTCTGATCTCCCTGTAACTGCGTGGGTTTTCTCTGGGTAATCCGGTTTCCTCCCACTATCCAAAGGTGGACTGGTTACCAGGTTAATTAGTTACACAAGTGTTGTTGGGCAGCATGTTCCCGGTGGGCTGAAGGGCCTGTTACTGTGCAGTATCTCTAAACATAAATAAATAAATATAACATCTACCTTTTGTAGCCTATCCTAAAATGGTTAGAGGAGATGGGTGTTGGGGGAAGCTAAGTCTGACTACAGTTTTGATGATCAGACGCAGCCTGAGTTGAACCTCAGCTATTTTTCATTTCCATGCACTGATGCACTTTTGACATCTGCTACTGATGAATGAGAATCTCGGCAATCTGAACCTATTAATAAAAATTGACTATGGGCACGCACTATTTCCCATCAGTTTCCTTTCAACTTAGAACTTGCAACCTCTCAGCCTCCTCTCAGGTTGCAGTTGTACAGGTCACTGGCGAGCCGCACTGGGGGGACTGTGTGCAGTTTTGTAGGACAGATGTCCCTAGATTGGAGGGAATGCAGAAAGTTGTTGCCAGTACCAGAGGACATGAGTTATAGGGAGAGGTTGGTCTTTATTCCCTGGAATGCTGAATGACTGGCGACCTTGAGGGTGGATGGTTACAGTCTTTTCCCCAGGGTAGGGGAGTCCAAATGGAGGGGGCAGAGATTTAGTGTGAGGGGGAAAGATTTAAAAGGGACCTGAGGGACAATTTTTTCACACAGAGGGTGGTGAGTATACGGAACGAGGGAGTGGTTGAGGCAGGTACAATAGTATCGTTTAAGGAGCACTTGGATAGGTACCTCGAGGGTCTGGGATATAGGGATATGGGTCGAATGCAGGAGATTGGGACAAGCTGGGTGGGCACCATGGTCAGCAGGGACAGGTTGGGCCGAAGGGCCTATATCGTTGCCGTATTGATCCACGATTTATTCAGGGAGGAGTTAGATCAGGAATTAATTCTGCAGTGTGGGGTACAATATCACAATAATGAATTTACTGAATTTACATTGCGGAAGGGCCTGTATCTGTGCTTATTGATCAGTTGTTTCCCACTTCCTTTTATGTCCTCATTCACCCTTAGTTCACATGCGCTGGCTGGAACTGGTTGGTTGTGCGCCCATCGTGCTCTCACCAAAGAACTCTTTAAACCGTGTGCCTGACCTGCTCTCACTCAAGATCTCTTCAAACCTACACTTACACACACAAAATGCTAGAGGAACTCCACAGGTCAGGAAGCATCTATGGAGAGGAATATATAGTCATGTTTAGTCTCGATGAAGGGTCTCACCCCAAAATAGTAACTGTCTTCATGACTGGTCTCAGCCTGAAACATCAACTGTTTATTCCCCTCCATAGATTCTGCTTGATCTGCTAATTTTCTCCAGCACTTTGTGTGTGTTGCTCTGGATTTCTAACATCTGCAGAACTTAGCTTTTTTACATCTCTTTAAACCTAGTGTAGCCAGCAAGCGCGTGGGGAAACCCTCCTTCCCTCCCTCTTTAAGGTGCAATCATAATCATGTTTGAATCCGCACTTTCCTAATTGCTGATCAGATGCACAAAGATATGAGAGGTGGCTTTTCCTCTGTTCAAAACAAATCATTCATGGGTTTCTTCACAAGAAAAAAATCAGCAGTGATGCAAAAGAAATTGATGTGATGTCATCTTAAAACTATCAGATAGCAGCTGCAAGGACACTCCTTGCAGACTGTGGGGTGAAACCCAGTGAAAGACAGCTGTCTTCACAAAGATGGGACTTGATCCCAATTTGATGGAATCTATAGAACATACCACTCAACTCTGTTTGAAGTATCCATAAGACCATAAAACATAGGAGCAGAATTAGGCCATTCAGTCTATCGAGCCCACTCCACCATTCCATCATGGCTGATTTATTATTCCTCTCAACCCCATTCTCCTGCCTTCTCCTTTAACCTTTGATGCCCTGACTAGTCACAAACCTATCAACCTCTGCTTTAAACTCAACGACTCAGCCTTCACAACCTCTGTGGCAATGAATTCCACTGTTTCACCATTCCCTAGCTGAAGAACTTCTTCCTCGTCTTTTCTAAATGGATGTTCCTCTATTCTGAGGCTGTAGCCTCAGGTCTGAAACTCACCCACAAAGGAAAACATCCAATCTGTCTATCTGATAGGTTTCAATGGGATCACACCTCATTCTTCTAAACTCTAGTGAGTACAAGCTGAGAGCCAACAAACACTCCTAATGCATTAACTAACACACATCAAAGTTGCTGGTGAATGCAGCAGGCCAGGCAGCATCTCTAGGAAGAGGTACAGTCGACGTTTCGGGCCGAGACCCTCTTGGCTCGAAACGTCGACTGTACCTCTTCCTAGAGATGCTGCCTGGCCTGCTGCGTTCACCAGCAACTTTTATGTGTGTTGCTTGAAATTCCAGCATCTGCAGACTTCCTCGTGTATGTGTTTTTAATACATTAACTATTTCATTTTTGTAATCATTCTCCTCAGGACCCTTTCCAATGTCAGCACATCTTATCTTATATAAGGGTCTCAAAACTGCTCACAACACTTCAAGTATAGACTGACCAGTGGTTTACAAAGCCTCAACATTCCATCCTTCCTTTTATATTCTAGTCCTCTCAAAATGAATGCTAACATCACATTTTCCTGCCTAACACTGACCCAACCTGCGAGTTAACCTTTAGGGAACCCTGCACGAGGACTCCCAAGTTCCTTTGCACCTCCGATTTTTAAAAATTTTCTCTCCATTTAGAAAATAATCTAGGCCTTTATTCCTTCTACCAAAGTGCATAAGCACTCACCTCCCGACACTGCATTCCATCTGCCACTTCTTTATCCATTCTATAATCTGTCTAAGTCCTTCTGTCGCCTAAACATGAGAAAATCTGCAGATGCTGTAAATTCAATCAACACACATAAAATGCTGGTGGTACTCAGCAGGCCAGGCAGCATCTGTGGAAAAGAGTACACAGTCGATGTTTTGGGCTGAGACCCTTCATCAGGACTGGGAAAAAAAGATGAGAAGTCAGAGCAAAAAGATGGGAGGATGGGAGGAAGGAGTACAAGGCGGTAGGTGATAGGTGAAACTGGGAGGGGGGAGGGGTGAAGAAAAGACCTAGTAGGTTGATTAGTGAATGATAGAAAGGGTTCGAGAAGGGGGAATCTGATAGGAGAGGGTAGAAGACCATTGAATAAAGGGAAAGGGGAGGAGCACCGGAGGGAGGTGATGGGCTGGTAAAGAGATAAGGTGAGAGAGAGAATTGGGAATGGTGAAGGAGGTGGGAGCAATTCTCAAAAATCAATGTTCATGCCATCAGCTTGGAGGCTACCCAGACCGAATATAAGGTGTATAGTGTGAATCCCTGTGGAACATCACTAGTCACTGCAGCAAAACCAGAATGGGCCCCTTTATTCCCTCTCTTTGCCTCCTGCCAATCAGCCAATGCTCTATCTATGCTAGTATCTTTCCTGTAAAGCCAGGGACACTTATCCAGTTAAGGAGACTCATGTGTGGCACCTTGTCAAAGGGTTTGTGAAAATCCAAGTTAACAACATCTTCCGATTCTCCTTTGTCTATTCTGCTTGTTATTTCCTCAAAGAATTCCTACAGATTTGCCAGGCAAGATATTCTCTTGAAGAATCAAGTGACTTTGGCCTATTTTATCATGTGCCTCCAAGTACCCCAAAATCTCATCCTGAAATAATGAACTCTAACATCTTCCCAACCACTGATAATTTCCTTCTTCTGCCTCCCTCCCTCCTTAAAGAGTGAATTGACATTTTCAGTTTTCCAATATATCAGAACCATTCCAGAATTGAGTGATTCTTCAGAATCAGAATTGTGTTTAATATCACCAGCATATATTGTGAAATTTATTGTCTTTGCGGCAGCAGTACAATGCAATACATAATAACAGAGAAAATAACCATGAGTTGCTGTGAATGTCCATTCAGAAGTGGAGGGGAAGAAGCTGTTCCTGAGTCACTGAGTGTGTGCCTTCATGGTAGCAATGAGAAGAGGGCATGTCCTGGGTGATGAGGGTCCTCAATGATGGATTCCACCATCTTGAGAGGTTATTACAAATGTCACCGCCGTTTCTTCACCCACCTCTTTCAGAGCTCTGAGGTGTAGTCCTAATGGTGCAGGTGACTTATCTACCATCAGCTCTTTCAGCTTCCCAAGCACCTTCTCCTTAGTAATAACAACTACACTCATTTCCGCCCCCGACACTCTTGAATTTCTGACACACTGCTAATGTCTTCCACAGTAAAGATGGATGCGGAGTACTTATGAAGTTCATCTGCAATTACTTTGTCCCCCATTAGTACCTCTCCAGCATCGTTTTCCAGTGGTCTGATATCCAAACTTGTCTTTCCTTTACTCTTTATATATCTGAAAAAAACTTAGAGAATACTCTTTAATATTATTGGCTAGCTTACCTCCATATTTCAAATTTTTTCTCCTTATTGATTTTTAGTTGCTTTCTATTGGTTCTTAAAAGTTTCACAATTCTCTAACTTCCCACTCATTTTTGCTAAATTATATGTCTTCTCTGTTTATGGTGTCCATAAGACCATAAGACATAGGAGCAGAATTAGGCCATTTCGCCCATCGATACTGCCCCACCATTCAAACATGGTTGATCTTTTTTCTCCTCCTCAGCTCTACTCTCGGGCCTTCTCCCTGTAACTTTGATGCTGTGACCAATCAAGAACCTATCAAGCTCTGCCTTAAATTTAACCAATGACCTGCCCTTCACAGCTGCCTGTAGGAACAAATTCCACAAATTCACCACCCTTTAGCTAAAGAAATTGCTCCACATTCTGTTTTAAATGGATGCCCCTCTATCTTGAGACTATGTCCTCTTGTCCCAGGCTCCCCTACCATGGGAAAAATCCTTTCCACATCTGCTCTATCTCAACCTTTCAACATGCGAAAGGTTTTAATGAGAGCTCCCCTCATCCTTCTAAGTTCCAGTGAGTACAGACCCAGAGCTATCGAACATTCTTTGTACGATAACCCTTTTGTTCCTGGAATCATCCTTGTGAACCTCCTCTGACCCCTTTCCAATGGAAGCACAACTTTTCTTTGATGAGGAGCCCAAAACTGGTCACAATACTCAAGATGAGGGATCTCAGTGCCTTATAAAGCCTCAGGATCACATCCCTGCTCTTGTATTCTAGGTCTCTTGAAATGAATGCTAACATGGCATTTGCCTTCCTCACCGCAGCTTCTACCTACATGTTAATCTTTAGGGTATTCTGCACAAGGGCTCTCAAGTCCCCTTGCATCTCAGATTTTTGGATTTTCTCTCTATTTAGAAAATAGTCTGCATATTTATTTCTACTTCCAAAATGCATGACCTTGCATCTTCCCACATTGTATTTCGTTTGCTACTTACTTGCTCACTCTCCTAATCTGTTTTTCCCTCTGCAGCCTTCCTGTTTCCTCAACACTACCTGTCTCTACACCAATCTTCATATCATCTGCAAACTTGGCAACAAAGCCATCTATTCCATCATCTAAGTAATTGATTTACAGCATAAAAAGAAGCAGTCCCAACACTGACTGCTGCAGAACACCACTAGTTACTGATAGCCAACCTGAAAAGGATCCTTTCATTCCCACTCGCTTCCTCCTACTAATTAGCCAATGCCAGTAACTTTCTGATAATGCCATGGGCTCTTAACTTGGGAAGCAGTCTCATATATTGCACCTGGTCAAATGCCTTCTGAAAGTCCAAATATACACCATCCAACACATCCCCTCTATCTATCCTATTTGTAATCTCCTAAGAAAATTCCAACAGGTTCGTTGGGCAAGATTTTCCCTGAAGGAAACCATGCTGACTTCGTCCAGTCTTCCTGTATCACTCCGCAACCTCATCCTTAAACAATTGACTCCAACATCATCCCAACTACTGAGGTCAGGCTAACTGGTCTATAATTTCCTTTTTTCTGCATTCCTCTTTTCTTAAAGAATGGTGGACATTTGCAGTTTTCCAGTCCTCTGGCACCATGCCAGAGTTGAATGATTTTTGAAAGATCTTTACTAATGCTTCCATAATCTCTACCACTACAACTTTCAGAATCCTATGGTGCAGTTCATCTGGTCCGGGTGACTTATGTACCCTTAGGTCTTACTGCTTTTTGAGCACCTTCTCCCTTGCAATAGTACCTGCACTCACTTCTCTTTCCTCACACCTTTCAGTACCAGGCATATTGCTTGTGTCTTCCACAGTGAAGACTGATGAAAAATACTCATTTAGTTCATCTACCATCTGCTTGTCCCCAGTGATTATTTCTCCTGCCTCATTTTCTAGCATTCTTTATTCACTCTCGTCTCTCTTTTATTTTTTATATACTTGAAAATGCTTTTACTATCCACTTTGATATTGTTTGCTGGATTGCTTTCATATTTCATCTTTTCCCTCCTAATGATTCCTTTAGTTGCTCCCTGTTGTCTTTGACTTCTCTTATCAGCCACGGTTGCTTCTTCCTCCTTTTAGAACACTTCTTCATCTTTGAGATGTATCTTGCTCTGTCTTCTAAATTGTTCCCAGAAACTCCAGCCATTGCTGTCCTGCTGTCATCCCTGCTAGCTTTTCCTTCCAATCAACCATGACCAGCTCCTCTCCCATGCCTCTGTAATTCCATTTACTCCACTGGAAAACAGATACATCTGACTTTATCTTCCCCCTCTCAAACCGCAGGGTGAATTCTCTCATATTACCATCACTGCCACTTAGAGTTCACTTCCCTTAAGCCCCCTAATCAAATATGGTTCATTACACAACACCAAACCGAGAATAGCCTTTCCCCTCGTGGGCTCAACTATAAGCTGATTTAAACAGCCGTCTCGTAGGCATTTGACAAGTTCCCTTTCTTGGGGTCCAGCATCAACCTAATTTTCCCAATCTGCCTTCATATTGAAATTCCCCATGACTTTTGTAACACTGCCTTTTTTGCCTGCTGTGTTATTAACCTCCGATTGTAATTTGTAGCCCACATCCTGGCTACTATTTGCAGGCCAGTATAGAACTGCCATCAGGGTCATTTTACCCTTGCAGTTTCAAAACTCTGCCCACAGAATTTCTACATCTTCTGATCATATGCCACTTCTGTCTGAGGATTGGATTTCACTTTTCACCCACAGAGCCGCCCTGCCTATCCTTTCGATACAATGTGTATCCTTGGATGTTCCCAAAAATACTTCCAGGAATGAATGACTTGTTATATGATGAGGATTTGATGCTCTGGGCCTGTGTTCACTAGAATTCAGAAAATGAGGAGTGACCACATTGAAACGTATGGCCTCAATAGAGTGAATGTGATGTTTCCCATGATGGAAGAGTCTAAGACTAGAGGACACAGCCTCAGAATAGAACAGAGATGAGGAAGTTCTTTAGCCAGTGAGTGGTGAATCTGTGGAGTTCTTTGTCACAGGCAGCTGTGAAGGCCAAATCTTTAGACCATAAGACAATGGAACAGAATTTGGCTATTTGGTCCATCGAGACTGCTGTGCCATTCAATTATGGCTGATCTGTTTTACCCTCCTCAGCCCCACTCCCCAGCCTTCTCCCTGTGACCTTTGATGCTGTATCCAATCAAGAACCTATCAAGCTCTGCCTTAAATACGAGGGGTGATTGATAAGTTCATGGCCTAAGGTAGAAGGAGTCAATCTTAGAAAACCTAGCACATTTATTTTTCCTACATTTACACACTTAGTCCAGCAGTTGTGGAGCATACGGATCCTTTCTTTGTAGAAGTCGGCGTCTTGGACCTCCAGAAAGTGGTCCACAGCAGGGGTAATTGATAAGTTTGTGGCCTAAAGTAGAAGGAGATGGGGAGAAACTTCAAACTTTCTGCATTTTCACTCAAAGAGTTGACCTGCAGGTGCATGTAACAAGAGCTGTATTCTACCTTAGGCTGCGAACTTATCAATCACCCCTGCTGTGGACCACCTGGAGGTCTAAGATGCTCTCGTTGCATGCACATGCAGTTCAACTCTTTGAGTGATAACACAGAAAGTTTGACGTTAATAACTCATCTCCTTCTACCTTAGGCCACAAACTTATCAATCACCCCTGCTGTGGACCACTTCTACAAAGAGGGGATCTGTATGCTCCTCGACTGCTGAACTAAGTGTGTACATGTAGAAGGGACTATGTTGAAAAATAAATGTGCTAGGTTACCTAAAATTGACTCCTTCTACCTTAGGCCATGAACTTATCAATCACCCCTCGTACACTCAACAACCTGGCCTCCACAGCTGCCTGAGGTAATAAATTCCACAAATTCACCATCCTTTGGTGAAAGGAATTTTTCTGCATCTCTGTTTTAAATGAACTCTGCTCTGCCCTCTTGTCCTTGACTCCCCCACAATAGGAAACATCCATTTCACATCTACTCTGTCTAGGCCTTTCGACATTTGAAAGGTTTCAATGAGATCCCCCCCTCAACCTTCTAAATTCCAGTGAGTACAGACCCAGATCTATCAAACGTTCCTCGTATGATAACCCTTTCATTCCTGGAATCATCCTTGTGGACCTCCTCTGAACTCTTTCCAATGCCAGCACATCTTTTCTTAGATGAGGAGCCCAAAACTGTTCACAATACTCAAGGTGAGGCCTCACCAGTGCCTTATAAAGCCTCAGCATCACATACCTGCTCTTGTGTTCTAGACCTCTTGAAATGAATACTAACATGGCATTTGCCTTCCTCACCACTAACTCTACCTGCAAGTTAACCTTTAGGGTGTTCTGCACAAGGACTCCCAAGTCCCTTTGTATCTCAGATTTTTGGATTTTCTCCCCATTTAGAAAATTGGCTGCATATTTATTTCTACTACCAAAGTTCATGCTTTTTCTGACATGGCATTTAATTTGCCACTCTCTTGCCCATTCTTCTAATCTAATCCTTCCATAGCCTATCTGTTTCCTCAACACTACCTGCCCCTCCACCAATCTTCATATCATCTGCAAACTTGGCAACAAAGCTATCTATTTCATCATCTAAATAATTGATATATAATGTGTAAAGAAGTCTTCCCAACACTGCCCCCTGTGGAACAGCACTGGTCACAGGCAGTCAACCAGAAAAGAATCCTTTTATTCCCACTCGCTGTCTTCTATCAATAGCCAATGCTTTAACCATGTTAGTAACTTTCCTGTAATACCATGGGCTCTTACCTTGGTAAGCATCCTCATGTGTAGCACCTTGTCAAAGGCCTTCTGAAAATCCAGATATACAACATCCACTGCATTCCTTTATCTATCCTACTCGTAATCTCCTCAAAGAATTCCAACAGGTTTGTTAGGCAAGATTTTCCTTTGCATGTCCTGTGTCCTTGTCACCAAGTACTCCATAACCTCATCCTTAACAATTAACTCCAACATCTTCCCAACCACTGAGGCTGGGCTAATCTGTCTATAATTTCCTTTCTGCTGCCTCCCCCCTTTCTTAACACTTGCAATTTTTCAGTCCTCTGGCACCATGCTAGAATCAAATGAGTTTTGAAAGATCATTTCTAATGCCTCCATATTGTCTACTGCTACCTCTTTCAGAACCCTAGGGTGCAGTTCATCTGGTCTAGTTGACTTATGTACCCTTAGCTTTTTGAGCACCTTCTCTCTTGTAATTGTAACTACACTCACTGTTCTTCTGTTACACCCTTCAACACCTGGCACACGGCTAGTGTCTTCCACAGTGAAGACTGATGCAGAATACTCAGTTTATCTGCCAGCTCTTTGTCCCCCGTTATTATTTCTCTGGCCTCATTTTCTAGGTGTCCTATACCCACTCTCATCTCTCTCTTATTTTTTACATACTCGAAAAAGCTTTCATGATCCACTTTGATATTGTTTGCTAGCTTGCTTTCATATTTCTTCTTTTCCCTCCTAATGATTCTTTTAGTTGCACTTTCTCTAGGGTTTAAAAAGCTTCCTAATCCTTTGTCTTCCCATTAATTTTTGCTTTGTTGTGTGCCTTCTCTTTTGGTTTATATTAGCTTTGATTTCCCTTGTCAGCCATGGTTATACTACTTTGCTTTTTGAGTATTTCTTCATTTTTAGAATACATCTATCCTGCACCTTCCTTAATTTTCCCAGAAACTCAAGCCATTGCTGCTCTACTGTCATCCCTGCCAGCAGCTCCTTCCTATTTACTTTGGCCAACTCCTCTCTTGTACCACTGTAATTTCCCTTACTCCAATGAAATGCTGCTACATGAGACTCTCCCTATCAAATTTCAAGTTGAGCTCAATCATATTGTGATCACTGCCTCCGAAGGATTCTTTTACCTTAAACTCCCTGATCATCTCTGGTTTGTTACATCACACCCAATCCAGTATAGCTGATTCCCTGGAAGACTCAATAACAAACTGCTCTAGAAAACGTCTCGTAGGCATTCAGCAAACTAACTCCCTTGAGATCCCTTTCCTATCTGGTGTTCCCAATTGACCTGCATGTTGAAATCTCTCATAACTATCATAGCATTGCCCTTTTGACATGCCTTTTCTATTTCCTGTTGTAATCTGTGGTCCACATCCCAGCTACTGTTTGGATGCCTGTCCATAACTGCCATTTGGGTCCTATTTCCCTTGTAATTTCTTAATTTAACCCACAAGGATTCAACATCTTCCAATCCTATATCATATCTTTCTACACACATAAAAATTGCTGGTGACCGCAGCAGGCCAGGCAGCATCTATAGGAAAAAGTACAGTCGACGTTTCAGGCCGAGACCCTTCGTCAGGATTAACTACTATCTCTTCTTTCAGTTAGTTCACTGTTGCCCTACTATCTGACTGTCTTTCCTCACGGTCTCACTACCCTCGGCATCTACTTGTACACCAACTGCCCCATCCTCAGCTCTATCACTCCGGTTCCCATCCCCCTGCCAAATTAGTTTAAACACTCCCCAACAGCTCTAGCAAACCTGCTCACAAGGATATTGGTCCCCCTCGGGTTCAGGTGTTACCTACCCTTTTTGTACAGGTTTTGCTTTCCCTGGAGGAGATCCCAATGATCCAGAAATCTGAAACCCTGCCCCCTGCTCCAGCTCCTCAGAAACTCATTTCATCTGTACAATCATCCTATTCCTGCTCTGACTAGTGTGTGGCACTGGGAGTGGTCCAGAGATACCGATATTTATTCACTGGTCCTTTTCCAGCAGCAAGAGAAGCTGGAGACAGCGATCTCCTCTTTCCATTATCGTCCATATTTCACGGAACATGACAGACAGCTATCAAAGTGTGAGCAGTGTAAAGCAACCTGACGCCAATTTCATTGCTTAAATACAGAAATCAATAAAAAATGTGCATTGGATTGCTTTGAAATTTACCTGATGCTTTCATGCATGTGAAGTGTTAGTCTATTTTTCAAAAAATTAAACCATAATGCTGTCTTTTTCGTACACTCTGGAACAGCTGTCCTAATACTCTGAATTATCATACTGGTTTAGTCAAGTTGAGTATATTGTCATCTGCACAGGTACACGTACGTACAGGTGCAATGAAAAACTTATTTGCCGCAGCATCACAGGCATGGAGTATCAGCTAAGCTGCATTCACAGGAAAAAAATGATTTAAACATATATTATACACAGTCTTTACAAGCAAAGACACAATATGAACCAAAGAAAGTGAATTCCAGTTGAGTGCCAAGTGATCAGTAGTTATGGTCACAAGAGATGCTGGAGATGCTGGAAATCCGGAGCAACGCACACGAAGTGCTAGTGGTTATACTGTTAATAAATTGCAGTGAGTAGGGTTTTGCTAGTTGGTTTAAGAACCAAATGGTGGTGAAGAGGGTGGGAATCTATAGAATACATTGCCACTGGCGGCTGAGCAGGCCAAGTCGTTGGGTATATTTAAAATGGAGGGTAATAGGTCCTTGAGTTTATTGAGTTTAAAGCAGAGGTCTGAAGATTCATGATTAGTCAGGGAGTCAAAGGGGGAAGGCAGGAGAGGGATAATAAATTAGCCATTAAGGAATGGCAGAGCAGTCCTGATGGGCCGAATGGCCGAATCCTGCTCCTATGTCTTACGGTTTGAGTAAAGTTCTCGTAGAATGAATTACTGTGATTTTAAGACTAGGCAACAGGTGCAAAGAGCCTCGGAAATCCAGCAATGTGCCAATAACCATTTCATCTCTGGGTTCCTATTTGCCAATACCACCATGGTGCCGGGGATCCATCCCAGTTCGAGCCAAAGGTGGGGAGAAGTCCAGAACCCATGGAGAGCAGCAGTTCAGAAAATTCTTCAACTGAGCCTTGATTTCTTTTTGATGGGAGTGTCCTTGTCTCTACCTCTGGTCTGCTGTCACTACTGACCCAGACGAACAAGTCTGTATGTCATCTCAAATGTAACAAGTCTTCAGTGCAGATAGTTTCCTTGCTAAGATTTTAAAACTTTCTCAGAGTCAGAATCACGTTTCTATTGTTGTTTTATAGTGCATGATGTTATTACCCCTCAACCATCAGGTTTGTGAATGAGAGAGGATAATTTCACTTGCCCTATCACTGAACTCTTCCCTCGACCTAGCGTCACACTTTCAAGGAATCTTCATCTCATCTTCTCGATATTTATTATTATTATTATTTCTTTTTTCTTTTGTATCTGCGCAGTATGTTGTCCTTCATATATCGGTTGTTTGTCAGTTCTGTTGGATGTGGTCTTTCATTGATTCCATTGTGTTTCTTGGATTTACTGAGAATGCCTGCATGGAAGTGAATCTCAGGGTTGTATATAGTGACAGATGTAATAATAAATTTACTTTAAACTTTGTGGCCTTTGTTGCTTTGTGGTATCGATACAGTTTGAAGCATAAAGTAGATACAAATGGCAAAATCAATGCACTGTGCAAAAAGGGGAGTGATGAGATAGAGTTCGGGGTTTCATGGACTGTTCGGAAATCTGATGGCACAGGGGAAGAAGCAGTTCCTACAACATTGAGGATGTGTCTTCAGGAAATAACGAAGGCATGAGCTAGGTGCTGGGGGTCCTGAGTGATGGATGCCATCTTTCTGAGGCACCACCTTTTGAAAATTCCCTTGATGGTGTGAGGGATTGTGCCCACGATGGAGTTGGCGAGACCTACCACCCTCTGAGGCCTCTTGTGATCCTGTGGATTGGGCCGTCCATACCAGGTCGTGATGCCACCTGTTGCAATGCTCTCCACTGCACATCTGTCATAATTAGCAAGAGTCTTTGCTGACGAGCCAAATCTCTTCACACTCTTAATGAAGTATAATGACTGTTGTTCCTGCTGTGTGATTGCATCATTGTGCCGAGGACAGGATTGATCTTCAGAGATGTTGACAGCCAGCAGCTTGAAGCTGCTCATCCTTTGCACTGCAGACCCCTCACTAAGGACTGCTGGCTGCTCTCCTGACTTCACCTCCCTGAAGCCCACAGTCAGTTCCTTGGTCTTGGTCATGTTCAGTGGTGAGGTCGCTGTTGTTACATCACTCATAAAATTAAACTTCCATGTTCTTCCTTCACAACTTTTCAACACTGATTGCTGCAGTATTCTGTCTGAGAGAGCAGTCAGGGTGTGTCTACTCCGAGAGTCCTCTCCAACCACCACGTATTCTGGCTGAGTAACTTTCTGTATCCTCTCCGATCACTGTAATATTCTGTCTGAGTGAGTAATACTGTTTATCCTCTCCAATCACCTCAGTATTCTGTCTGAGTAACAATGTGCATCCTCTCCGATCACTGTAATATTCTGTCTGAGTGAATAGCAGTGTGTATCCTCTCCAATCACCACAGTATTTTTGTCTGTATGACTAACAGTGTCTGTCCTCTCTGATCACAACAATATTCTGTCTGTCTGAGTAACAGTGTGTATCCTCTCTGATCACCTCAGTATTCTGTTTGAGCGACTATCAGTGTGTATCTTCTCCAATCACCACAGTATTATGTCTGAGTGAGTAACAGTGTGTATCCTCTCTGATCATTCACCTCAGTATTCTGTTTAAGTGACTATCAGTGTGTATCCTCTCCAATCACCACAGTATTATGTCTGAGTGAGTAACAGTGTGTATCCTCTCTGATCACCTCAGTATTCTGTTTGAGCGACTATCAGTGTGTATCTTCTCCAATCACCACAGTATAATGTCTGAGTGAGTAACAGTGTGTATCCTTCCTGATCATTACTGTAGTATGTTTGAGTGAGTAACAGTGTGTATCCTTTCCGATCATTACTGTAGTATGTTTGAGTGAGTAACAGTGTGTATCCTCTCCGATCATTACTGTAATATGTTTGAGTGAGTAACAGTGTGTATCCCCTCCGATCATTACTGTAGTATGTTTGAGTGAATAACAGTGTGTATCCTCTCCGATCATTACTGTAGTATGTTTGAGTGAGTAACAGTGTTTATCCTCTCCGATCACCATAGTGGTATGTTTGAGTGAGCAATCAGTTGAAGGGACATTACATTTGCAGTGTTACTCAAGTAGGGGAGCTGATGACAGAGAAACAATTAGCTTCATCAGGAGCGTGCGTACTGTCAAAATGATAAATCCTGTTTCTAAGTAACAACCATTTAGCAAAATAAACTTACAAAAGTCAAGTGGGGCATAATTGCAGATTTGACAAGCTGCTACCAGTTACAATCTGTGATTTGCAATCTGTGAAACATGAGCAGTTTAATGCAAATTATCTCATCAGCTTAATATTTCATTAATGACAATTATGGTGATCCAGGGTTAGAAAAACAGCAAATTATGATTTCCCTCTCCTTTCTTTCAGGGACAGTTTTATGAAATGCAACAAAGCGATAATTAATCTTTGTCTTTGACATTGTGCTATTTCCGAGCACACACCATATCATTGGTACAGAGCTGGCCGAAGTCTGCACAGGGCTGCAGTCTGCTCAATAGATCTGGATTTGAGGTTTATGGACTCAACAAGCTCCATCACAGGCACGATCCTACCCAACATCACCTGTTGTCCAGTTAGTACTGCTCGACCATCGAGAGCTTCCTGACTGCCTGCATCATTGCCTGTTGTGGAGGCACCAATGCACTGGATCACAAGAGGCTGCAGAGAGTTGTAGAGTGATCCAGCTTCATGACCGTCTCAGCCCTCTCCACCATCGAGGACATCTTCAATAGCTGATGCCTCAAGAAAGTATCATCCATCATTAAGTACCCTCCCCATCTCGGACATGCCTTTGCCTCATTCCTACCATCGGGGAGGAGGTACAGGAGCCTGAAGACACACACTCAACATTTCAGGAACAGCTTCTTCCCCTCCACCATCAGATTTCTGAACAGTCCACGAACATGACCTCACTCTCTCTCTTCAGCACTATTTACTTAGTTAGTTTTTGTAACTTCTAACTGATAGTAATATAATTACAATCACTTTTAGTACTTATAGTGATAACCCATAATAATTTTTATGTCTTGCACTGTACTGCTGCCACAAAACAACACATTTCTCATTGCTACCATCAAGAAGGACGAGGTACAGGAGCCTGAAGACACACACTCAAGATTTCAGGAACAGCTTCTTCCTCTCTACCATCTGATTTCTGAAGAAATCCATGAACCCATGTACACTGCCTCACTGTTCCTTTCTGGCAGTATTTTTTATTTTGTAATTTATAGTAATTTTGATGCCTTTGCATTGTACTGCTGCTGCAAAACATGGAATTTCGCATCACATAAGTGATTGTGAATTTCAAGTTATGGAATATTCTCTGTATTCTTCTGGATTACAGTGAAAGTTATTATAGTTGGGCGAGTTAGTGGGGATAAGCTTCCACTACCTATTAAATGCTCCCAATGAAGTGTGCCTCGAAGAGCCTCTGACAACCAAGTCCAGCTCCTGGGCTTCTTGTGTGACTTAGCTACTCAGCCCAGCAGATTTCCTTCTACCAACATTCATCAACATGAAATGTGGATTACAGCACCTTAAAAGCAGTTGCTTTGGGCAGATGGGTAACCCTAGGTAATTTCTAAAGTAAGTACATGTTCGACACAGCATTGTGGGCCAAAGGGCCTGTATTTTGCTGTAGTTTTTTTATGTTTCTATATGGCTTGTCAGCTGTGGTTGGCTGCTCATTTAAGAGAAGGAAAACTCTGATATCAAACCTCCACTGCCTTGCGGCTATACACACTGATGGGGAAGGCTTCGGAAGTAAATCCCAAAGAAAACTATGGAACTGGAGTCCCTAAGGCAGACTTATGTTGAGTTCAATGCTCACCAACTACCCCTGTGGTGCCTCTGGTGCCAAACTGTATCAGTCTCTGAGTTCCTTGAATTCATCAGCTGCCTGGAAAGGGGAAGCCTGTTATCTGGGCAACAGCTTGGTGTCCATATTGTACTGCTCAGACTTGTGTATCACGTAAACAGCTGGGTGCAACATCCAAGGTCAAGCCCAACCAACAGAAGGCCTCCTTAGGATAGTGGAGATCACAGAATAAGTGAAGGCTTGGTAAATCTTTTTATTTGTTTTTGCTGCAAGAGGCATCGTGCAATATTGTAAACGTGCATTGTTTTAACGTTAACTGAACATCTATGATTGAACAGGTGGGTGCATTGTTTTTGAACTTTCAGCCACTTCATGTGTTCAATCTATTATATATTTACGATAAGGGCCGGATAGGAAAGCAAATATTCAGACGATGTGGACGTTGATGCTTCCGCATGAAAGAACACTAAGAAAACCCACAGACCTGTGATCTGGCAAATGCCTGAGCTTGATGCATTTCACTGTTTTCCCAGACTGAAACCAACCACAGTGAAATGTAACTGTAAACGCACCTTCCTGCACAAGATGCGTGTCCCTACCTCTCTAGAACTGTGACCTATTCTGACATCTGTATCGTGAAGATCGTTTTTGGGAGTGATGCAACACTGAGGAAATTTCTCACGTTAGATGTGTTAAGGAAGAGTTAAGTATACGTGTAGTTGGCTAGTCTTTTGTGTTATGTGGAGGTACCGCACAGTAACAGGCCCTTCTGGCTCAAACAGTTTGCCCCGCCCACTTACACCCATGTGACCAATTAACCAACTAACTTGTACGTCTTTGGGATGTGGGAGGAAACCAGAGCACCTGAGGAAACCCCTGCTCTGTCAGGGAGAATGAACAAACTCCTTACAGACAGTGTTGGAACTGAACGTGGGTCACTAATGCTGTAAAAATGTTATATTGACTGTTACCTGAACAAGTTGACCCAATATCAAGGTGTAAAAATGTATATGAAGAATAGATCAGAAACGAGTGGAAACTGAGATCCTATTAGCAGTCAATCAGCTCCATTGGGCAAGTTAAATCATCCCTATTGTCGAAATTAGAGTCCCAATGAACATACACGCCAAGCGCTGTTACAGGATGAGATTCTCTCTCCCCTTCCATCAAATTTGAAAGCATGCATTGCCAAGCTTGAGGTCAGCTTCTATCCTACTGTTAACAGTCCTCTTGTATGTCAAAGGTGATCTCTTGACCTCACAGTCTACCTCTCCATAGCCCTTGCATTGTGTTTTCGAAGATTCAAGGTACATTTATAATCAAAGTATGTATGAGTATACAACCCTGAGATTCATCTTCCAAATCACAGCCACGAAAGAAAGAAACACCATGGAACCTGTTCAAAGAAAACATCAGATTCCCAACAAGCAAAAAAAAGCCAACAAATTGAGCAAACAGCAAAAAGAAAATGAGCGAAAAGCACAGAATGTAAAACACCGATCCACAAAGTCATGAAAAATGTCCAGGCCTATTTAGTTTAGCTCAGTTCAATTCAATCTAGCGCTGTGTCGTTTGTTAATTTCAGTCCACTGTGATCATGTACTCGCGTCCTGTCTCCAGCTGCACACTTTGCTTGAAGCCTCACCGAATCCCTCGTAGACAGCAAAGTGCCAGATCGCTCAATTGGCCCAAAAACACACCACCAAAATGTAAATCACAGGCACCAACAGCAGCACGACCATGTTTGAAAAGAAAAAGAAGACGTAAAAGAAATGAAAGAAGTAGCTTCCTGAACTGTCTGAAGGATGTTGCCCTTGGTTGCATTGATTGCTGGTGTCATTTTCTTCCATTTCTACCTGTACTACACTTTTTTGGCAATTGCAACACTTTACTCAGGGGGGAAACACTTTGTTGTGTACCACCACTCTGCCAGCAACAGAAGATGAGATCTCCCGTTAGCCACTGACTTTTATTCAACTTCCCATTCCCATTCTGACATGTCTGTCATGATGAGGCTACACACAGGTTGGGGAGCATCACCTCACAGGTTATCTGGGTAGTCTCCAACCAAATGGTATGAATGTAGATTTCTCCAACCTTTTCCCCTCTCTTTTCTGCTTCTCCTCTCACCTGTTCTCTTCTCAGCACCTACCCATCACCTCCCTCTGTTCTCCTTCCTTTTTCCCTTTTTCTCAGGATCCACTGATAGAATAGAATCCTCCTATCAGATTCCTTCTTCTTCAGGTCTATGCCTCTTCCATCAATCACCTGCCAGCTTCTCACCCTTCCCCCTCACCTGGCTTCACCTATCACCTGCCAGGTTGTACCCCTCCCCCTCCCCCCACCTTCTTATTCTGGTTTCTTTCCAATCCTGATGAAGGGCCTCGTCATGAAATGTTGACTATTTATTCATTTCCATAGGTGCTGGCTGACCTGCTGAGATCTTCCAGCATTTTGTATGTGTTGCTCTTAACTCTGCATTCTGTTGTGCCTTTCCAATGTACTGTCTTGTTGGACCAATGTTTTGAAATTATCTATACTGAGGCTATACAAAATTAACCTTTTCACGCAACGTCACCACAAATTCCTGCACTAACTTCGCATGCCAACAATACTTGAAGAATACAAGCAGTAAATCAAGCCCTGGTCCTCTCTCTGACTCATGCTCGTACAGGGTCCTTTAACCCCCAGGACGTTCCTTAATCCTTCATTTTCCAGTGAGCTCTGATTTGCAGACTTCAGGCTTCGATGTCTCCAGAGATTCACTGACCCGTCTGCAGCCAATGGGCCTTGACTATAAGACATTTGATTCTGCCCATTGGCCTCGATCCCAGCATGTGCTGATTACTCTGTTTGCATGCCGGTAGGATAGCTTTAGATTCCTCCTTATGTTTGCTGTAGTCTTTCTTCATGCAGATTTCCAACTGCATTTCCCTCATCAAAACCTCTTAGTATTGAATTGTGTGCAAAGCATGGATACAGGGAATTGTGCGCAGGGAGTTGTGTGTTGGGAATTGTGTGCAGGGCATGGACACAGGGAATTGTGCGCAGGGAGTTGTGTGTTGGGAATTGTGTGCAGGGCATGGATACAGGGAATTGTGTGCCGGGAGTTGTGTCTTGGGAATTGTGTGCAGGGCATGGATACAGGGAATTGTGTGCCGGGAGTTGTGTGTTGGGAATTGTGTGCAGGGCATGGACACAAGGAATTATGTGCAGGGAATTGATTACAGGGCATTGTGTGTTCAGAGTTGTGTGCAAGGCATGGATACAGGAAATTGTGTGCGGGGCATAGAGTACAGGAAATTGTGTGTGGGGCATGAAGAAGAAGAAGTTATGTGCGGGGCATAGAGTACAGGAAATTGTGTACAGGGTAGAGAGTGCGGGGCACAAAGAAGAAGAAGTTGTGTGCAGGGCATAGAGTACAGGGAATTGTGTGCAGGGCATAGATTACAGGGAATTGTGTTCAGGGCATAGATTACAGGGAATTGCGTGCATGGAATTGTGTGCAAGGAATTGAACAATTTTGTTTCCTGAAGATCAATGATTTCAATCTTCTGCTGTTTGTCTCCTTTGTTTTTTCAGCCCTCTCCCCTTTGTATTTAATTGATCTTCGACAAATGCTGCACTCATTTTGTGATGTTTGTCCCTCTCCACTCTGGGAGGAGTCTCTTCAAACTCATGATGAAATATAATTGGAGTCGTGCCCTCTAGATTGAAGGTTCTAAGGTTACAAGGGGAGAGGAAAGATAAAGTATCTCACAGTGCACAATAGTTACTTGTTGTTCCAAGTTTAGGGAACCACCCTCATGTCTCCAGTGTTGCAGATGAGTGAGCACTTGGAAAATTGTCTAATTACCTTCTGCAATCACAGAGCATAACTAGAAAGACTTACTACAGGAGATTACGAAAATGGCACAGAACCCGTGAGGAAGCAGATTATTCCATCTTTCTTTAAGATTGATTGACCAAATGGCATGTTATTTACATCAGCTTCTATGTCGAAGTGACTCTTACCAGAAATGACCCTGCTCATGGACTGACTGTCCCACTCCCATTAGGGAGGAGGCTACATAGCATCCACGCCAGGACCACCAGATTCAAAAACAGTTACTTTCCCCAAGCAGTGAGGCTGATCAACACCTCCACCCACTAACCCACCCCTCCGCACCCCCAACCACCACCACTTTATCATTTCCTGTCAGTCACCTTATGTACAGACACTCCTGTGTCTAGCATTACTTTATGGACATGCAATTAATCTACAATATGTGTATAAGCCGTCTCTTGTATTTATATATATTGTGTTATTTCTTATTATTGTGTTCTTTATCTTATTGTGCTTTTTATGCTGCATTGGGCAATTATTTAATTCTCCTTTACACTTGTGTGTTGGAAATGACATTAAACAATCTTGAATCTTGAATCTTTTGAATCTTACATGATGCACCCTGCATACAGATTCTTCAATCCACCTTCTCTGATTTTTGTTTTAATTTAATTCTCTGTAAAACTCATTAGTCTCCCATTGAAGCTGAACATTTCTGGAGAGTCAGTTGTAAGTTCATTTTTAATTTTTTTTAAAAACCTTGTACATTTTAATGGAACAATACAGAAAGATGGTTGCTTGTGTTCGGACATGCATTTCAATTTTATTATCTTAGTTAACAGAAAATGTTAAAAACAGTCATATTGTATTCATGAAAACTGGGCTTTGCATTTTTTAGCAATGGCAAATGAATGCATTCCTTTGTATGGTTTTGTCTAGAATTTACTGTAGCACAAATCAGAACAGAATTGGAATAATCAGAATCAGGGTTTGTATGTTGTGATTTTTTTGTTTTGCAACAGCAGTACAGTGCAATGCATAAAATTACCATAATATATATGTATTTTATGTATGTAGTGTATATTTATATAGGTAGTGCAAGAAGAGCGCAATAATAGCATGGTCATGTTCGTGGATTCATCGTCTATTCAGAAATCTGATGGCAGAGGGGATAAAGCTGTTCCTGAAAAGTTAAGCATATGGCTTTAGGCTCTTGTACCTCCCCCATGATGGTAGTAACAAGAAGAAGGCATGACCTGCATGATTGGAGTCTTTAATGATTGATGCTACCAATTTGAGACATTGCCTTTTGAAGATGTCCTCGATGCTAGCGAGGCTACCTCGATGCTAGGGAAGCTACTTTGGAGATATCTTGATGCAGGGGAGGCTATCTCGACGTTGTCCTCGATGCTGTGCAGGCCATTTTGAATATGTCCACAATGCTGGGGAGGCCATTTTGAAAATACCTTCGATGCTGTGGAGGCAAAGTATCCGTTTGTTCATTATGTGCCACCTCATATGACGAAGGCGATCATGGTCTTTCCATAACCATGATTGTTCTTGGCAAATTTTTCGACAGAATTCGTTTTCTATTGTGTTCTCCTGGGCAGTGACGTTACAAGATGGGTGACCTCAGCCATTATCAGTACTCTTTAGAGATTGTCTGCCTGGCGTCAGTGGTCGCGTAACTAGGACTTGTGATTCTTTAGCCAAAGAGTGGTGAATCTGTGGAATTTGTTGCCACAGTGGCTGTGGAGGCTAAGTCCTTTAAGGCAGAGGTTGATAGATTTCTGATTGGTCAGGACCTGAAGGGATATGGGATGGGGGAGGGAGTAAGGCAGGAGATTGGGGCTGAGATGGAAAATTAGAAGAGCCATGATGAAGTGGGGGAGCTGACTCAATGGGCCAAATGGCCTAATTCTGCTACTATATCTTTTGGTCTAAATGCACCAGCTGCTTGTACGACCATCCACCACCAGCTCCCATAGGTTCAGGTGACCCTGATCAGGTGGGGGGCTGGTGGTGGGAGGTGAGGCTAATCAGGTGCTACACCTTACCCAAGAGTGATTTGCAGGCTAGCAGAGGGAAAGAGCACCTTACACTTCCTTTAGTAGAGACGTATGTCCACCCTACCAGCGAGGCTGGGTATTGACTATTGATTGGGTATTGGGGGTAAGGTATTGGTGTGGGTGGAGAATTGGTTAGCAGACAGGAAGCAAAGAGTGGGAATAAACGGGACCTTTTCAGAATGGCAGGCGGTGACTAGTGGGGTACCGCAAGGCTCAGTGCTGGGACCCCAGTTGTTTACAATATATATTAATGACTTGGATGAGGGAATTAAATGCAGCATCTCCAAGTTTGCAGATGACACGAAGCTGGGTGGCAGTGTTAGCTGTGAGGAGGATGCTAAGAGGATGCAGGGTGACTTGGATAGGTTGGGTGAGTGGGCAAATTCATGGCAGATGCAATTTAATGTGGATAAATGTGAAGTTATCCACTTTGGTGGCAAAAATAGGAAAACAGATTATTATCTGAATGGTGGCCGATTAGGAAAAGGGGAGGTGCAACGAGACCTGGGTGTCATTATACACCAGTCATTGAAAGTGGGCATGCAGGTACAGCAGGCAGTGAAAAAGGCGAATGGTATGCTGGCATTTATAGCGAGAGGATTCGAGTACAGGAGCAGGGAGGTACTACTGCAGTTGTACAAGGCCTTGGTGAGACCACACCTGGAGTATTGTGTGCAGTTTTGGTCCCCTAATCTGAGGAAAGACATCCTTGCCTTAGAGGGAGTACAAAGAAGGTTCACCAGATTGATTCCTGGGATGGCAGGACTTTCATATGAAGAACGACTGGATGAACTAGGCTTGTACTCGTTGGAATTTAGAAGATTGAGGGGGGATCTGATTGAAACGTATAAGATCCTAAAGGGATTGGACAGGCTAGATGCAGGAAGATTGTTCCCGATGTTGGGGAAGTCCAGAACGAGGTGCCACAGTTTGAGGATAGAGGGGAAGCATTTTAGGACCGAGTTTAGGAAAAACTTCTTCACACAGAGAGTGGTGAATCTGTGGAATTCTCTGCCACAGGAAACAGTTGAGGCCAGTTCATTGGCTATATTTAAGAGGGAGTTAGATATGGCCCTTGTGGGTACGGGGGTCAGGGGGTATGGAGGGAAGGCTGGGGCGGGGTTCTGAGTTGGATGATCAGCCATGATCATAATAAATGGCGGTGCAGGCTCGAAGGGCCAAATGGCCTACTCCTGCACCTATCTTCTATGTTTCTATGTTTCTATTTATCTGCATGAGTGAGTTTTCTCATGACATCCTGTGTTTCAACCATGGTGCAAGTGAACATTTCCAGAATACTCGCATTGGCTTTATTCATTGGAAAGCATTAAGTGTGTGCCAGCCAAAATATTACAATGGATACAAATCTGGCAGCTTTGAATGGCGCTGCGTTCTTTACCAATGAATTGGGACAAATTATGGGCTCCCAAAATCAGTGAGCGAATCTGCTCTGTGCCAGAATATTGAATAAAAATGCAGTGTTTCATTGCTTTCTAACTTCCAAAATTGATTCAGGTAGTTTTTTGGCCTATGGTGTGTTGGATTCAGGTCTAAATTACAATTTAAACCACTTATCTTTGCAGTTTAACTTCCTTCATGCTTGCATACATGTTTGTATATTTACCGGTTTGTGGAAATTTTCAGTAGATTTTCAGCAATCTGTCAGATAGCTGGTTTGGTACTGTGGATACTCTGTGAGCCAGAGATGTCGCAGCAGCTGTCTTTGTTGTTTCACTAATCATTCTTATCATCCCAAATCTACCCAGCGTGAACTAGGTACTGTACCAGTATCAAAGGCAAGCCCAACCACACGGTCTCAGGTTCTTTCCTTTTTTTTATTCTTTGCTTGCCTTCTTTCTCTCTCTGTCTGACACACACACGCACACACACACACACACACACACACAGACACACACACACACACACACACACACACGCACACACACTCTCTTTCTCTCTAACACTATTTCTCTCTCTCATATTCTCACTCTCACTCTCACTCACTCTCTCTCACACACACTCTCTCCCTCTTACACTCTCACTCTCACTTTCATACACTCTCACTTCTTTTCCCAATGTCTGTCTATCTCTCCATCTGTCTCTCTCTGTCGGTCTCCCTCATTTCCTTTTCCACACATTGGGTGTTTGACAGACTTTGCTGTGTGAGGCGCACTGAGCTGCGGCCCCTGGGAGGACATATTAAGAAACTGGAGCTGCAGCTTGATGATCTTCGACTTGTACGAGAGAATGAGGAGGTGACAGACAGGAGCTACACAGAGGTAGTCACCCCTAGGTTGCAGGAGACAGGTAACTGGGTGACTATCAGGAGAAGGAGGGGAAATGCACAGCCAGTGTAGAGTACCCCTGTGGCTGTTCCCCTCAGTAATAAGTGTTCAACTAATACTGAGGGAGACAACCTACCAGGGAGGAACCAGAGTGACTGGGTCTGGTGCTGTGGCTCAGACGAGCAGAGAGGTGAAGAGGGCTGGAGTGTAGATAGGAAATTCTACAGTCAGGGGAACAGAGACAAGACTCTGTGGGTGAGATACAGACATCTGGATGGTATTTTGCTTCTCTGGGTCCAGGATCAGGGATATCTCCGATCAGGTACATGGCATTCTCAAGGGCAAGGGTGGGCCGCCACCAATAACACAGGTAGACAAGGTGACGAGGTCCTGAAGTGAGATTTCAGAGAGCTGAGAAATAGGATCTCTAGGGTAATAATCTCTGGATTGCTGCCTGTACCACATGCCAGTGAGGATAAGAATAGGATAATCTGGCAGGTGACTGCATGGCTGAGGAACTGGTGTAGGGGGCAGGGGTTCAGATTTATGGATCATTAGGATCTCTTCTGGGGAAGGTATGGCCTGTACAAAAGGGAGAAGTTACACCTAAACCCGAGGAGGTCCTGTATCCTTGTGGGCAGGTTAGCTAGAGTTGTTCAGGAGGGTTTAAATTAACTCGGCAGGAGGGTGGGAATCAGAGTGATAGTGCTGAAGATGAGGTAGTTGGTTTACAAACAAAGGGAATGTGTAGTGAGACTCCTAGCAAGGAGAAGCTGATGATAGGGCAAAATTACAGTCAACAGGATGAGTTGCAATGTAAAAGGTGAATAAAACCAAAAAGGGTGAATACAGGACTAAAGGTGTTATATTTGATGTGCGCAGTTTACAGAATAAGGTGGATGAACTTGTAGCACAGTTACAGAATAGCACGTTGTAGGCATCACTGAATCATGGCTGAAAGAAAGTTATAGTTGGGAGGTTAATGTCCAAGGATACACATTGTATTGAAAGGACAGGCAAGAAGGAAGAGGGGGTGGCATGGCTCTGTTGGTAAAAAATGAAATCAAATCGTTAGAGAGAAGTGCCATAGGATTGGAAGGTGTTGAGTCATTGTGAATAGATTTAAGGAACTGCAAGGGTAAAAAGACCCTGATGGGAGTTGTATACAGACCCACAAACAGTAGTAAGGATGTGGCCTACAAATTACAACAGGAGATAGAACAAGCATGCCGAAAGGACAGTGTTACAATAGTCATGGGAGATTTCAATATGCAGGTAGATTGGGAAAATCAGGTTGGTGCTGGATTATAGCAAGGGGAATTTCTAGAGTACCTACAAGATGGCTTTTTTAGAGCAACTCATGGTTGAGTCCACTAGGGGATCAGCTATTCTGGACTGGGTGTTGTGCAATGATCCGGAATTGATTAGAGAGTATAATGTAAGAGAACCCTTAGGGGAACATTATCATAATATAATCAAATTCACCCTGAATTTTGAGAAGGATTATAATTGGATGTACCAGTATTCCAGTGAAATAAAGGGAATTACAGAGGCACGAGAGAGGAATTGGCCAGAATTGATTGGAAAAGAACACTGACAGGGATGACAGCAGAGTAGCAGTGGCTGGAATTTCTGGAAAAAGTTTGGACGGCACAGGATATATACATCCCAAAGAGGAAGAAGTATTCTACAGGCAAGATGACACATCCGTGGCTAACAAGAAAAGTCATGGTCAACATAAAACCCAAAAAGAGGGCATATAATAGGGCAAAAATTAGTGAGAAGTTAAAGGATTGTGAAGCTTTCAAATACTAACAGAAGGCAGATAAAAAAAGGTAAAGATGGAAAATGAAAGTAAGCTAGCCAATAATATTAAAGAGGATACCAAAAGTGCAAAAGAGAGGCAAGACTGGATATTAGACAGCTGGAAAACGATGTAGTAATGGGGGACAAGGAAATGGCACATGAACTGAATAAGTATTTTGCATCAGTCTTCACTATGGAAGACACTAGCAATATGGTGGAAGTTCCAGGTGTTAGTGATTATTTAGTGTGCGATTTTATCATTACTAGGGAGAAGGTCCTTGGGAAACTGAAAAGTCTGAAGATAGTTAAGTCACTTGGACCAGATGGTGTACATGCCAGGGTTCTGAGAGGGGTGGCTGAAGAGACTGAGGAGGCATTAGTAATGATCTTTCAAGAATCACTAGATTGTGGAATGGTTCCAGAAGACTGGAAAATCTCCCATGACTGGAAAATCTGCTCTTCAAGAAGGGAGAGAAGCAGAAGAAAAAAAATTATAGATAATTTGGTCTGACTTCAGTGGTTGGGAAGATGTTGGAGACGATTGTTAAGGACGTGGTTTCAGGGTACTTGGAGGCAGATGATAAAATAGGCTGTAGTCAGCATGGTTTGCTCAAGGGAAAATCTTGCCAGGCAGATCTGTTGCAATTCTTTGAAGAAATAACAAGCAGGATAGAGAAAGGAGAATTGGTTGATGTTGTGTATTTGGATGTTCAGAAGATCTTTGACAAGGTTCCACACATGAGGCTGCTTAACAAGCTACTAGCCCATGGTATTACAGGAAAGATTCTAGCATGGATAAAGCAGTGGCTGATTGGCAGGAGGCAAAGAGTGGGAATAAAGAGAGCTTTTTCTGGGTGGCTGCTGGTAATTAGTGGTGTTCCACAGTTTGTGTTTTGGGACGGATTCTTTTTACGTTATACATGAATGATTTAGATGATGGAATTGATGGCTTTGTTGCAAAGTTTGCGGATGATACAAAGGTAGGTGGAGGGGTAGGTAGTGTTGAGGAAGTAGAGAAGCTACAGAAAGATTAGGAGAATGGGCAAAGAATTTGCAGATGGAATACACTGTCAGAAAGTGTATGGTCATGCACTTTGGTACAAGAAATGAAAGGGTTGGCTATTTTCTAAATGAACAGAAAATAAAAAAATCTGAGATACAAAAGGGACTTGGGAGTCCTTGTGTAAAATTCCCTAAAGGTTAATTTTCAGGTTGAGTCCATGATGAGGAAGACGAATGCAATGTTAGCATTCATTTCAAGAGGACTTGAATATAAAAGTGAAGATATAATGTTGAGACTTTATAAAGCACTGGTGAGGCGTCACTTGGAGTATTGTGAGCAGTTTTGGGCTCCTTATCTTAAAGAGGATATTCTGAAACTGTAGAAGGTTCAAAGGAGGTTCAGAAAGTGATTCCAGGTTTGAACTTGTCAGATGAAGAGTGTTTGATGGCACTGAGCCTGTATTCGCTGGAATTCTAAAGAATGAGGGGTGACCTCATTGAAACCTATAAAATGGTGGAAGACCTTGATAGAGTAAATGTGGAGAGGATGTTTCTTGTAGTGGGAGAGTCTAAGAGGACACAGAAGACACAGAGGACACAGCCTCAGAATGGAGAAGAGGAGGAATTTCTTTAGCCAGAGAGTGGCGAATCAGAGGAATTCTTTGCCACAAGGCAGCTCTGGATACTGAGTCTGTATGTATATTTAAGTCAGAGGCTGATAGTTTCTTGATTGGTCAGTACATAACGGAATACAGGGCAGAAGATATTGGCTGAGAGAAAAAATAGATCATGCATGGTAAAATGGTGGAGCAGTCTTGATAGGCCAAAAGGCTTAATTATGTCCTATATCTTATGGTCTTATGGTGTGAGGTTTTACGTGGATTCTATCGCGTTTTGTTGTTTTGTGGCTGCCTGCAAAAAGACGAACTTCAACGTTGTACCTGGTATACATATTTGATAATAAATGTACATTGAACTTTGAACTTGAGTATTAACCTTTTGCTGTGGTCATCAATAAGTGAAGTCAAAGCACAATAGTGAACAGTACGGAGGAAATAAAACGTATTTAAAAAAATACATTGAATCCTAATTAAATTTCTGGAAAGGCTTGAGATACATCTGCTTCTGTTGTGTCTTGTTGACATTTTTATGATTAGAAAAGTGATCGGACTAATAAAGCTGAATTTGATTTGTGACTTCAAACATTAATTTCAATCAGCAATGAATATCACTCCGCTTTTTCAATGAAATTTTCATCAGGAGTCAGTTTCCCTCACGAGAGACTTATTGCAGAGCAACCTCGTGTCTGGTGCTTGTCGGGTGGGATGGGGGAAGAAACGGATTTGTTCAGAAGCACAGGAAATTCTGCAGACGCTGGAAATCCAGAGCAACACACACAGAATGCTGCTGGAACTCAGCAGGTCGGGCAGCATCTATGGATAGGAATAAACAGTTGATGTTTTGGGGTGAGATCCTTCTTCGGGACTAGAAAGGAGGGGGGAGGAAGCCAGAATAGTAAGGTGGGAAGGAGTACAAGCAGGTGGTGGGTGAAGCCAGGTGAGGGGGAAGGTGGGTAGGTGGGGAGGGGGCTTGATGAAGTGAGAAGCCAGAAGGTGATAAGTAAATGGCTGAAGATGTAGGAATCTGATAGGAGATGAGAGTGGAGCATGGGAGAAAGGGAAGGGAGGAGAGAACCAGAGGGAGATGATGGGCAGGTGAAGAGAGGAGAAGGGGTGAGAGGGGAACCAGAATGGGAAATGACAAAAAGAGAGAATGGGGAGTGGGAATGTGACTGGAAGCTGGGGAAATTATTGTTCATGCTGATAACCTCAGTGGTTGGTAAGATGTGGGGGGGGGGGGTCAATTGTTAAGGATGTGGTTTCAGAGTACTTTGAGGCACATGATAGAATAGGCCGGGTTCAGCATGGTTTCCTGAAGGGAAAATCTTATCAGTCTATAAGATATAGGAGCTGAATTAGGCCATTTGGCCCATTGAGTCTGCTCCAGCATTCATCATGGCTGATCCATTTTCCCATTCAGCCCCAATCTCCTGCCTTTCCCCCCGTATCCCTTCACACCCAGACTAATCAAGAATCTATCAACCTCTGCCTTAAATATACCCAATGACTTAACCTCCACAGCTGCCTGTGGCAATAAGTTGCACAGATTCACCACCGGCTGAAGGAATTCCTGCTCGTCTCCATTCTAAATGGACGTCCTTCTATTCTGAGGCTGTGTCCTCTGGTACTAGACTCCCCCGCCCATAGGAAATATCTTCTCCACATCCATTCTATCGGGTCCTCTCAGCGTTCTTAGATTTTAATGAGATCCCCACCCCCCGCCATTCCTCTGAATTCTGATGATAAGGACTGAATTTAAATCCCTTCAAGACAGTTGTGGAATTTGCAACCTGTTAATGATCTAGAGCTCTAAAGAAACACCCCATCTTAATATGAATGCCCATGAAGCTAGTATATTGTCATAATAACTGATATCTATCGAACTTTTGTCAAACTGTAACTGTTGTACCCAGATTAGCCGCACACCGTGGATTTATTTCTGTGCAAGGAAGTAACTAGCTAAATGGTTACCCACAAATCCGTTTTTAAAAGATATCTTCTGCTTCTGATCAATGCTGTAACAGGCTTCTGTAGCTCTTGGTATTTAATTAGCTGCTGAACTGATCTCACAAGAAAACTTTGTAAATGTTCTCCTGTGTTGCTGACATATGGGTTGATCCTGTAAATGAAGAGAAGTGCATGAAAATTAAATCTGAACAATGCTTAACAGATTAAACACTAGTAAGTCTGAAATACTCAGATCAAGGCAAAACTTGATACTTTTCCCTTGTGCATTTACACAAATCCTCTTTTCTTGGCCTGGATTTTGTGGCCATTCAAAATCAATAATAGAAATCAGAACATAGTCAGCAAGCATTAGTTGGGAGACAATTAACTGCAAGCCCAACATGAGTTAAATAAGATTTAATAAAATGGCATTAATGTACTTTACATGAAGATGCTGCCTGATCTGCTGAGTTCCTCCAGCATTTTGTGTGTGTTGCGTTGGAACTTGTGGGTAGCAAAGTTACTGATCTTATTGCTAGGTACAAGTTGATTTTTTTAAGGATTTAACATGCCTATTGATAAGATGAAAAATGATTTGAATATCACTCGTGGCATGTTCCTAAACTTTTGATTATTCCCTTAGTGACATATAAATCTCACACAATATTATGAACTTCAGTGGCATCTTCAGTGGTCAAAATTCTCGATTTTGACATTTTCTTAAGCTTCAGTTCAAAGTTTGAGAGATTTTGAGTTTTGGTCCTGTTGATCTACAAGAAGCAAAAATATTGACGTCTTAACAACAACCTGCTTCAATAGGGCAACAATCATACCAGTGTTCAAGAAGAGCAAGGTGATCGTCCAGTGGCACTCACATCTGCAGTGATGAAGTTCTCTGAGTGGTCGGTTACGGTCAGAGTCAACCCCTGCCTAAGCAAGTACCTGGACCCACTGCAATTTGCCTATTGGCACAACAGGTCTATAGTGGATGCAATCTCATTGGCTGTCCACTCGGCAATAACAACACCTATGTACGTCAGGCTCCTGTTCATAGCGTTCAACACTATCATACTCTCAGTAATAATGGATTAATGGCAAGACTCTTAGCAGTTTGGAGAGACAGGGGAATCTTGGGGTGCATGTCCATAGATCCCTCAAACTTACCACACAAGTTGGTAAGGTTGTTCAGAAGGGATGTAGTGTGTTGGCCTTCATTAGTTGGGAGACCAAATTCAAGAGCAGTGAGGTAATTTTGCAGCTCTATAAAATCGGTCAGGCCACACTTGGAATATTGTGCTCAGTTCTGTTCACCTCATTACATGAAGGATGTAGAAGCTTCAGAGAGAGCGTAGTGAAGATTTACCAAGGTACTGCCTGGATTAACGAGCACGTTTAGTGACGATAGCTTGAGCAAGTTAGGGCTATTTTCTTTGGAATGAAGGAAGATGAGAAGTGACTTGTTAGGGGTGTAGATGGGGTCTATACAGGAGGGAAGCATTAGGTTGATCTTGGAGTTGTTTAAAGGGTCAACACAACATCGTGTGTTGAAGGGCTTGTACTGTTCTATGTTATATTAGTACTTGGAGTATCAGTCAGGTTTATTAACACTGTCTTATATGACGTGAAGTTTATTGATCTGTGCAGAACAGTGCAAAAGTATAAAAACAATCATAAATTACAGAATAAATAAATTGTGTAAGGAAAGGAATAAGGAGGGAGTGTTCACGAAGTATTTGAAAATGTTGGTTGCCTTTTCAGAGAAAGTAATTGCCCCATTCTCAAAAAAACAGGCGAAGCTGAAAGTCTGAAAATAGAAACAGAAAATGATAGAAATACAAACCAAGAGTTAAACAGAGTAAATGTTGGGGATAAAAGTTCTTGGTGAGACCTTGGAAAGTGTGGACTATTTTCTACTCTCAGGGACTATCTCTCATCAAGGGCAGATTTGGTCATAAAATTCACCATTGTCTTCAATGTGCCAGCATGTCTTTAGCTGATTGAGGAAATAGATTGAAGATCAAGACTTTATATCAGACATAAAACTCATACAGTAGTCTATTGGGCCACGACAATCCATGCCTACCCATATGCTTTTGAGACATGGACTACTTACAGCAGGTTCTTAAACCCGTCACTGCTAAATCCTCCAAGTTGACTCGGATTATGTAACCTGATGCTTCTCTGACTCCGGATGGTACACCATAGTGGGCCCCATCACAAATAACGATGTCAGAGTACAGGAAGGAGATGGAGAGCTTAGTAGCACATTGTCATGACAACATCTTTCTCTTTTTGTCAACAAAAGAGCCGGCTTTGACTTTAGGAAGGGGATGGTGAACATCCTCCTGTCTACATCAATGGTGTTGCGGTTGCGAACTTCAAGTTTCGAGGAGTGAACTTCATCAATAGCCTGTCCTCCTGCAAACCCATTGATGTCAGGACAAACAAAAGCTCATTGACACCTCCACTTCCTTAGGAGGCTTAAGAACCATGGCATGCCTATGCTGACTCTTTCTAATTATTATCGGTGCACCGCAGAAAGCATTCTGTCAGGGTGCATAACAGCTTGGTATGGCATCTGCTCTACACGGAGAGTTGTGAACACAGCTCAGCACATCCCTCTTTGGACTCTGTCTACGCTTCTCTCTGCCTTGGTAACATAATCGAGTACCCCACCCACCCCAGGCATTCTCTCTTCTCCTGTCTCCCTTCAGGCAGAAGATACCAAATTCTGAAAGAACCTATCACCAGCCTTCTTTTCCATTGTTATCAGGATTATTGAATGGTTCCCTAGTACAATAAGGTGGACTCTTCACTTCACAAACTAACTCATTATGATCTAGCACCTTATTGTATACCTGAACCGCATTTTATAACTCTTTATTCTGCATACTGTTTTTTTTGTTTTACCTTGTTCTACCTCAATGCACTGTTGTAAGAAATAAAACTATAGAAGGTGTGTGCAAGACACTGTGACAATAATAAACCAAATGGCAAATTTATTGATTTACAAAACCAGATTGAAATCAAATCATAAACACCAGAGATTCTGCAGATGCTGGAAATCCAGAGTAACACACAAAATGCTGCAGGTCAGGCAGCATCTATGGAGGGGAAATTAACAGTCACGTTTCAGGTCAGGACCCTTCTTCAGGACTCAAGAATCCTACCAAGGAATGGACTAAGAAGAAGATCATGACTGGTCGGTTCTGAGACAAACTGGAAGATTAATTATCTGGAATAATTGAACTCATAAGACCATAAGAATTAGGCCATTAGACCCATTGAATCTGCTCCACCATTTTATCACAGCTGATCCAAATTTCCTCTGAGCCTCAATCTCCTGTCTTCTCCCTGTATCCCTTCATGCCCGAACCAATCAAGAATCTATCAACCTCTGCCTTAAATACTGTATACGTAAGGACTTGGCCTCCACAGCTGCCTGTGACAAAGAATTCCGGAGATTCACCACTCTCTGGCTAAAGAAATTCCTCCTCATCTCCATCCTAAAAGGATGCCCTTCTATTCCGAGGTTGTGTCCTCTGGTCTTAGAACTGTGACAATTCAGTGTTACATCCTGTGATGTGCTGAGTTGGAAGATGAGTTGAGCTAACTCTCGGCTTTTTTGAAACTCTGTAGGAGAGCGGAGTAGGGAGGACAGAGTGGGAGTAGAATGGAGAATTAAGATTACAAACAACTAAAGGGACAGGTGCTGCAGTGTGATCTTCCTCTACCTACTTGGTATTTCTGATACAGGAGTGTTGAATGGAGCCCATTAAACTGGAAGAGATGTAAGTTCACCTGTCCTGCTCTCACATCCCATGCAGAATATTAACTGAGCTGCTGTAACTGTCTGGAACTTTGGTTGCATGACGCAGTGATAAAATTCATGAACAATTCACAGAATGACTTCAGCTCTTTATAAATTGTGTTGAGCACAGACAGTCCCACAGAGATAAATTAAATCAGTGACTCTATTTGACTGTGCTAAGTAAGTCATTAATATTTCATGAAGGATCCATTCAAACTTAAAATATTGGGTGTCATCATTTATATCTTTATTTTCAGTAGGGTCTGTCAACTATTTTATAACAATCTATTGCTATTAAAGGCACAGTGACAGACTGTTTTACTCACAGTTAAGATCCTTGTTAATGTTGCAGGCTGGTACTTATAAACTTGTGTAACTCACAGTGCAATTTTGCTGAAGTTACCTGTTGTACTTCAGAATATTTTTGCATATTTTCACATAAGCTTCTGCAGTGTGGTAAAAAGGTCTTTACGACAGAGGGACAGAGTGAGAGAACTTTATCTTCATTAACAAAAAGGCTCAGTAGAGGGTGTACTTCTAGCAACAGCCGGTAAAATTCCAACTTCCTCAGAACATACAAACTCAGTTTATTCTCATCTGACTGTGCATATATACAACCAAATGAAACAATGTTCCCCCAGACTGTGGTGCACCCATCATACACTTATTACTCAGCACATAAAGCAAAAAAATTGCCACTATTATTATTATTATTGTATTTTTATTTTTTTCTGAGCTCAAGCCAGTAAAACCCAAGGTATGGGCATAGCCAAGCACACTCATTTCTAAATTGCTATGAATTTTCGTATTATTCTAGTGGTGTTTAGTACTGTGGCTTTCTGGAGATTTACATAAATATTGCTGTGTAGGCCAAATTGTTTAATGCTACTGTGTAGTGACTTTGGGATGATACCAGTTGTAGATAGTACTCCCGGAACAATGGATACCTTGTTCATATTCCATAGTCTTTCAATTTCTTCTTTTAATTCAGCATATTTCTGCTGTTTTGCACGTATTGATTTCTGTATGTTATGTGTGTTTGGAATGGCTAGATCTATTAAGTCAGTTGTTCTTGCTTGTTCATCCTGTAAAATTATATCTGGATGGCTATTATGGATTGGTTGTAATAAAAATGGATCAACTTTCTATTTATAGTAAGGTATGGTGTCTTTTATGAGTCTGTATTTTGTTGGATGATGTTTCCCACTTGATTGTGCCTGCGTAGGTAATGAGATTGATTTAAACTGTCCCAGGATTCTGTAATGAGTTGGACTGTTCCTAGTTTCTCTGGGCATTTTCTGTGTATATCCTTTTGAATTTGTTGGTATTGTATTATGTATTTTTGATCATTTATGTGTTAACCACCTGGTCCTGTATTGCCACAAGGAACTCCACTCTTTCTGGGAAGAGGTCTCCAATTCTGAGCCAGACGTTCGACGCTTCCTCTCGACATCTAGTCTCCTCAGATCATGGGAATGACTTCCATGGAGGGTCATGCTCTTCCATTGGTTAACGTTTTGTTCTGTAGTGATGAGTTCTTCATTTTTTCTGGGTTGTGCTTTCATTTAAATTTAGTGGTGTGTACTTATTAGAATTGCATACGTTTGTGTGGAGTGCAGAATCTCGGTTTAGTTGAAAAAAATTATATCCTTAGAAGCTTTATCTGACTGTTGTATAAATAATTTTATGTCTGTCGTTTCTCTTCTTCCTTCTGCCCTAGGTAGCGTTAATCTAAGTATGTTTGACTGTACGTAGTGTTTTCAGAAATTTGTCATTTCAGTTCTTATTTTGTAAATTTTCCATATTGGTTTTGGACCGAGAGATTATGCCAAAAGAATACATTAATATGGGTATAGCAAAAGTGTCCATTGCCTTTGTTATATTTTTAATATTGAGCTCTCTTTGGCAGATTTTCTTACGCTTTGAAGTAAATTCTGTCCAGGGTTTTCCTTTATCACACTTTGATCAATTTTCTTTGCTTGTTGATATCCCAGATGCTTATATGGTTCAATGGTTCAATTTGATATCAGAGAATGTATATAGTGTACAACCTGAAATTCCTACTCTTCACAGACATCCATAAAACAGGAAAAAAGCCAAAAAGATGAATGACAAACACCATCAGAACCTCAAAGCCCCCTCCCCCTCACACAAGCAACAGCAAAAGCATCCCTCCACTTCTCCCTCCCCCCATTTGCACCAGCAAAAAGCAACAAACACCTTTCCCCCTCCATGCAAGCAATAGCAAAGCCCCAAAGAGACCATGATCCATCAGAAACTACAGGCCAATCCCTCTCGTGAGTGAGGCAGAGAGAGATCACTCCCGCAACAAGAGCTGGAGATCAGCAGTTTGCTGTTTCAATGTTACAATTTCCGCGTCACTTCTCCGAGTCCCCTGACAGACTTTCAGAGAGAGAGAGAGAGAAAGAGAGAGAGAGAGAGAGAGAGAGAGTGAGAGAGAGAGAGAGAGAGAGAGAGAGAGAGAGAGAGAGATAATGAGAATGAATGAATGAGAATTGCTCCACTACAGGGGCCTCCTTCCAACCGCAGCATACACCTCCTGCTGTCTCACTGTTTCAGTCTCCTGTAACGCTTCAGTCAGTGAGTAATTGGATCGTCCACAGGGCTACACCCCAAAGTCGCACAGCACCTGGAGGTAATGAAATGCTGAGCTGCATAGTGAGTCCGCGAACGTGCCCATGCAGAACTGTAGTCTCAGCTCCAGCTGTAGATCAGGGACTCTGACAGACCCCCACCCATCTTGAAAAGAAAAAAAAAGACATAAGTAAAGAAGAATAAACTGTTTCGTAGACGAACAGAAAGATGGCACCTGAGTCTGCAAAAACCTCTGGTGCCATCTTTTCCTGCTCATATTTTCTCATTTCATACTCATCGATCAGTTGTACGGTATCTTGCTGCTCTGTTTTACATTCTACTAGCTCTATTTGCATGTTTCTTTATGTTTAATGTTCTGCCCTGATCTAGTCCAAAGTTCATGTTTATATCTTTAGAAAATACTTCTATTTGAATTAATTGCTTCAGCTTTACTGATGAAAGAGCTTATAATTTTGAATCATCCATATATAGGGTGTGTCAAGGCAAGATTCATTTGGTTGTTTCTGATTTGGTACCCTATTTTCATCCAGTTTGGTGAATTAGAGAATGGGTTTAAAGCTAGACAAAGCCATAGTGGGCTTAGAGAGTCACCATAAAAAATGCCTTGGTGGTTGTTCGTTTTTGGTTGCAAATAGATAAGGTGATCATAGTACGCCAATGCTTAAACAGATGTTGTAGGAATTGTAGCTGATGTATATCAAGAGTTTCTATTAACCATGAGTGTGGGACAGAATCAAATGCTTTTTGGTAGTCAATATAACACCATGAAATATTTCTGCTTTTCCGCCGGGCTTGATTTAGAATTACGGAACCTATTATCAGTTGTTCTTCACATCCTTTCATACCCTTATGGCATCCTTTCTACTCTTCTGTAGGTATATTGTGGTTACCTAAGTGAGTGGTGATCAGTTGTGAGATGCGTAATGATACAATTTTACTTATAGTTTGTAAACAAGATGGTATTCCGATGGATCATTTATAATTTTTCCTTTATGTAAGAGATGTGTTTTTACTTCTCTCAAAAAATTGGCCCCTATTTCAGGATTTTAAAGGAAATGATATGTATTAATAGGTACAGAAGAAGTCAAGTACATATTTTATACCAGTAAATATGAATGTTATTACAGTCGGTACTTTTTCCAGTTGTGGGTATTTTTTATAATTGCATTTAGCATACGCATTATAACTTCAGGTTTTTCTATGTCTTCAACTGTGTGAATGTGTTCTTCTACCTCTCTGATCCAGCTTGCTTCTTGATTTGTGTTGCTCTGATTGACCAGATATTAGACCAGAAATTAATTATCTCTGTGTTTGGTGATAATAATAATAATAATTATTACTATTATTACATCCTGGTGCAATTCTACACCTCCACCATAGAGAGCATCCTCACATCAGATATTACTGTCTGGTCTGGTGCAGCATCCTCTCACAGTATATGAGAACTACAGTGGACCATCAGGTCAGTAGAAAAGGTCATCATCTGCAGTTACCATCACTGCAGGACTAGTATGTGTCCAGGACAAGAAACGAGCAGGATACTACCCACCCAGTAAACTGCCTTTGACTGTTTTTTTCCCCTCCATGGATGCTGACTGGCCTGTTAAGTTGCTCCAGCATTTTGTGTGTGTTGTTGGGGCAGATATTTTTCCCGGGTGAAAATATGAACTACTAATTGCCATTGTTTGACATGTACATATTTTGTTAGTAAATTTACTTTGAACTTGAACTTTAATTGAGTTGTACAACTTTAATGGTGCTGTTGTACAATTTTACTAAAGGGGCAAAGAATAAAATTAAATGTGCAGATTCTGTCAGTCAGTGTCCAGTGACTTTGAAAGCTGTAGCATTGGTAAATGTAAAGTAATTCACTGCAGAAAGTATTGCTATGGTTACTGATTGAGCTGATTGTTTTTGATTCCACTATCCAGTAAAAATGTTTATGTTAATGATAGCTTTGTATTGGGAATTTTCAATTGAAGATAATGCTTTAATAACGAATCTATTTCAATCTTGTTTGCAGTATTTCAAAGTGCCAACAAAGTAACAGAATAATATCTCAATTAGCGTATTTAGATGAATTAGAAGCTGAGATATAATGACCATGCTTTCCAATATTTCCAAAGTTTGACTTCTGGCTTCCAGTGAGAGAAACCATTGTCTTCATATCTAAACTGTCAAGACTATAATAAGTTTGTATGCTTCAATGAATTTCACAGTACAGGACCTGATGAAGACTCTCGGGCCAATACCTCTCAATAGACGCTACCTAACCTACTGAGTTCCTCCAGCAGTTTGTGTGTGTTACTCTGGATTTCCAACTTCTGCAGAATCTCTTGTGTTTATTGTCTGCGGTATCTATCTCTCTCTCTCTCTCTCTCTCTCTCTCTCTCTCTCTCTCTCTCTCTCTCTCTATCTATCTATCTCTCTCTCTCTCTATCTCTATCTATCTATCTATCTATCTCTATCTATCTATCTCTATCTCTCTCTCTCTATCTATCTATCTATCTATCTATCTCTCTATCTCTATCTATCTCTCTCTCTATCTCTCTATCTCTCTATCTATCTATATCTCTATCTCTCTATCTATCTATCTCTCTATCTATCTGTCTGTCTGTCTGCCTGTCTATTTATTTATTTAAATAAACTGTTTCTGAACTATTGAACTTGGAAGTGTCAAACATACACTTCTCAGAATTCTTTCCTTTAACTTGGTCTTTAGAGACCAAGTACTATTCTGATAAACCCACGTTGCTCAGCTTCCAAAGTGTGTGAATGTGTGATGTGTGATCCAAGAACTATTCACAGTACTCCAGGTATATGCAACCATCCACCCCTCTCCCCCAACCATCCAGGCTATGTTCTCTTCTCAGTAATACCATTCAGCAGGAGGTACAGGAGCCTTAGGTTCCACAACACCAGTTCTTGCCCGTCAACCTTCAGGATACTGAATCAGCATGGATGACTTCACTCACCTCAACTCTGAACTTATTTCACAACCTACAGACTCACTTTCAAAGACTCTACAGTCTGTGTTCTTGATATTATTTATTTACTTTCTGATTACTTGCACGAATTGTCTTCTTCTGCACATTGGTTGTTTGTCAGTCATTGTTTATGTATAGTATTTCATAAGTTGCATTGTATTTATTCATTTTTGGAATCAGAATCAGGTTTAATATCACTGGCCTACACTGTGACAGCAGTACATTGCAATACAATAATAAAAAATGATAAATTACAATCTGAAATATGTGTAAAATTAAATAAGTATTGCAAAAAGAGAGGAAAAGCTTCCTGTAAATGCCTGCAAGAAAATAAAATTCTAAGTCGCATATGGTGACATACTGTATACGGACTTTGATAATAAATTTACTTTGAAACTTTGAGAAGTCCAGAGCTTGCTTATGTTGCCTGTGGTCAATATACCAGTCCACCATAGTACTGTCTGCATTTACCAGCAGTGACAGGCTTGTATGTTTTTTAAAATTCACTCAAATAACCAAATTCAATAACTTGTTGATCCATTAAATATAGACAGTGGGACTACTGGCATCAGCAAGGAGAAAGCACAAAGTTTGCACGCTTTCTGCTAAAAGATTGACTTTCTGATTGCAACTTTCTCAAAACAATCATGTTGCTCAATTTCTTTCTTTCAGACCAAAATTAGTTGCTGACTTTGTTTGTTCTGTTCCTGAACACGTCTAATAAAACACTTATACCCAGGAACTGGATCATGTTGCACATGGATTCAGCTGGAAAGAAAAATGAAATATAATGAAGAATTGAGGATTTTACTGACTTGTGTTTCTTTTCTTGTGGTGCATGAGTGCAAGGAAGATCTCAAACATCTGCAAAAACATCCGGCAGGATACAGCGTGCCCTGGAATCAGAATCAAAATTGAAATCAGAAATGAAATCACAGTTGGAATCAGGATTAGAATCATACTCAGAGTCAGATTCATCATCACTGGCATGTGAAATTTGTTGTTTTCTAGCAGCAGTACAGTGTAGTACATAAAATATACCATAAATTACAATAAAAAATTAAATTAGTGGAGCAAAAAGAGAGCAGAAAAAGTGAGGTAATATTCATGGGTTCAATGTCTGTTCAGAAATCTGATGGCAGATGAGAAGAAACTATTCCTGAATTGTTGAGTACAGATTTTTGGGCTCCTGTACCTCCTCCCTGGTGGTAGTAATGCAAGAGAAGGCATATTCTGGGTGGCGAGGGTCCTTTGTTAGAGGCTGACTTCTTGAGTCACTGTCCTTTGACGAGGGTGGCACAGTCGCCTAACAGTTTGCAATGCCAGTGATCAGCGATCAGAGCTCAATTCCAGCTGTTGTCTGTAAGGAGATTGTATATCCTCCCCAGGATTGTGTGGGTTTCCTCTGGGTGCTCCAGTTTACTTCCACAGTCCAAAGACATTCGAAAGTACGTGTCATATCTCTAAATAAATAATTTTTTAAAAGTCCTGGATGTTCAGGAAGGTTGCACTGACTGAGTCTACAACCCTCTGTGAGCCTCCGTGGCAGACTTAGTTTCATAAAGCAGGCATCACTTGGACTTCCATCCTTGGGCTCACTTTACTCCACACGCTGTCGGAGCAGTGCTGCCAGGATAATCAAGGACACGACCCATCCAGCCAACACACTTTTCGTCCCTCTTCCCTCCGGGAGAAGGCTCAGGAGCTTGAAGACTTGTACGGCCAGATTTGGGAACAGCTTCTTTCCAACTGTGATAAAACTGCTGAACGGATCCTGACCCGGATCTGGGCCGTACCCTCCAAATATCCGGACCTGCCTCTCGGTTTTTTTGCACTACCTTACTTCCCATTTTTCTATTTTCTGTTTATGATTTATAATTTTAATTTTTAATATTTACTAATTTTTACTATTTTTAATTTTTTAAATATTTATAATCCAGGGAGTGAGAAGCACAGAATCAAATATCGCTGTGATGATTGTACGTTCTGGTATCAATTGTTTGGCGACAATAAAGTATAAAGTATCAGTAATTGTGCGTGACCACAAATGTTTGACCAATGTCACAGGAATTGGAATTGGAAATCAGATTGGTTTAATATTGTCAGCTAATAAAGGATAGGTAGGCCCTGTCCTTGCACAGCTAATTCAGGCCTTTTGGAGATTCCATCAAAATGTTTGTGTTTGGCAGCTGAAGATCAGGAAGATGCTCATTTCTCTAATCCAGGAAAAGACTTGAGCTGAGATTCTGGTGATGAATGCCATTCCTTAAAGCTTCAATGCCACACTGGCCCTCCACTAAGTTTAACTGCGACAACCTGTCCGTTTGGGGTGATGTTGTTTTTAGGAACAGCATGTCTAGGAGTTTGTCACCGCATTTGTGATATGAAGTTCCAGGACTTGGAATGGAACAGTACAGGCCATTCAGCCTGCAGTGTTGTACTCTGGCACTGACTGGGTATCACAGCGCTTTTGCTCAGCTGTCAAAGGGGAAAATCTGGAGGGTGGCAGGGAAGAGAGGAAGACCAAATTTGCAACATCAGAATCAGAATCAGGTTTATTATCACCGGCATGTGTGGTGAAATTTGTTAACTTAGCACCAGCAGTTTAATGCAATAAATGGTAATATAGAAAGAAGGAAAAGAAAACAAATAAGTAAATCGATTCCAGTAAGTATACAGTGCAAATAAAAAGTATTCTTCCCCTCCCCCCAGAAGTTTTCATGTTTTATTGTTTTACAATATTGAATCATAGTGGATTTAATTTGGCTTTTTTTTGACAGTGATCAACAGAAAAAGACTCTTGTGCGTTAAAGTGAAAACAGATCTTTACAAAGTATCTAAATTAATCACAAATATAAAACACAAAATAAATGTTTACATAAATATTCACCCCTCTTTAACATGACACACAAAATCATCACTGGTGTCGCCAACTGGTTTTAGAAGTCACATAATTAGTTAAATGGAGATCTGTTTTTGGAGACCTGTGTGCAGTCAGGGTGTTTCAATTGATCGTAGTAAAAATACACCTGTATCTGGAAGGTTCAACTAATGGTGAGTCACGATCCTGGTGAAAACTACATCATGAAGACAAAAGAGCACTTCAAGCAACTCCACAAATAGGTTATTGAGAAGCACAAGTCTGGAGATGAATACAAGAAATTTTCCAATTCACTGACTATCCCTTGGAGTACAGTTAAGTCAAACATCACGAAATGGAAAGAATATGGCACAGCAGTAAATCTGCCTAGAGCAGGCCGTCCTCAAAAACTGAGTGATCGTGCAAGAAGGGGACTAGTGAGGGAGGCCACCAAGAAACCTATGACAACTCTGGAGGAGTTGCAGGCTTCAGCGGCTGAGATGGGAGAGACTGTGCATAAAACATCTTTTATCCTGGTGCTTCACCAGTCACAGCTTTATGGGAGAGTGGCAAAGAGAAAGCCACTGTTGAAAAAACTCACATGAAATCTTGGCTACATTTGTCAGAAGGCATGTGGGAGACTCTGAAGTCAGCTGGAAGAAGGTTCTATGGCCTGATGAAACCAAAATTAAGCCTTTTAGCCATCCAACTAAATGCTAAGTTTGGCAAAAGCGAAACACAACACATCATCAAAGACGCACCATCCCGACCATGAAGTATGGTGGTGGCTGCATCATGCTGTGGGGATGCTTCACTGCAGCAGGACCTGGAAGGCTTGTGAAGGTGGAGGGTAAAATGAACGTAGTAAAATACAGGGAAATCCTGGAGGAAAATCTGATGCAGTCTGCAAGAGAACTGTGACTTGGGAGAAGCTTTGTTTTCCAGCAAGACAATGACCCCAAGCATAAAGCCAAAGCTACACACTTAAAAGCAACAAAGTTAATGCCCTGGATTGGCCAAGTCAGAGTCCAGACCTCAATCTAACGAGAATTTGTGGCTGGACTTGAAAAGGGCTGTGCACTCACAATCCCCATGCAATGTGACAGAGCTTGACCAGTTTTGCAGAGAAGAATGGGGGAAAATTGCAGTGTCCAGATCTGCAAAGCTGATAGAGACCTATACACAAGGC
Source organism: Mobula hypostoma (assembly GCF_963921235.1). Taxonomy (NCBI): domain Eukaryota; kingdom Metazoa; phylum Chordata; class Chondrichthyes; order Myliobatiformes; family Myliobatidae; genus Mobula; species Mobula hypostoma. Next base: position 3,495,849 of record NC_086113.1, on the reverse strand, counting down.
TGTAATTGCTGCCAACAGTGTATCTATTAAATACTGACTAGAAGGGAGTGAACACTTAGGCAATCAATTATTTTGTGTTTAATAATTGTAATAAATTTAGACCGATTTGTAGAAATGTGTTTTCGCTTTGATATGGAAAAGTTTTTTCTGTTGGTCAGTGTCAAAAAAGCCAGATTAAATCCATTGTGATTCAATGTTATAAAACAATAAAAAACTTACAAGGGGGGAGGGGGTGAATACTTTTTATAAGCACTGTATATGTGTATATTGAATAGATTAAAGATCAAGCAAAAACAGAAATCATATATATTAAAAAAGTGAGGTAGTGTTCACGGGCTCAATGTCCATTTAGAAATCTGATGGCAGAGGGGAAGAAGCCATTCCTGAGTCACTGAGTGTGTGCCTTTAGGCTTCTGTACTTCCTTCCTGATGGTAACAATGAGAAGAGGGCACGTCCAGCGTGATGGGGGTCCTTAATGATGGGTGGTGACTTTGAGGCACTGCTCCTTGAAGATTTCTTGGGTACTATGGAGTCTAGTACCCAAGGTGAAGCTGACTAATTTAATGACTTTCAGTAGCTTCTTTCGGTCCTGTGCAGTAGGAACTCACGCGACCCCCCTCACCATACCAGACAGTGATACAACCTGTCAGAATGCCCACTATAGAAGTTATTGAGTATTTTCGTTGACAAACTAAATCTCTTCAAACTCCTAATGAAACTTAGCCACTGTCTTGCTGTCTTTATGGTTGCATCGATATGTTGGGATCAGGTTAGGACCTCAGAGATCTTGACACCCAGGAACTTGAAACTGCTCACTCTCTCCACATCTGATCCCTCTGTGAGGATTGGTATGTGTTCCCTCATCTTACCCTTCCTGAAGTCTACAATCAGCTCTTTGATGTTACTGACATTGAGTGCCAGGTTGTTGCTGTGGCACCATTCAACTAGCCGGTATATCTCACTCCTGTATGCCTTCTCATCACCAACTGAGATTCTACCAACGATGGATGTATCATCCGCAAATTTATAGATGGCATTTGAGCTATACCTAGCCACATAGTCATAGGTATAGAGGGAGTAGGGTGGTGGGGTATGCACACATCCCCGAGGTGCGCCAGTGTTGATCGTCAGCGAGGAGGAGATATTATCACCAACTTGCACAGATTGTGGTCTTCCAGTTAGGAAGTCGAGGAAGTTAGGAGTCGGATTTTATTTTAGATCCTTTTACTGATATGTCATCGAGAAACTTGAGTTCAGTTGCACAATTGCTTTGTCCATCCTCTGCATTTTTGTAAATAACATTTATTTCCCATCCACACAGCTCATTCCAGATGGCTTGAAGGGAAATCAGGTTGTTCTCCATTTCTGTCAAAATGTCTAGTTGTCCTGCCAATTTGTTCTACAGATGTACTGTTGAAAGTCTTCTCCAGGAATCATCACCTTGTTGTGGTGGAGAGGTTTGTGAGTTCCTGAGATCCTGCGAGCACTGCTATCTGGGATTTAGCCATCTGGCATGTAGCTCCTGGTAGGGTCACCTGTGGCGGTGAGGTCAACGGGGAGGTTCCGAACAGAGAGTGATCCAACCGAGATCACAACGGTGGAGCAGGCGGAAGATGATGACATACCACAACGGCAGTGAAGGGTCCCCAATCGCCTAGCGTTCCATACCCTCACCCCGATCTGTCTAGGACTAGCCGTGCATTAGCCTCTCCACATTAAACAAAGTCTCGCACAGACATTCTCCATTAAAGGAATTCACCTAAAAATCCAGATTAAATACCTAATAATAGTCAAGACCTTGGGAAAACATCATACTCGACCTGAGTGAATGCACTATTGTTGGAAGTGTCATGAATGGTTGCACCAGTGTCTGATACAGTAGTTAAATGCCCAGGACCATGAGACGCTGCAGAGAGTCGTGTAACCCGTGCACAATATACCCAGTAGTCACACCCTCAGGCCTCCATGTTAGCATCTCCAAAAGCAACAAATTCTAGCAGCAATTTCTCTAAAATACTCTTCAAAATGCCCAGCATCAAGGACACCTTCAAAAGGGGATGCCTCAAGAGGGTGGCATCCATGGTTAAGGACCATCACTGCCTGGGACATGAGGGAGGAGGCACAGAAGCCTGAAGGCACACACTCAGTGTTTCAGGAACAGCTTCAGAAATGGACATTGAACCCTGAACACCACCTCACTATTTTGGCTCTCTTTTTGTACTACTTATTTAATATGATTTTTAAAAAAATATAATTTTGTGCGGCAGGGTGGAGATGCATCTCTACCAAAGGAAGTGTAAGGCACTCTTTCTGTCCACTAGCCCGCAGGTTACACCTGGACAAGGTATAGCACCTGCTTAGTCCCAAAATCAGGGTCACGTGAAGCCACGAGAGCAGGTGGTGGATGGTCGTATGAGCAGCTGGTGCGTATCACAAGTCCTGGTTATGTGACCACTGATGCCAGGCTGACAATCTCTGAAGAGTATTCATAATGGTTGGGGTCATCCGCCTTGTAAAGACACTGCCCAGAAGAAGGCAATGGAAAACCACTTCTGTAGAAAAATTTGCCAAGGACAGTCATAGTCATGAGACCATGATCACCCACGTCATATGACATAGCACATGATGATGTTGATGATGATGAAAGTATATTTAATTTTTCTTATTACAATTTAATAAAAGGCCTCCGTTAGTCTTGCGAGACCATGGATCTGTGCCTGGAAAGTCTTCACTCTCCAGGGCGCAGGCCTGGGCAAGGTTGTATGGAAGACCAGCAGTTGCCCATGCTGCAAGTCTCCCCTCTCCACGACACCGATGTTGTCCAAGAGAAGGGCATTAGGACCCATATGGCTTGGCACCAGTGTCGTCGCAGTGCAAGTGTGATTAAGTGCCTTGCTCAAGGACACAACACGTTCCCTCGGCTGGGGCTTGAACTCACGACCTTCAGGTCGCTAGTCCAATGCCTTAACCACTTGGCCACATGCCCAACAATTTAATAAGAACATAAGAAATAGGAGCAGGAGTAGGCCATCCGGCCCATCAAGTCTGCCCCACCATTCAATAAGATCATGGCTGATCTGTCCGTAAACTCAGCTCCATCTCCCTGCCTTTTCCCCATAACCCTTAATTCCCCTACCATGTAAAAATCTATCTAACTGTATCTTAAGTATCTTTAGTGAAGAAGCCTCAACTGCTTCCTTGGGCAGAGAATTCCACAGATTTGCCACTCTCTGGGAAAAACAGTTTCTCCTCATCTTCATCCTAAATCTTCTCCCCTGAATCTTGAGGCAATGTCCCCTAGTTCTAGTCTCACCTACCAATGGAATCAAGTTTCCTACTTCTATCTTATCTATCCCTTTCAAAATTTTGTATGTTTCTATAAGATCCCCTCTCATTCTTCTGAATTCCAGAGAGTATAGTCCTAGGCGACTCAATCGCTCCTCATGGGTTAACCCCTTCATCTCTGGAATCAACCTGGTGATCTTCATCTGCACTGCCTCCAAAGCCAGTATATCCTTCCTCAAGTATGGAAACCAGAACTGCACACAGTACTCCAGGTGCGGCCTCACCAGTACCCTGTATAGTTGCAGCATGACCTCCCTGCTCTTGAATTCAATCCCTCTAGCAATGAAGGCCAACATTCTGTTTGCCTTCTTAATAACCTGTTGCACCTGTAAGCCAACTTTTTGCGATTCATACACAAGCACACCCAAGTCCCTCTGCACAACAGCATGCTGCAATTTTTCACCATTTAAATAATCTGCTCTTCTATTATTCCTTCCAAAGTGGATGATCTTGCATTTACCAACATTGTATTCCATCTGCCAGACCTTGGCCCACTCACTTAACCTATCTATATCCCTCTGCAGACTCTCCACATCCTCTGTACAATTTCCTTTTCCACTCAGTTTAGTGGTCATCAGCAAATTTTGCTATGCTACACCCAGTCCCCTCTTCCAAATTATCAACGTAAATGGTAAACAGCTGCGGGCCCAGCACCGACCCCTGCAGCACCCCACTCAGCACTGACTGCCAACCGGAGAAACACCCATTTATACCAACTCTCTGCCTTCTATTGGTTAACCAATCCACTATCCATGCCAATACACTTCCTCCGACTCCATGCATCCATATCTTATTTATATGTCTCTTGTGTGGCACCTTATCGAATGCCCTCTGGAAATCCAAGCATATGACATCCACCTGTTCTTCTCTATCCACTGCACTCATTATGTCCTCAAAGAACTCCAGTAAGTTTGTCAAACAGGACCTGCCCTTTCTGAATCCACGCTGCGGCTGTCTAATGAAGCACTCCTTTCTAAACTAAATTGAATTGAACGATCTTTATTGTCATTATACATAGGTACAATGAAACTCTGTTTGGCTTCCTCTTAGGCAATTAAATAAAGCGGTAGATAAAAACAAGACAGTAATAGAAAAACAGTATTAAATAGATAAGTAACAGAAAATAAGTTGCAACAGCACCAGAATATCACAGAATGTTTTGCTATTTCTTCCTTAATGACAGCTTCAAGCATTTTCCCGACTACAGATTTTAAGCTAACTGACCTATAGTTGCCCGTCTTTTGCCTACATCCTTTTTTTAAAAGTGGTGTGACATTTGCTGTCTTCCAATCCGCCGGGACCTGCCCAAGAGTCTAGAGAATTTTAGTAAATGATTACCAACGCATCTACTATAACCTCTGCCAATTCCTTCAGCACCCTGCGATGCATCCCATCAGGACCAGAAGACTTATCTACCTTTAGTCCCTCTAGTTTGCTCATCATTATCTCTTCAGTAACAGTGATTTTATCAAGGTGCTCACCTCCCATTTCATCCATAACATCATTCTTTGGCATTTTAGACGTGTCTTCCACCATGAAGACCAATACAAAATAGTCGTTCAATGCCTCATCCATTTCCTTATCACCCAATATCAATTTCCCCTTCTCGTCTTCCAAGGGACCTACGTTGACTTTAGCCACCCTCTTCCACTTTATATATTTATAAAAACTTTTGCTATCTGTTTTTATATTTGTGCTAATTTACTCTGTCTTCCCTTTCCTTATTTCTTGTTTAGTTGTTCTTTGTTACCTTTTAAAGTTCTCCCAATCCTCCAGTCTCCCACTACTCTTTGCGACTTTGTATACATGAGCTTTTAATTTGATACTATCTTTTATTTCCTTAGTTATCCAAGGCTGGCTTTCCCCACACTTACTGTCCTTACTTTTGACTGGAATATACTTTTGTTGAGCACTGTGAAAAATCTCTTTGAAAGTATTTCACTGTTCCTCAACTGTCCTACCAAAAGCCTGTGCTCCCAATCCACATTAGCCAGCTCCTCCCTCATCCTGTTATAGTCTTCCTTGTTTAAGCCTAATATACTGGCTTTAGATCTAACTATTTCATCCGCCATCTGCATGCAAAATTCAATTATACTATGATCAGTCTTTCCAAGTAGTTTTTTATGTATTACACTGTTTGGCAAACCAACAAATTTAACAACGTATGTCAGTGATAATAAACCTGATTCTGATTCTGATTTCTATACAAGTGAATGGTTCTTCATGGTCAATGCGTCTAAATCCTGAATCCTGGGCAGATCGTGTCGAACAAGCCTGACAGAATTCTTTGAGGAGGTGACCAGGCATATAGATGAGGGTAGTGCAGTGGATGTGATCTATATGGATTTTAGTAAGGCATTTGACAAGGTTCCACACGGTAGGCTTATTCAGAAAGTTAGAAGGCATGGGATCCAGGGAAGTTTGGCCAGGTGGATTCAGAATTGGCTTGCCTACAGAAGGCAGAGGGTGGTGGTGGAGGGAGTACATTCAGATTGGAGGATTGTGACTAGTGGTGTCCCACAAGGATCTGATCTGGGACCTCTACCTTACGTGATTTTTATTAACGACCTGGAAGTGGGGGTAGAAGGGTGGGTTGGCAAGTTTGCAGACGACAGAAAGGTTGGTGGTGTTGTAGATAGTGTAGAGGATTGTCAAAGATTGCAGAGAGACATTGGCAGGATGCAGGAGTGGGCTGAGAAGTGGCAGATGGAGTTCAACCTGGAGAAGTGTGAGGTGGTACACTTTGGAAGGACAAACTCCAAGGCAGAGTACAAAATAAATGGCAGGATACTTGGTTGTGTGGAGGAGCAGAGGGATCTCGGCGTACATGTCCACAGATCCCTGAAAGTTGCCTCACAGGTAGATAGGGTAGTTAAGAAAGCTTATGGGGTGTTAGCTTTCATAAGTCGAGGGATAGAGTTTAAGAGTTGCGATGTAATGATGCAGCTCTATAGAACTCTGATTAGGCCACACTTGGAGTACTGTGTCCAGTTCTGGTCACCTCACTATAGGAAGGATGTGGAAGCATTGGAAAGGGTACAGAGGAGATTTACCAGGATGCTGCCTGGTTTAGAGAGTATGCATTATGATCAGAGATTAAGGGAGCTAGGGCTTTACTCTTTGGAGAGAAGGAGGATGAGAGGAGACATGATAGAGGTGTACAAGATAATAAGAGGAATAGATAGAGTGGATAGCCAGCGCCTCTTCCCCAGGGCACCACTGCTCAATACAAGAGGACATGGCTTTAAGGTAAGGGCCTGTACTGTGCTGTACTATTCTATGTTCTATGTTCTATGAAAGTCAGCAGTGGATGGTGCTGTGAGATCACCTCCACCACTGAGACTACAGTGGTTCAACAAGACAGGTCAATATCACCTCTATCAGGGCAATCAGGCAGTAAACATTGCCCTTCCTGTTGTCATCCAGATTCTGAAAGTAAAATAATGATGGAAAATGCATTCATTAGATGAATAAACTCTTCTCAGGCTTCCAGCTGTACAACTGTCGATTTTAACCATATTTCGATGACAAACTCTGCCATCTTCATTCAAGTAGTATTTATATAAGAGAGGACATGGAGCAGTCTGCACAGGACAGATTACTTGACTGATGGTTAATATTTTTAAATTTAGAGATACAGGTGCTTCTGGCCCAATGTGACCAATTAACCTACTAACCTGTACGTATTAGAATGTGGGAGGAAACCCACTCCATCGTGGGGAGGGCGTACAAACTCCTCAGAGACAGCAGGGGAATTGAACCCAGGTCGCTGGCACTGTAAAGTGTTGTGCTAAATGATAGGCTTCTGTGCAGCCCTTGAATGTTATGCCAACCTTTTTAAAGTTCAAAGTAAATCTATTATCAACTTACATGTATATGTCACCAAATACTGACCTGGAATTCATTTTCATGTGGGCATTCACAGTAAATACAAAGGAACACCATAGAATTAATGAAAACGCACACGACAAAGATGGATGAACAACCAGTGTGCAAAAAACAACAAACTGTGCAAGTAGAAAAAAATAGAAAAAAGAGGCAAATAAATAAATAAATGAACAAACAAACAAACAAGCAAGCAAGCAATAAATATCCAGAGCATGAGCTGTAAAATCCTTAAAAGTGAGTCCTTTGGTTGTGAAAATAGTTCAGTGTAGTCATCCCCTCTGCGTCAAGAAGCCTGATGGTTGATGGTTAACTACTCTAAGATCAATCTAACCCTTCCCTCCTGTTCTCTCGTAAACCCTCACTTGTCTTATTTTCTGATTCCTGGAGTGATTTTCCCAACACACAGCTGCCTCTGGGCAGAATTATTGGACATTTCCTCTCAGAGCTGCACCTCAAACACCAAAGGAAAGCGCCCAGTTGTACACAAGACAGCCAGCAATGGAATCATATTGTAATGGCTTTTCAATGGCTCAGGATACAAATTTCCTTCTTTCCTGTCTCAACTCTTTTTAAAAATTTTTTTTGTCTCAACTTATACCATTAAATAAATATATGGGAGAGAAATCTCTCCTGTAGCATTTTTCAGTGTCACAGTGGCATAGTAGTTAGCACAATCACTTTACAGTGGCAGTGATCAGCAATTGGATTCAATTCCTGCCACTATCTCTGTGAGGAGTTTGTACGTTCTCCATGTGACCTCGTGGGTTTCCTGCAGGTGCTCTGCTTTTCTCCCACATTGCAAAGATGTGTGGGTTAGATTTAATGAATTGTGAGCGTGCTATATTGGTGCCAGAGACATGGCACCACTTGCGGGTAGACCGGCACAATCCATGCTAATTTAATTTGATGCGAATGATGCATTTCACTGTAAGTTTTGATGTACCTGTGACAAATAAAGCGGAGCTGTAAGACCTTTATCTTCTCTATTTTAATGCTAAGTATAATTCTGTACCCAGAATTGTACTGAAGCACTTTTCACATTTTCATGATATCCCAAAGTTCAAAATCAATGAGTTATTTTTAAAGTGTGGTCTTTGTTTTATTGTCGGTAACCATAGCAACTGGTGTGAATTACAGCAAAATGTAACACACAGGAAGTCCAATAAGTGACCAAGCAAAATTATGTTTTTTTCTTAAAAGGGCTCGGCATGCATGAAGATCTTTATCTTGGTCTACGCACGAACACTAGATCAACTAGGCTTAGTACAAAAGTGTTTGCTGGAGAGGTTAGCAAGCAAATCCATACAGCCCAGTCCATCAGAGGCAAAACCCTCCTCACCACTGAGCACATTTACAAGGAGTGTTGTCGCATCTATCATCAAGGACCCAGTCCGCCTGAGGCAAAGCACGCCCCCCCCCCCACCACCAGTGAATACATTTACATGGAGGGCTGCCGCAGAAAAAGCTGTATCCATTATCAAAAACCATCACCATCCAGGCCATGCTCTCTTCTTACGAGTACCATCGGGCAGGAGATACAGGAAGTCTCGGTCCCTTCCCACCAGGTTCAGGAACAGTTATTACCCCTCAACCATCAGGCTCCTGAACCAACAGGGATAACTTCACTCACCACAACCCTGAACTATGGATTCACATTCAAGCACTCTACAACTCAAGTTCTCAGTATAATTTATGTTCAAATTTAGTTTATCCATTCATCCCATGTATTTATTTGCTTGTTTATTTGTACAGTTTCTCACATTGCTTGTTTAGTTTTTCATTGATTTTGTTGTATTCCTTTGTTTTCCTGTGAATGCCCACAAGAAAATGAATCTTAGGGTGACGTACTGTATACATACTTTGATCTTTGAGAAATTGGACTCACTTTTCTCTGTTCAAATCAATAGAAGAGGATTCCAGACAGGTGTGTCCTCCAACACGACCTACTTTCCAATATTGGCTTGAGTGTGTATAGAACAGGGAAGGTTTTCCCTAGTGAGGAACACAGGAGTGATTTTCAATAGCACACAAACTGGTCACTCTCCATTGTCCCTTCTGGCTGAGATAAACCCTTGCTGTTTGGAAGAGGCATCTCTATTGCTCTCTGTAAACCTTGAACGGAGCTAATCTATTTCTATTCAGGTTGGGTGAAACTAGAACTAGAGGCCATAGGTTAAGTGTGAAAGGTGAAATGTTTAAGGGGAGCATGAGGGAGAGCTTCTTCACTCAGAGAGTGGAGAGTGTAGAACGAGCTGCCAATAGAAGTGGTGCAAACGGGCTTGATTTCAACATTTAAGTTTGAACTGGTTCATGAATGGGACGGGTATGGAAGGCAATGGTCCGGATGCAGGTCAATGGGAATAGGCAGAATAATAGTTTGGCACAGACAAGATGGGTCAAAGGGCCTTTTTCTGTGCTGTAGTGCTCTAAGACTATTAGTATTGTCCCTGGTAAAGACAGACCAATAAATTTCAGTTGTTGATAACATTTTCGTTTGTGTATGTAATATTTCAGAATTTCAGAGTTGGAGTTTATAGCTAAGCAGGGAGGAGTGTTCTGTATGTTTTACATTTGAGTAATATTTGAGTAATGTTTTAAATATATTGTTTGATTAAGTATTCTTTGTTGTTTACATAATTCATGACAGGTTATATGTAAAAGTACGTGAATGGCACATGTTGTAAGTACACACTTTACTGAAAGTAAAAACGAAACGTAAACGGATTACCCTTGGCTCTGTCTTCTTGCAGTTAGTTTTCTGTTTTGGAGTTACAAATCTTAACAATTATGACAAAAAAATCATTTGAGTTGCAAAACCTGGATTGAACACATTTTGAAAGCAACTTTAATTTAATTGAACTATGCGTTACATATCCTGTGAGTTTCCTGCTAATTACAGTACTCCATCTAGTGGCTCTCTTCCAACTGAATCTGTGAATTTGAGCGCTAGAGTAGTCCCTGGAGCGAAATCTGTGTTCGTCTGGGATGCAGGGATTAGGAGGAGCTTGGGCTGGAGGGCGTGCTATAAAGAGACGCTGAATAAAGTTGGGTTGTTTTCTCTGAGTGGTGGAGGCTGAGGGGAACACACACAAAATGCTGGAGGAACTCTGCAGCTCAGGAAGCATCTAAGGAGAGGAATGAACAGTAAATGTTTCGATCCAAAACCCTTCCTGGAACATAGATTGCTTACTCGTTTTCAGAGATGCTGCCTGACCTGCTTTTTGTGTGTGTGTGTGGGCATCTCAAGATGCCCAGCATCTGCAGAATCTCTTTTGTATCTGGTAGTCTGAGGGGTAATCTGATAAAGATTTACATGCTAATGGGAAACTTAGATAGAGTATTCAGCCAGGGTCCTTTCCCCAGGACTGAAATGTTCACGAAATACATCAGGACCTGCATTTAACATGGGAGGGGGTAAGCTGAAGGGAGATGTTTGTGGCAGGTTGTGGTTTTTTACACAGAATGGTGGGTGCCTATGACACACTGCCAAGGGTGGTGCTAAGGCAAATATGATCGTGGCTTTTGTGAGTCTCTTAAATAGGGAGAAGAATGTGGGGAAATGGAAGGTTTGTGGACGTTGTGTAGGTGGGGGGGGGGTTGAGTTGGCCATTTGATTGCTAATGTAATTAGTTTGGTACATTGTGGAGCAAATGGCCTGCTCCTGTGAGGTACTGTTCTACATGTTCAATGTTTAACATCGTTTGTGAACGTAAGAAATAGTTTCAAAGTCCAGTGGACTGTGTAAATAATTTTACTTGCTATGGTATATTACTAAGTAAGTGTAGCTGTTACTTGAAAACAAACCAAAACCGCTCATGGGGGTGGGGGTCGTTTGACACTGTATCTACACAAATAACGAAGTTCCAAAGTTGGAAAAGTACATTTAATCTTTTATTGTGAAACCAGTAAAGATGAATAATCTTACAGTAATAAAAACCAACCAAACTAAAACTAGCGATATAACAAAATAAGTGGTCTAATAATGTTCTAATTAGCAACACTAAACGTATTTAATTTGCCAACAAAAAAAATCAGCCCTGCCCACTCCCTGGCTCCAAGCAGACTAAACTGAACCTAAAGACAAAGCGTGTATACATAACCACATGCTTCACTTCTACCACACCCCACGTGACAAATTACCCAGAATAAATGCACAACACAAAAAATAATGCACACAGACAGAAAAATAATTAAATGGCTCCTACAGTAAGTTTAGGCATGACTTAGTCAATGTCAAGTTTATTACCATCTGCACAAGACCACGTCTGCGCAGGTGCGATGAAATACTTACTTACAGGAGCGTCAGATAAGCAAAATTCACAAGAAGTATATAAACAGAACATAAATTATACACAACTTGACAAGGAAGAAAACAATTAGGAAAAAATCTAATCAAATTTGTCATAGCATTACTAACCTTCAGTGATTAGGTTTTTGCCAGTTGGCTTAGGACAGAATGGTTGAAGGGAAGTAGCTGTTCCTGACACAAACAAGAGAAAATCTGCAGATGCTGTTAATTCAAGCAACACACACCAAATGTTGGAAGAACTCAGCAGGCCAGGCAGCATCTATGGAAAAGAGTAAACAGCCAAGATCCTTCATCAGAACTGGAGAAAGAAGATGAGAAGTTAGAGAATGAAGGTGAGGGGAGGGGGAGGAAGAAATGCAAGATTTTAAGTGATAGGTGAAACCAGGAGGGAGGGAGGGGTGTAGTAAAGCAGCGGTCCCCAACCACCGGGCCGCGGACTGGTACTGGGCTGCAAAACATATGCTACCGGGCTGTGAGATATGATTTGGCAATAAGAGTCAGCTGCATTTTTCCTCATTCCCTGTCATGCACTGTTCAACTTGAACACACGCAAGGTCATTACCCGCGCATCATCCATGTCAGCGTGGGAAGAAGATCAACTCCTCAAGCTTGCAGATGACGGTGGGCTGAAAAGTATGTTTGACATAACATCTCTGCCGGCATTCTGGATCAAAGTCAAGGCTGAATATCCTGAGATAGCTACAAAGGCACTGAAAACGTTGCTTCCATTTCCAACACCATATCGCTGCGAAGCGGGGTTTTCTGCAATGAATGCAACGAAAACTAAATTGCGGAATAGACTGGACATAAGGGACCCCCTTCGAGTATCGCTGTGTCCCATCACCCCTCAATAGGACCGTCTTGCTGCAGAGAAACAAGCCCAGGGCTCCCACTGATTCAGCAATATTGGTGTGTTGCAATGATTTTATATGTTCATACGAGGAAAATATGCGTTGTGTGTTTAATATCAAAATGTTACTTAAAATGTTATGATGCTATTGACTAATAAGTGACTTATAATTGACTTATCACTATATTCATGCGAGGAAAATATGCGCTGTTTAATATTAAATTCGTTAGATAACCCCTTTTAGAAACGAAATTGAGTGTATTAGCCACTTATAAGTGACTTATAGTTGACTTATCACCTATATTCCGGTCGTGATTAACACCCCCACTCCCCCAGGGTTGCTAACTGTCCCGTATTAGCTAGGACATCCCGTATATTGGGCTAAATTGGTTTGCCCCTGTTACGTACCCCGTAACTGGGTTGTCAAACCAGTAGAAATGGAACACTCGTTGGAGTCTGTGATTACTAGAAACTAAGAAAGTTTTATTAAAAAAATAAGTAATACAGTACACTAATTGTAAGGATATAAATGTAACAGGTTAGCAATGATAATACACACATATACACAGAAATAGGGTAATAGGAATCAACCAAGCTCTATCGTATTCTAGGGGTAAAATGATCAGTCTTAAGGTGAAGCAGAGTTCAGTTCAGTCTAGTGTAGTTTGAAGTATTCGCTGTTGTACCGTTGGGGAGAGAGAGAGAGTGAGAGATACACTTGAGGTTTCAGGCAAACCTTTCGAGGCCTTCTGATCCTGTTATGGTCACCGACTGTGACCCCTCCGTTCCGGATGCGACCGTTCTTCCGTGGTGAACCCGGCACCCAGGCAAGGGCGGACACACAACAGGTTCCCACAGGTCGTACCTTTACACCCTGTGAGCCTCTGACCGATTTCTGCGAATCGGTCCTCCAAGCTCCCACCAACTTGTGGGGCACAATGCTCTTTCCAGGGTCTCATAGTGTGTGTGTCTATGCCTTAGCAAACCCGCTATTTTACCCTCCCCCTGATGGGGTATCACCTATCCATCAAACTTCACACTTCCTATTGTCTCAGCAGGATTGTTAATGAACAGTTCAGGTTCAGAGCAAACTGTCTGTGGCAGACGCCAACATACTGAATTATGTGTCTCTCTCTCGTTATCTCTCTCTTCTCTCTTATTAGCATTTTGAATGGCTCTCCCTTGTCTCTCGTTATCTCTCTCTCATTAACAGCATCCGTTCTGCAGCTCTGCTTGGCTTCACACATGATATCCCACACAGGACCGCCCTTGTCCTGTATTTCCTCCACTAAGGCAGAGCGTTCCTATGAAACCTTTCGTGCCGAAATGGCATAAAGCGAAGAAGCAATTACCATTAATTTATATGGGAAAAATTTTTGAGCGTTCCCAGACAAAATAACCTACCAAATCATACCAAATAACACATAAAACCTAAAATAACACTAACATATAGTAAAAGCAGGAATGATATGATAAATACACAGCCTATATAAAGTAGAAATAATATATGTTCAGTGTAGTTTCACTGAACAGAATCGCCAAAAACAATTTGTAGGAAAAAAAATCGGTACGTACACACATGCGCACACAGGTGCCCGCGCAAGGCTTCATGGTCACGGTAGTCTTTCTCGAGGTAAACACAAGTGTCCCGTATTCGACTGCTACTCTTGTCCATTGGCAATCGGTCTGCAAGAATTTTGTCAATATTAAACCGGTCCACGGTGCAAAAAAGGTTGGGGACCCCTGTAGTAAAGAGCTGGGAAATCAATTGGGGAAAGAGATAAAGGTCTGGAGCAGGGGGTATCTGATAGAAGAGGACAGAACTCCATGGAAGAAAAGAAAGGGGGAAGAGCACCAGAAGGAGGCATTGGGCAGGTAAGGAGATAATGTGAGAGAGAGGAATGCGGATTGGCAATAGGGGGTATTACTAGAAGTTAGAGAAATGGAAGTTCATGCCATCAGGTTGGAGGCTACCCAAATGGAATGTAAGGTGTTCCTCCAACCTCAGTGTGGCCTCACCGCAGCAGTAGAGGAGACCATGGACTGACATGTTGGAATGGGCCCTTCCAGCCCAACAAGCCCGTGCAGTCCAGTACACCCATTTCACAAATTAACCTTCTAACCTGTGTGTCTTTGAAATGTGGGACGAAACCGGAGCACCCGGAGGAAACTCACGCAGTGACAGGGAGTAAATACAAACTCCTTACAGATCGTGGCAGAATTGAGCCCAGGTCACGTCTGCTGCCATAACAAAACATTAGCCACTATGCTACCATGCAGCCCTTAATGTGTAGTTAAAAAAAGTCATCCAATATCTTTTGAATGCAAACTATTTAGCTTAACCTTGCTAATATATCAGCAGAAAAAAGAACATAGTGCCAGGGTTACTGAGCTGCAAAGGGGTGAAGGCATGAGGAGATTGGAAAACCAGGGTGAAAATTCAAAAGTCAAGTCTTTGCCAGTCCTTGAGACAAGGGGCTAAAAGGGTATAGCCTTTGCATTTCCCTATAGTGTTTTCAAGCAGACTGGTGCTTAACTTATCGATCGTGAGATTTGACAATTGCTATTGTACAACAATGAGACAACAATTCCTCTCACTAAGATTGTTATGCTTTTAATTTCAAAACATTAAACTAATTCAAAGGAAGACATGGGAATCCAGGAAAGCGGATCTAACTTTGTGTTTACTTTAAGTGAGGCACGTGCGTATCATGTGGTAGTGTGATAACGTATACATTTCACGTATTTATACATAAAACCCGTAATGAATTATTTAAATGAACAAGAATGCTTAATCATCCAATATATACACAAGATTACTCAAATATTATCGAAAGGTTAAATACGCAACAGAGATAGTTTATAGACAAGGTTGGTAAGTTCAGAGAGAGGGTGGAGAAGTAAAAATGGATTGACGGGGGAATTCTACTCTTTGGTGTGAATTACAATGGATAGACCTAACAGAGCAGAGCAGGGAACAATTGTCTTCGTGTGTCCCTGGGGTCGATGAAGACCTGCTTCAATTCCAGTTTCATGGGTCTGGAGGTAGCTGAAGAGTCTGATGTGGGATCCACAGATTTGACCCCAGTGGATTAGCTGCTGCAGGTAGTGCTGTGATGTACATACAGTATTTAAAGTGGAGTTTGATAACTAATTGTCAAGGTGTCCAAGGTTATGGGGAGAAGGCAGGAGAATGGGGCAGTGAGGCCTTGATAGAATGGTAGAACAGACTTGATGGGCTGAATAGCCTAATTCTGCTTCTATGTCACTCTCAAGGGCTTTACAATGCATGTATTGTTTATTTATTTATTGATTTTTTTTGTGTTTACACAGTTTGTTGTCTGTTGCACATTGTTGTTTTTTGTCCATCTTCTTGGGTGCAGTCTTTCATTGATTCTATTGTGTTTCTTGCATTTACCTCAATTGCCAGCAAGGAAATGAATCTCAGGGTTGTATATGGTAACTTGGATCATAAATTAATTTTGAATTTTGAAGGTTAGGAGAAAAGGAGATGAGTGCTGTAAATCTAACTGTGAGAAGACTAGGATTTGGGGTCCAATCCGAATCAGAATCAGGTTTAATATCACTGGAATAAGTCATGAATCTAAAGGAGGTGGAGATTCTGCAGAGGGGTATTCAGAAGATCATAAAAGGAAAGCATTCA
The DNA here is from genome assembly GCF_963921235.1 of Mobula hypostoma. Taxonomy (NCBI): domain Eukaryota; kingdom Metazoa; phylum Chordata; class Chondrichthyes; order Myliobatiformes; family Myliobatidae; genus Mobula; species Mobula hypostoma. The sequence goes on along the minus strand of NC_086113.1, from coordinate 3,479,792 downwards.
AGTCAATCTGTTGACAACTTCAAATGCTGTAGAGTACGCCCATTTGTCACTGTACGTAATGTTTCAAAAGTTTTGAATAATAACTTCCTTCAGGACCCAAGTCTTAATTTTCGGAATTGTAAAAAAAGTACTTCAACAACTAGACAGGCCAATGACAAGGATCATTATCAGAGCTCTGTATGGGATGCCACGGTATCATAGCCGTTAGGAAGACACTCTTACAGCTCAGGATGTCAGTGTTCAGAGTTCAATTCCGGCTCCATCTCTGTGGAGTTTGTACATTCTCCTGTGGTTGCAAGGTTTGCTCCAGGTGCTCTGATTTTCTCCCGCATTCCACAGATATGCTGTGTGTGTTAGTAGGTTAGTAGGTCATTGTAAATTGTCCTGTGACTAGGCTAGGGTTAAGTAAGTGTGTTGCTGGGCAGTGCAGCTCGTTGGCACTGTATCTCTAAATAAATAAATGCTGCTCAATAAACTGTGCTATAATTGAAAACATTAATGTACCACAGCTGAGCAAGTATGCCGTCTCTCTCAGGATAGAAATCCTTTCCCTCCTGCTTTTATCTAAGACAACTGAGACAAAGAATGACAAATTAGCATCTGTGCAGTGTGGAGTCGAAGGTCTGATCCAGCCATGTGGGCCAGCCTAATGGTTCACTTGGATGTCATTTGAATGCTCGGAGTTAATGTTCCAGAGGAAGGAAAAAACTACTTTACAATAAACACTGCTAATGTGGAGCTGTGTGTGGCAAAAGGCTTTCTAGATTACTGTGACATTAATCACCTGTAGGTCAACAGGAGGCAAAGGAAACAGGAAGAATGTGAAATGTTAAAAGAATAAAGACAAATCTTGTGTTATGTTCTTTATCTTCATCAATAATTTAAGATTCTGGGACAGTTCAATAATGTGCAATTAAAATGCAGTTCAAAAAGAACCCAGGTCTTTGTAAAATAAGACGTTTTATTAAAATATTTTAACCATGGTTTACTGTTACTGGGGAGACGGGGAGAGGGGGAGGGGGAGAGGGAGAGGGGGAGAGGGAGAGAGGGGGAGAGGAGGAGAGGGGAGAGGGGGAGAGGGGGAGGGGGAGAGGGGGAGAGGGACAGGGGGAGGGGGAGAGGGGGAGAGGGGGAGGGGGAGAGGGGGAGGGGGAGGGGGAGAGGGGGAGGGATACTTCTGATTGAGTAAAACACATTATTTTGTCTCTGTGGCAATGGGGTTTTGCCAGGTGGATGCCTGCATTTGTCAGTTTACATGAGTTGCACCAATTTGATTTCTTATGAAGATGTAGAAAAATAGATACTGGCTTTTGTTTTTAGCCAATTACACTACTGCAATGCACTCTTTTCAGGACTGCCTATGAAGGGTATAAATTGGCGGCAGCTTGCTCAAAATGAAGCAGCAAGAATCTTAACCAAAAAAAAAAAGAAAATCTGAGCACATTTCACTGGCATTGGCATGATTACACAGGTAGCCTGTGTACTTTAGCATCAATTTTAAAATACTCTTATTGGAAATAAGGCTTTGGAAAAAAAAAGAAAAAAAAAACGTTTTTTTTAATTTTGTATTATCTGTGGTTAGTTCTACATGTTTGGGAGCTTTGTTAATTTCCACTACTTGGTTTTGCAATTAATTTTTTTAAGTGTAACATTACATCTCCTTCTATTTGTATTATGGCTATGTTCTGTTTCTGTATTTTGAAATTAATAAAAAGATTGAAAAAGAAAGGAAATAAGGCTTTGAATAATCTAGCTCCTCTGTATATTTTGGAGTGTCTATCCGCTTACATTCCTAATCATATTCTTAAACCTGTGAATACTGGCCTGCTTAATGTTCCTTGAGACAAGCACATCAAAACTGGTGATACAGCCTTTTGCTCTTATGCATCACAAACTTGGAACATTTTACCAACTGAAATACACCAGGCTAGTACTATGGAATGTTTGAAAACACTTCTAAAAGCCTACTTTTTAATTTGTAGGATTACTTAATGCCAGTCCATATTGACTACATTTACCTATATAATTTGGTATATTCAATTACATATTACTTTATAAAATGGTTGTCTTAGAATTTTTCATTTTGTCTCATGTTCTTATGCTTATATTAATTTATCTTTACAAGTATTTTAAGCACTTTGAGGCTGCGTCTTAATGTATGAAAGATGCTATTTAAATAAAGTTATTATTAATATTATTTTTATTATGGGATCAATTTGTGGGTACATCAACATGTAAGATGACCCAGATAAGTAGTCAGAGCTTTGGAAAAATTGATAAGAGCTCTAATTGTTAATCTGATTTTTGTTCCAACTCTAAAAGTCTATATGTATAAACAGAATCAGTAAATAAAGGCAAATCATAAGTTGACATGGAATATGATTTTGCATCACTGATTCTTCAGCAAGAGCCAGTCAAAGCTCACTTTATGTTCACACAAGTCACATACTGCATCACCACAGTCACTTTCAATTTCCTAGTTCATTAGCTATTCAGTGCAGGCTTTGACAGTCCTAGGGAGCTGATTGGGTTTGGAATGTTCTCTGCTCCAGTATCTGCTGAAATTACTGTAGAAATCTGCTGACCCTCACTTTCCAGAAACACCTAATCTGTGTCCTTGTGTGTACAGGTCCACAACCATCGACAGGGCGATTGCAGTACAGTTTAACCTTTATCAGAATCAGAATCAGGTTGGTTATCACTGACCTATTTAGTGTGAAATTTGCTGTTTTGCAGCAGCAGTTCAGTGCAAAGACATAAAATTATTATAAATTATGGAAAAAATAGTAGAAACAAGAAAGGAACAGTGAGTAGTGTTCATGGGCTGTTCAGTAATCTGATGGTAAAGGGGAAGAAACTGTTCTTGAACCATTGAATGTGGCTCCTATATCTCCTCCCTGATGTTATTTACAAGAAGAAGGCATGGCTCAGACAGTGAGAGTCCTTAGAGATGGATGCCATCTTCTTGAAGCTGTCTATAGTGGTAGGGAAGCTGGTGTCTGTGACTGAGCCTGCAGCTTTTTCTAATCCTGTGCATTGGAGGCTCCACGCCAGACATTGGAGCAACCAGTCAGAATGCTGTCCGCCATAGAGTGATAGAAATGTACTAGAGTCTGTGGTGACACACCAAATCTCCTCAAACTCATAATTATAGTAAGTACGTCTTCTTGTGTGCATTCTTCATGATTTCATCCATACGTTAGGCCCAGAACAGATCCTCTGAGATGCTTATGGCTAGAAACTTGAAGCTGTTCACCCTTTCTACTGACCCCGTGAATGAGGATCGGTGTGTGTTCCCTTGACTTCCCCTTCCTGAAGCTCACAATCAGTTCTTTAGTTTTACTGATACTGTTGTGACACCACTGAATCAATTGATCTATTTCTCTCCTTGTCACCATCTGAGATTTACCCAAAAGTAGTGGTGATCTCATTCTTCCCTCTCAGTCATATTTCCTCTTGGCAAAAGAAGGTGCAACCATCACATTTGTGAACACGGCACTTTCTCTGTAACTGTAACACTTTATTCTGCATTTTGTTCTTGTTTCACCTTGTTCTACCTCAATGCACTGTGTAATGATCTGATCTGTATGAACAGTATCCAAGAAAGGATTTTCACTGTATCTTGGTACATATGACAATAATAAATCTGCTGAAGTAAATTTTTACCTTCATTGCATTCTTGGAAAATTGTCTTCTTGACATGGGTTTCCAGTTCATCATTTTGGATCAGTTCCCATAAGACTATAAGACAGGAGCTATTGTGTATCTAATATTTCAGTAATATTTGAGTCTGTCTGTCTGTCTAGGTACCATATCCGATGCGGATTTTGGTGACCATGGTTTTCCATATAGATCTATCCTTCGTCTTTTGGATGATTTTCATTTCCTTGATTTTGAGCCACCTGGCTATGCTTTTGATGTACGTAAGCCGAGGTCTTCCTCTAGGTTTACTCCCCTCAATCTTTCCAGAGAGTATGAGTTTTTCTAGTTCATCTTTCCGCATGATGTGTCCTAGGAATCTGAGTTGTCTTTCTCTTATTGTTGGTATGAGCGATCGAACTGCTTGGGCTCTTCTGAGAACTTCTGAGTAATATTGTAAATATTTTGCTTGAGTAATTATTATTTATTTCGAACATAGAAACCTGCAGCACGCTACAGGGCCCTTGTTGTGCTGACCATGTAACCTACTCTCGAAGCTGCCTAGGATTTCCCTAACGCATAGCTCTCTATTTTTCTAAGCTCCATGTACCTATCTAAGAGACTTTTAAAATACCCTATTGTATTGGCCTCTACCATTGTTGTTGGCAGTGCATTCCACACACCCACCACTCTCTGTGTGAAAAAACTTACCTCTGACATCCCCCTTGTATCTACTTCCAAGCACCTTAAAATTATACCCCCTTATGTTTACCATTTCAGCCCTGGGACAAAGCCTCTGGCTATCCACATGATCAATGTTTAAATTTGTTTAAATAATTCATTATGAGTTACATGTAAAAACACGAGTTACAAACTGCATGTCATGATGCTATCACATGATATGTGCACACCTTGCTTCAAGTAATCACAAGGTTAAGCTCATATTTCCAGCTCTCTTCTTTTCCTTTCAATTAATTTTTAAAAATATATTTAAAGCTATAAAACATAACTGTGGTGATGAGAAAGTTTTAAATGAACCTGAGACGACTACCTGCCTGTTGGAGCGCAGCGAGACGTTCGAGTTATAAAAAGCACAACTAAAAATGATTGATTAATAAACATAGCACTCTATGTACTTTTTCTTAAAAGGAGGCATTCAAGTTTTAAAAAAGGCAAGAAATGAACAAATTCACTGGTTCGTAAACAGAGTATTGGTGATAATAAGAATAAAAATAAGAGCAGAAATGGCTGATTACATCGAAAAGATACACACGTTTGGTTGCACAAAGGATAACTGGATACAGTATTATATACTGAGTGAATCAAGCAGTATTTTGAAGCGAATAGAATAGCCAATGAGAAGTGAGTGCCACTTCTGCTTGGTGCATTGGATTTAAAGGCATAGTTTGCTTAGAAGTGAACTTTGCTGATATCATGAAAGTAATGCAGGAACATTTGGAACTGATTGCAGATGCTTTAGTTTCATAAGTGGAATCAAAAAGAAGGTGAGTCCACTTCAGCGTATGTGGCTGAATTGAAGAGATTGCCTGAGCATTGGCAATTTGGTAATAGGCTTAATGATGCACTGAGAGATCTTTTAGTTTTTGGAATCTTACACAAAAACATTCAAAAAAAAGGGTTCTAACTGAAGTACAACTTATTTCAGAAAAAGAACAGTTGAAATCATTGTATCAATGGAAACCACAGACAGAGAAAATGCAACAATGTAGGACGCACGCATTGAACATGTTGGGTAGACAAAAATAAATGGACTGCACAGAGAAGAGAAAAAGATAAAATGTCAAGTTCCACTTTCAACGAGAGCACTAATCTGCATGCTGTTGATAATGATGAAAGTGACACAGGACTGAGCAGTCTTGAGATTTACATTGTGAAAACTAACAAGAGATAAGCAATTAGGCTTACACCAGAAGAGAACGACAAATTAATTAAAATGGAATTGGACACTGGCTCAACTGTTTCGGTCATTGCACAAAATGTGTTTGAGCAGTATTTCGAAGATACTAAACTGAAGCCTGCAGATATCCAACTAAGAACTGCTACTGGGGAAAAGATAACTCTTGTGGGAATGACATTCATAACAGTGAAATGCAACAGCCGACAAGCCACATTGGACCTTTTGAGTGTAAAATCTGGAGGTCTAACATTGTGGGGACATGATTGGTTGAGGTAACTACAACTTGATTGGAGATCCATCCACCATTTGCATGCCACATTCCCTGCAAAGGAGTCAACTGAAAGTGAATTAAGAATGGTACTGAATGATGCCAACTCAGTGTTCAAGGATGACATTGGAAAACTCAAACATATTAAGGGGAAAATAGTATTAAATTAACACACCACACCCAGGTTTTGCAAAGCCATTCAGGGTTCCTTATATCTGTGAGCTACATTGCATGGAGGCGGAAGGAATTCTTCCGAAGAATTACAGGAGCTCATGGGCAATGCAGTGGTCCCAGTAGCCAAGAAGAATGGGATTGTCAGGATCTGTGATTATTTTAAGGTCACCATCAATCCAATACTGAAAGTTGATTAAAACTCTCTCTGCCCAGGATAGAGTATACCTTTACACAACCTTCTGGAGGGAAACGCATCAGCAAGTTGGACTTGGCTGATGCCTACCTACAGATAGGATTTCAGAAAGCGTAGGACGAAGGAACGTGAACCAATCCTCATAAAGGAATCAGCTGTGGAAAGAGTAAGTAATTCCAAATTTGAGAGTATGGAGGAACATCTGGAAAACTTCTGGAATGCCCGCTTCACTGCCGCTGCTACTGTGTGGTAACTGAAATCTCCGGAGCAGAAGGCCCCGAATCCTCGGCTTGGCTTGTTTCAGTGGCCGGGGCGAGGTCGAAGGCGCTTGGCAGAGGATGGCACTCAAGAGGCTGTATCGGAAGGGCTGGTCGGAAGCTCGAAGTTTTTGGATGGGCGGACTCAGTGTCAGCTGTGGTCGGCTGCTTCCAAGGCATCGGCAGGTTGACGGTGCCTGGAGGTTTATGACAGGGAGTTTCTCCCTTTTGCCGCCTGCTATCGGGGACTCGGGAGTCGATCAACTTGGGGACTTTCAGACTTTTTTTTAACCGTGCCCATGGTCTGTTCTTCATCAAATTATGGTATTGCTTTGCACTGCTGTAACTATATGTTATAATTATGTGGTTCTGTCAGTGTTAGTCTTTGTTTTGTCCTGTTTTCTGTGATATCACTCCGGAGAAACATTGTATCATTTCTTAATGCATGTATGCATTTCTAAATGACAATAAAAGAGGACTGAGTGTTCTCATAATCTAATCTAAATTCCTGGATGTCAAGATCTCTGAGGATCTAAGCTGGTCCCAACATATTGGTACAACTATAAAGAAGGCAAGACAGCAGCTATATTTCATTAGGAGTTTGAATAGATTTGGTTTGTCACCTAAAACACTCAAAAGCTTCTACAGATGTACCATGGCAAGCATTCTTACATGCTGCATCACTGTCTGGTGTGAGGGGGAATCTACTGCACAGGATCAAATGCTGTAAAACATGTCAGCTTCATCTTGAGTACTAGCTTCCATAGTATCCAAGGTATCTTCAAGGAGCGGTACCTCAGGAAGGTGGCATCCATTATTAAGGATCCCTTATCACCCAGGACATGCCCTCTCCACACTGTCACCGTCAGGAAGGAGGTGCAGAAGCCTGAAAGCACACACTCAGTGATTCAAGAGCAACTGCTTCCCTTCTGCCATCCAATTCCTAAATGGACATTGAACTCATAAACTCTACCTCACTTATTCTTTTATTTTTTCTGTTCTTGCACTATTTTTTATTTAATATACATATATATAGTTACTGTATTGATTCACTTATTTATTTTTTCTATATTATGTACTGCATTGTACTGCTGCCACTAGATTGACAAATTTCACGACATGTGCTGGTTAACAAGATTGAAAGAGTACAGAGGAGAGTTACTAAAATGTTGCCTGGGTTTCATCTCCTAAGTTACAGAGAAATGTTGAACAAGTTAGGCCTTTATTCTTTGGAACGTAGAAGGTTGAGGAGGGACTTGATAGAAGTGTTTAAAATTATGAGGGGGATTGATAGAGGACGTGGATAGGTTTTTTCCATTGAGAGTGGGGGAGATTCAAACAAGAGGACATGAGTTGAGAGTTAAAGGGCAAAAGTTTAGGGGTAACATGAGGGGGAGCTTCTTTACTCAGAGAGTGGTAGCTGTGTGGAACGAGCTTCCAGCAGAAGTGGTTGAGGCAGGTTAGATGTTGTCATTTAAAATTAAATTGGATAGCTATATGGACAGGAAAGGAATGGAGGGTTATGGAGCGAGTGCAGGTCGGTGGGACTAGATGAGAGTAAGAGTTCGGCATGGACTAGAAGGGCCGAGATGGCCTGTTTCCGTGCTGTAATTGTTATATGGTTGTATGTTATATGGTTATATTAAACATGATACTGATTCTGAGATGGAGATTGAAGAAGAGTTCAAAGCGTTTTTCACCATAAGCACTCACAAAGGGTTTTATCGCTATAATAGGCTCATTTTGGAGTAGCATCAGCACCTGCACTCTGGTGGAAAGCTGTGAACCAGGTGCTACAAGGCTCTCTGGGCACTCAGTGTCACCATTACCGTTACCAGTAAGGACGACAAAGAATATCTTCAAGGTATTAGGACATAATTAAAAAGATTAGAAGATTATGGGGACAGAGCATAATGCAACAAGTGTGAATTCTTTAAACCAAGCATCACTTACTGAGGTCACACCATCGATGCACGAAGATTACACAAGTGCGCTGAGAAAATTCAAGCAATGGTGGATGCCCCAAGGTGAAAGGACATGTCAGAGTTGTGGTCCTTTTTCGGATTTGTCAATTACTATGATAGGTTCCTGGCAAGCCTGGCCCTTGAACTCATTAGTACAGATTGGAAGGAAATGGCAATGGGTAAAGCAGTGTGAGGTGGCTTTCCAAAAGGCAAAGGAAGGAGTGGTGTCAGACACTGTACTCACACATTGGGATCCACATCATCCAGTGAAGTTTGCCATGCACTGTTCAGGATGCCAACACACCCAGGAAAAAGGTGTCCAGAGCAGTCAGAACCACTTCCTGCAGTCCCAGAGTCAATGACTACAAACACCACGGAGGAGGCCCCAGAACCTGACGTTGTTTCACAGCCACAAGTCTCAACTATCAGGAAAGACATCCCACAAGAGTAAGTAATATTTCACAGTGATTAAAATTTGGGCCTGAGTGGGACAATTTAAAATTTTCTATGCTGTGGATGTCTATATAGAAGTTGTATTATAGTGTACTGTGTATACAGCTGAGAAAAGGGGAGAAACAGAGGAAAGGAAACTATAGGCCAATTAGTCTGATCTCCATCACTGGAAAGATGTTGGAGTTGATTATTAAGAATAAGGTCTTTGGGTACTTCGAGGCACATGATAAAATAGGCTGTAGTCAGCATGGTTTCCTCAAGGGAAAATCTTGCATGAAAAATCTGTTGAGAATCTTTGAGGAAATAACAAACAAGATAGAGAAAGGAGAATTGGTTGATGTTGTGTACTTGGATTTTCAGAAGGCCTTTGACAAGGTGCCACACATGAGGCAGCTTAACAAGCTACGAGCCCATGGTATTACAGGAAAGATTCTAGCATGGATAAAGCAGTGGTTGAATGGGAATAAGGGGAGCCTTTTCTGGTTGGCTGCTGGTGACTAGTGGCAGGGGTTTGTGCTGGCACCGCTTCTTTTTATTTTATGTGTCAATGATTTGGATGATGAAATTAATGGCTTTGTTGCAAAGTTTGCAGACGATATTTAAATAAGGTGGAGGGGCAGGTAGTTTTGAGGAAGTAGAGAGGCTACAGAGGACTTAGACAGATTAGGAGAATGGGCAAAGAAATGCCAGATGGAATACAGTGTCAGGAAGTGTATGGTCATAAACTTTGGTAGAAGAAATTAAAGGATAGACTGTTTTCTAAATGGAGAGAAAATACAGAAAACTGAGGTGCAAAGGGACTTGGGAGTCTTTGTGCAGGATTCCCTTGTGCAGGGTGAGTGAGGCAAGTGCAATACTAACATTCATTTCAAGAGGACTAGACTATAAAAGCAAGGGTGTAATATTGAGCCTTTATACTGCACTGGTGAGGCATCACTTGGAGTATTGTGAGCAACGTTGTGCTCCTTATCTCAGAAAGGGTGTGCTGAAACTGGACAGGGTTCAAAGGAGGTTCATGAAAATGATTCTAGGATTTAATGGCTTGTCATATGAAGAACATTTGATGTCTCTGGGCCTGTATTTGATGGAATTCCGAAGTAAGAGGGGTGACCTCATGAAACCAATCGAATGGTGAAAGGTCTTGATAAAGTGGATGTGGAGAGGATATTTCCTATGGTGGGAGAGTCAGACTAGAGGACACAGCCTCAGAATAGAGGGCGTCTTTTTCAAACGCAGATGAGGAGGAATTTCTTTAACCAGAGAGTGGTGAATCTGTGGAATTCTTTGCCTCAGGCTGCTGTGGAGGCCAAGTTTTTTATGTATACAGAGTTTGACAGGTTCTTGATTGCTCAGGGCATGAAGGGATATGGGATGAAGGTGGGAGATCAGGGCTGAGAGGAAAATTGGATCAGCCATGATGAAATGACGGAGCAGGCTCGATGGGCCAAATGGTCTTATGGATTCTATATTGAGTTGGAATTTATTGCTAAGCAGGAAGAAGCATTGTGTATAAATATTTTAGTGATATTTGGTAATATTTGAGTAATATTGTAAATATATTGTTTGAGCAAGCATTATTTATTTCTATAAATAATTCATTATGGTTTATACGTAAAAATAAATGAATTGCATACATCATGATGCTACCACGTGATATATACGTGCCTCCCTTAAAGTAAAGAGGAAGTTATACTTGCATTCCCAGCTCTCTTGTTTTCTTTTTAATTAATTTTATGTCTTGGAGTAGCGAAATATAACAGAAGCAGAATTAGGCCATTTGGCCATTGGAGTCTGCTCCACCATTCCATCATGGTTGATTTATTATCCTCTCAACCCCATTCTCCTATTTGCTCCCTGTACCCTTTGACACCCTGACTAATCAAGAAGCTATTAATCTCTGCTTTAAACATACCCAGTGACTTGGCCTGCACAGCTGTCGGTGGCAATGAATTCCACAGATTCACCAACTCCTGGCCAAAGAAATTCTCTTCTAAAGGGGTATTCTTGTATTCTGAGGCTGTGCCCTCTGGTCCTGGACTCTCCCACTGCTGGAAACATCCTCTCCACATCCACACAATCTAGGCCTTTCAATAGTAGGTTTAAGTAAGATCCCACCCCCCCCCTCCACCATTCTTCACAACGCCAGCACGTACTGGCCCAGAGCTATCAAACGCTCCTTTTATGGTAACTCTTTCATTCCCCGAATCATTCTTGTAAATCTCCTCCGGACCCTCTCCAATGCCAGCACATCTTATCTTAGATGAGGGGCCCAAAATTGCTCACAATACTCCAAATGCAGTATTTCCAATGCTTTATAAAACCCTCAGCATCACATCCTTGCTCTTATATTCTAGTCCCTATTTAAACGATGACACAAAAGAGACTACTGAAGTGTTGCCTCCACTTAAAAAGCTCTTCCGCTGTTGTACTACAGTCAAGCACCTTCACAATACTGCATCATCTTTTTCTTTAATATATCTATGAATAACACTGCAGACTCTGGAATGCAATACTTCAGAAGAGCCCATGTGTGCAGTTTAATTAATAATCCAAAACTAACAAGTGCTTGATTGTAAAAGTGGAAACGGGGAATGTGAGAAACTAAAGGCAGCCCCTGGTGACAAATAAAATGTCAAGTACTATCAAATGCTCACTCTCCTGGTTAATGTCTCAGGTGGTCTTGTTTGTGCTGTCATGCTGTGTATTTATTTTCTGCTCTGGGCTCAGTTGTTGCTCTAATTTACAACAATACTGCAAATTCTCAGGTGCCTACGTGACATGAGAGCTGCACAATGTGAAAATTGAATGTTTACCCTTTGCGATTCTCTATTCCTGTCCTCCGACGTGTTTCAGCTAACTACTTGGATTGGCAGAGCAGCAGCTGGACAGATCACTGCAGTGCCAGAAATATTCGAGTGTAACTCGACCGGGAATTTGGACCGAATATAGATTTCATGGATAGCACTCAAGACATCTGCAAATCCATATTTTATTTTTCACGCTGTGAGATATATAAAGAGTAACCTTATACTTGTAATGATATCAGAAATATCGGAGGAGCATAATTTGATCTGCATTTGATTCAACATTGTTTAATGTCATTCTTCAGTACACGAGTGTAAAGGAGAGCGAGATAATTGTTGCTCCGGATCTGATGCGGCATAAAAAAGGTCAGGGTATTGGGGCTAGAGGCAAGGGTTGGGCCAGTTCAGCTCGCTGCCCGCGAGCTTCACTCATCTCTGCACTGAACTGAGGCTGTGGCCTGAAAATAATAGGCTCCTAGATCGGCTGTGACCGGCTTCGTGTCTGTGGACTCACTTTTGTGAACTTCAGTTCTGAATGTTATTTGCTAAATTTTATTGTTTGCATGATTTGTTTTCTTTTCTGCACATTGGGTGTTTGAAGGACTTCTTTTTTTAATGGTGTCTGTTGGGTTTCTTTGTCCTGTGTACGCCTGAAAGCAATTGAATCTCAAGATTGTGTATACCAGTGGTCCCCAACCTCCGGGCCGCGGACTGATACATTGCTGTGAGGAATGCAGTGGTGCAGCGGTAGTCAGAGCGCACACAGCACATCTTTAAGAAAAAAGCTGAAACAAACAAGCTAATTAATTAGGGGCCGCCCAACACGTAAATGTGGGCCCAGGTCAGAGGTGACGCAATTGGCAATCGACTCTGATCTGGGCCGACATTAACGTGCCGGGCAGCACCTAATTAATTAGCTTGTTTATTTCCGTTTTTTTCTTAAAGATGTGCTGGGTGCGTTCCGGCTACCGCTGCACCGCTGCATTCTTCACGGCAATGTATCGGTCTGCGGCTGGAGGTTGGGGACCACTGGTGTATAGTATACATACTTTGATAATATATGTACTTTGAACATTGAACTTTGATCTCTGATGGTTTGTCTAGAATGAACATTATGCTGGTTGTGCTGAGGTTTACTAAGATTTATTTCATTTTAAAACTTTTCAATACTTCACCCTTTATATGTTATGCCAGCAGCTAAGCAGGCAGTAAGTTTGATAATAAGAGTACTTTGAACTTTGAAAAGAACACAATAAATATAAATATTGAAGATTCAAGATTGTTAAATGTCTTTTCCAGTATGCAAGTGTAAAGAAGAACAAAATAATTAAAACTATTAACTAAGAACAATCCAAAACAATGGAATGTACAAATAATAGTTCTCTACACAGACTGATGGTCTGTACATAAAGTGACGCTAGGGGATGTGTATGAACTGGCGGTGGAGACATGGAGAGGTGAGCTCGTGGGTGAAGGTGTTGATTGGCCTGATGACTTGTGGAAAGTAACTGTTTTTGAGTCTGGTGGTTTTGGCGTAGATACTACAAAGCCTCCTGTCTGATGGGAGTGGGACAAACAGTCCGTCAGCAGATTGACTGAATATTGTGAATGACAAAGGCAGTTTACTTGATTGTCAGTCCTGATCACTACCTTGGTCAGTAATCCTTAAGGTGCACTGCTAAAACTGCCACGACTTCTTCAACAACATCTCCCGAACCACCTGATATATTACATACAAGGACATAGGCAGCAGGAATGCTCAAACTCCTCTCCAAGTTTTTCTTCGTTTTGTATTTGCACAGTTTGTTGTCTTTCGCATTCTGGTTGTTTGCCTGTCTTATGTGCGGTTTTTCATTAATTCTGTGGTGTTTCTTTGTATTTATTGTGAATGCCTGCATGAAAATGAATCTCGGCAAAGTATATGGTGACATGTATTGTATGTACTTTGATAATAAGTTTACTTTGAACTTTGAACTTTGTTGGTTTGTTTTACTGGCTATTCTCCAGTGCCTTGGAAGGTAATACCAATGCATGTGAGAAATATTTACTGATAAATTAGTGAAATTTAAAGGCCGTGCTTGAATGTGAAAGCTGACGGCTAGATGGGATGATAATGTGTGAGCAGAGGCACCAGGCAGTCTGATTCAAATTAGAGACTTTTCTATGGAATAAATAAGGATGGCCAAACTGCTGGATTTTTATAAAACTCAACTGGAGGCTTTGGAGAGGGTGCAGAAGAGGTTGACCAGGATGCTGCCTGAATTAGAAGGTGTGTGGTATAACGAGAGATTGGACAAACGTGGGTTGTTTTCTCTGGAGCGGGGGAGGCTGAGGTTTATAAGATTGTGAGTGGTATAATTCAAGTAGACAGGCAGCATCTGTTTCCCAGGGATGAAATGTTTAATACAAGAGGGGATATATTTAAGGTGAGAGGGGGTATTTTCAAAGAGGATGTGAGGGCAAGTTTTTTTTGCACAGGGAGTGGTGTATGCTGGAATGTTCTGCCTGGGGTGGTGGTGGTTGAGGCAAATATAATAGGATTGTTTAAAAGGTAATTAGATACGTACATGAAAGTGCAGAAAATAGAGGGATATGGGCATTGTGTAGACAGAAGAGATGAGGTTAGTTGGGCAGTTGAAATTGTTGGTTTAATATGTTCAGAACAACTTGGTATGCTGAAAGCCCTGTTCCTGTTGTGCTACTGACCTATGTTCTGCATTGTTGGTGAATGGCCAATTCCTGGAGAATAGGGGATTAAGACCAGGAGGACAGAGTGGGAAAGGAGGACTGAAAGGGGTAGGGAGATTATGAATAAAGGAGGAAGGTCTGTGAGTGAGGTGTGAGTGAACAAGAGGGGTTGAGACGAAAAGGTGATGGAAGAGAATGGAGGGAAGGTGTGCGTGAAGGAGGAGAGAATTGTGAGGGAGGAGCTATGGACAAGAAGTGAACTGAAAGGGAGGGGATTATTGAAGTTGGAGGAGGTGAGAGAGTTGCAGGTTCAATTCCCACCCAGAGACTTGAGCACTTATATCTTTGCTGACATCTCAGTGCATTGCATTGGGATCTGGTAATCTTAACCAAACCCGAACCAATTTTACATCTGCCTTTTCAAGTGGATATAAAATTCTCTTGGCTTACTTTGAAGAAGAAACTTATATCAGGTATCCTTCTCTCAAGATCGATCCTACAAACAAAATCACGAAGACCGATGCTTTTGTTCTTATCTATTACAGTGTGTACAAGCTTGCTGCAGTGCAGTTTCTGCTGAGGTTTGCAATTAGAATCATAGTTTCACTTCAGAAGTAATTCATTGGCTGTCAGGTCTTTCAGGACAGTCTGAGGTCATGGGAGCCGTGGGAATGCAAATCTTAGTTTGACAGTGAAAGATTCACCTCTAGATCATAATGTCACAGAAAAACACAGGGGTACTTTCCCTGTGTTTATTCCTGACATTTTATTGTTGGGGTAGTCATGATTTTCTTAATATATCCCACGTTTAAGATTCAGTTTTATTTATACAGTATATTTAATACATAGCCGGCTGGTGGCGTAGTGGCATCAGTGCGGGACTTTGGAGCGAAGGCTCCCGAGTTCAAACCCAGCCGGCTCCCTTGCACACTTTCCATCCGTGCTGGAATGTTGAGCTAGCTAGCTTGGCCTCGTAAAAATAAGAAAGCTTGCTAAAAAAAAGTCATGACGGTGTCCCGAAGACTCCACTCGGAGTTAGGGGCTTTCTTCTTCTTCTTCTTCTTCATCATATTTAATACATGTACATTGAAACATACAGTGTCACGCACATTCCAGCACCAACATAGCATGCTCATAGTATTATATATAATATGTCAACCATTTGTACATAATATTTCCCAGGTATACCTACTTTGTGAGTGGTTTCACGACTCTTTCTGACACTGTTATTCCTAGCATTTTTGCTAACATCTTATAATCGGGACGGTCATGATTTTCCGAATAAATCGCATATTCAGATTTATTTATCACTCATGCATCAAGACATACAGTAAAATACGGTGTTTATGTTAACACCTAGTACAACTATGGATGTGTTGGGGCAGTCTACAAGTGACACACATGTTCAGGTGCCAACTTAGTATGTCTACAACATTATACATAACGTGTCAACTAATTGTACATTATTTTTCACGTCTACCCTCCTTGTGAGTGGTTTCACCATTGCTAAGTATTACTGACTTCCACTTGACAACCTTAGCTTGGTCGTATCCTCAGAATGGACTGCCCAGTCCCTTTTTTATGTTTCTTTTTTTTGTATAGTGTAGTGAGATTTTTTTCTTTATTTAAAATTCAAAGTTTTTTCTTTCCTCTTCATGAACTGATAAGAGGAGAATCGCTTTTTAAAAATTATATACTAGCTTAACACTATGTATGATTTTGATGTCTATCTTAATCTTGGTTTGTATTGTTATTGATACAAATATTTGAGATAATTCTCCTCTTGTTTGTAATTATGTTCCTTTTAAATCAATAAAAAGATTAATAAAGAAAGAAAGGAAGACAACCTTAGCTCATGTTATAAATAACTTTCCTGATATAATGATCCCAGAACACCAATAAAATAAATGTAACGGGAAAAGAACTTATGAGTTAATCACTAATACTGTCAGTCATTTTTATTGGGATTGTTAGACCCTGTTGGCCTTTGGTAATGTAGAATACCGCAAGTCCGTTCATTAGTGAGACCGGTGGTGGGGGAGCTGCGTTGCCGCATCAATTGCATAAAGGTATGGGTAGAAAGTTGTTTGAAAGAAAGAAAGATCAGCTTTATTAGTCACACGTACACTGAAACATACAGCGAAATGTGTCATTTGTGTCAAATCAAATCCGCGAGGATTGTGCTGGGGGCAGCCTGCAAGTGTCACCACACTTCCAGTGCTAACATAGCACGCCCAGAACTAAACTGTACGTCATTCGAATGTGGGAGAAAACCAGAGCACCAGGAGGAAACCCACATGTTCACAGGGAGAATGTATGAACTCCTTTCAGACAATGGCAGGAATTGAGCCCAGATCATGCAGCCAGTAAAGCAGTGTGCTAACCACCACGCTATTGAGCCACATGCTTTTCACAATCGCTTTCACAACATTATTTGCTTGCCTTTTACAACATACGATCAAGAAGAAGAAACAGGCCATTTGGTCTGCAGTGTCTACTCAGTCATATTATAAACAATGGCTGATCCGCTGCCTCAGTGAAATTTTCTTGAATGGGACTTACTGGCATTTGGATAGGACAAAGTCTGATTAGAAGGATTCAGCGTGACTTTCTGCACGGGATGTCACACTTGAGGAAATTTCAGAGTTTTTTGAAGAGGTAACCAGAGAGGGTAAGGCAGTGGATGTCCATTCGGACTTTAGCAAGGCCTTTGACGTGATCCCATATGGCGAGCTGGTCTGGAAGGTAAGGTCGCAAAGAATTCAGGGAGAGCGAGTTAGCTGGACTCAAAGTTGTCTCAGAGCCAGGAAGCAGAGGGTGGTGGTGTAAGGTTGTTACTTGGATTGGAGGCCCATGGCTAGTCATGTGCTGCAGGGGTTTGTGTTGGAACTCTTCTATTTGGGATTTATACAAATGATTGGGATATGAATGCACAATGTTTGATCATTAAGCTTGAGGCTACACAAAATTAGGAGACGTTGTTGATAGCAAAGAAGGTTATAGGATGATAGAGGTGGATCGTGATCAGCTACGGAAGTGGGATGAGGAGTGGCAAATGGATTTCTATACAGACATGAGAGGTGCAACATTTTGGAAAGTCAAACCAGCGTAGGACTAGCCCTGTGAATGGAGGACACTGGGGAGTGTAATGGGACAGAGGGACCTAGGTGTACATATGCATACTTTGGTGTCACAGGGAGACGGTTGGTGAGAAAGGTGCTTGGCATCCTGGCCTTTATCAATCAAGACACTGAGTATAGGAGTTAGGGCTTCACATTGCAGTTGTAGAAGTTGTTGGTGAGGCCATACAGTTTTGGTCACTCACTGGAAAGACTGCAGAACTTGAGGGTCTGAATTATAGGGAGAGGTTTGACAGGCTAGGAATCTATTCCTTGGAACATAGGAGATTGTGGGGCGACCTTACAGTTTAAATTTATGAGAGGGATAGGTAAGGTGATGGTAACAGTCTTTTACTCCTGGAAGGGAAGTCCAAATTTAAGGACCATAGATTTAGGGACCTGAGTGGCAACTTTTCCACACAGAAGGGGAGGGTCATGAGTATACGGAATGAGCCACCAGAGAGAGTGTTTGAGGCAGCTACAATCACTTAGATAGGAACATGGAGGGTCAGGGCTTGGAGCGATATGGACCAAATGCATGAAACTGAGACGTTGGGTGGTCATCATGGGTCAGCATGGACTAGTTGGGCCGAAGGGCTTGTATCCGAGCAGTATTGATCGATTTCTCCTTCAGACAGGGGTTGAGATCAGGATATGCTTCTGCAGTGTGGCGTACTATATTACAGTAGTTAGTCTACTGAATAGGCAGCCAGAGTTCTGGTCTGCTGATTCAGGAATAGCAGTTTAAGTCCCACTGTGGCAAATGAAAACTTTTGTTTGAAGTTATTGAATAAATCCATGACTAAAATAAAAAGCTTGTCTCAGTAATGGAAAACAGAAGGCGATTAGATTGTTGTTTTAAAACAGTCATGTTAACTAGTGTGCTTCAGGCAAGGAGATCACTTCTCCACCAGAAATCGCAAAGTCTTAGTTGCCTTTGGAGTTGTACCTTTCACCCCAAATTGCCGACATCAAAAAAAGCTGCCAAAAACTGCTCATACAGACCTGTCCCACTCCCGTAAGGAAAGAGGCTACGTAGCATCCACGCCAGAACCACCAGATTGAAAAACAGTTACTATCCCCCAGCAGTGAGGCTGATCAACACCTCCACCCACTAACCCACCCCTCCACACCCCCACCACCAGTACTCTATCGTTTCCTGTCAGGGTCATCTTATGTATAGACACTGCAGTGCCTGGTGTCACCTTATGGACATACAATCAATCTGTGTACATAAGCTATCTTATGTATTTATATTTATTGTTTTATTATTATTGTGCTCTTCATCTTATTGTGTTTTTTGTGCTGATTTGAATCTGGAGTAACAATTATTTTGTTCCCCTTTATACTTGTGTGCTGGGAATGACATTTAACAATCTGGAATTCCGAATTCCATGAATGAATAATACAAGGATGTGGTGAAAAGCTGGAACTTACTTTCTGCAAAATATTGGGGACTGTTGGTAATTTAATCTTTTAAAAATCAAAATCAAGATTAGAATATTTTAAACTAGAATTTAAATATTTTAGCTCAGTTATTTGAATATACTAAAATCAGAATCTAAATTTGAATATAATCAGAATAAATTGAATATCTTAGCTCAGTAATTTCATATATTAAAATCAGAAACAGTTATTAATTATGTGAATTACATGATGTGAAATTTGTTGTTTGTGACAGCAAAACAGTGTGAGACTTAAAAATGGCAGCGATCTTCAAAATAAATAAACAGTGGAAAAGAGGAATAGCGATTCAGTATTCATGGGTTCATGGACCATTTGGAAATCTGATGGCAGAGTAGAGAAAGAAGCTGTTCTTGAAACGTTGAGTGTGGGTCTTCAGGCTCCTGTACTTCCTCCCTGATGGTAGCAATGAGAAAAGGGCATTTGGAAGGATTTGGAACCAAATGGTATTGAGATACAATTCAACCACATGTTAGCTAAATAAAGGAGCAGCTTGCAAACAATGAATGGACTGGACTGCCAAACATTAAGCCTTCAGATCATAACTGGAAGTGTGATTACATAATCTGTCAACTGTTTTGCCCTTTGGTTTAATCTCAACAATAGAGATAGGGGTATATTGTTATTGTGTTTTTAACATCAAACAACAGGAATTCTGCAGATGCTGGAAATTCAAGCAACACACATCAAAGTTGCTGGTGAACGCAGCAGGCCAGGCAGCATCTATAGGAAGAGGTGCAGTCGACGTTTCAGGCCGAGACCCTTCGTCAGGACTAACTGAAGGAAGTGTGAGTAAGGGATTTGAAAGTGGGAGGGTGAGGGGGAGATCCAAAATGACAGGAGAAGACAGGAGGGGGAGGGATAGAGCCAAGAGCTGGACAGGTGATAGGCAAAAGGGATACGAGAGGATCATGGGACAGGAGGTCCGGGAAGAAAGACAAGGGGGGGGGGACCCAGAGGATGGGCAAGGGGTATATTAGAGGGACAGAGGGAGAAAAAGGAGAATGAGAGAAAGAATGTGTGTATAAAAATAAGTAACAGATGGGGTACAAGGGGGAGGTGGGGCATTAGAGGAAGTTAGAGAAGTCGATATTCATGCTATCAGGTTGGAGGCTACCCAGATGGAATATAAGGTGTTGTTCCTCCAACCTGAGTGTGGCTTCATCTTTACAGTAGAGGAGGCCGTGGATAGATATATCAGAATGGGAATGGGATGTGGAATTAAAATGTGTGGCCACTGGGAGATCCTGCTTTCTCTGGCGGACAGAGCGTAGATGTTCAGCAAAGCAGTCTCCCAGTCTGCGTCAGGTCTCGCCAACTCCCTTGTCCATTCATCCCCCCCATCCCTCCCCACTGATCTCCCTCCTGGCACTTACCCGTGTAAGCGGAACAAGTGCTACACATGCCCTTACACTTCCTCCCTTACCACCATTCAGGGCCTCAAACAGTCCTTCCAGGTGAGGCAACACTTCACCTGTGAGTCGGCTGGGGTGATATACTGCGTCCGGTGCTCCCGATGTGGCCTTTTATATATTGGCGAGACCCGATGCAGACTGGGAGACTGCTTTGCTGAACATCTACGCTCTGTCCGCCAGAGAAAGCAGGATCTCCCAGTGGCCACACATTTTAATTCCACATCCCATTCCCATTCTGACATGTCTATCCATGGCCTCCTCTACTGTAAAGATGAAGCCACATTCAGGTTGGAGGAACAACACCTTATATTCCGTCTGGGTAGCCTCCAACCTGATGGCATGAACATCGACTTCTCTAACCTCCGCTAATGCCCCACCTCCCCCTCGTACCCCATCTGTTACTTATTTTTATACACACATTCTTTCTCTCACTCTCCTTTTTCTCCCTCTGTCCCTCTAATATACCCCTTGCCCATCCTCTGGGTCCCCCCCCCCGGTCTTTCTTCCCGGACCTCCTGTCCCATGATCCTCTCGTATCCCTTTTGCCTATCACCTGTCCAGCTCTCGGCTCCATCCCTCCCCCTCCTGTCTTCTCCTATCATTCTGGATCTCCCCCTCCCCCTCCCACTTTCAAATCCCTTACTCACTCTTCCTTCAGTTAGTCCTGACGAAGGGTCTCGGCCTGAAACATCGACTGCACCTCTTCCTACAGATGCTGCCTGGCCTGCTGCGTTCACCAGCAACTTTTATGTGTGTTGCGTGTTTTTAACATGATGTTTCTGTATGTTTCTCACAAATAATGGTCTTCACTAAAATACAGTCCAGCCTCTGAAGTCTTGGCGTCTTCACAAAAATACACCCGTTGTCTGACATTTTATGAGACTATACGTTATGAACATTGAAAATATTCATTTTAAACCTAAATATTAATTTGGAGATTGACTTTTTGAGACATCACCTTTTGAAGTCGTAGATAATTGACTTTTTGAGACATCACCTTTTGAAGTCGTAGATACTGGGGAGGCTAGTGCCCGTGATGAAGCCAGCTGAGTCTGCAGCTTTTTATGATCCTATGCAGTGGCCCCTCCATACCAGATGTAAGGACACCAATGTGCGTGGGCAAGATAGCTCTCATTTGGACCTGAAAGGGCGAGGTCAGCATGGAGTTCAAGTCATCCCTAAAGAGATACAAACAGGCATGAAAGGGTGAGCGCAGGATGGGGGTCATGCAGATATGAAAGGATGGGGGTCCAGCGAACTGTGCCAGCTGAATCGGGCACCCGGACGGATAGAGTGCACGGGGCAACTGGACCAGACCATAGGTGGCCATGGTCAGCCAAGAGCAAAGGCATTGGTGTGGACAGAATGGATGGATGTAAATGGAGCTAGTGTCGATAGGACAAGACTGGCATTGCCATAATGGGCTGAAGGGCCTGTTTCTGTACCGTTGACTCTGCAATACGCTGGCATTCTGATTTGTAGGCTGAAGATGAAACACTGTGCAGATTAGTCAACAAGACCGAGTAGGTACAGGTACAAAGTTTCAAATGTTGTCCACATTGGTGGAGCTCTTCATTGAGTACCTTTTCTCCATCTACCACAAAAGGCAGGTTTTCCCACTGGCCACCTAGGGAGGGGTGAATAATTGCAGGAAGTTTCAGATATCAATGTTCATGCCCTTAGTTTGGAGGTTACCCAGACGGAACATGAGCTGGTGCCCCTCCAACATGGGTTTAGCCTCATCACACAAGTGAAGGAGGCGATGGTCCGACATGTTGGACTGAGAATGGGAGGCCACTGGGAAGCCCTGCCTTTTCAGCAGGTGGAGCAGACAGCTATACAATCTTCTCTGAAGTGTTTGAGATGCTGTGTTTGGGTTAGTGTGTGACCTGTGGGCTGCTTTTATTTGTGAATCCCTGGAAGTTGAAGTGATTGGACAGATTTGCCATTTAGAGTCTCACGGAAGTTTGGAACTTCTCAGTTTGATTATGTGCATGCTGAAGTCTAGAACTTGCTTGTATCTGCAGCAGCAGGAACCAGTAATCTGCCACAGGACAGACAACATTCAAACAATCTTTGGCCTGATGTTTTTCATGGTGGCTAGTGTACCACTTTACAGTGCTAGCAATCTGGGTTCAATCCCTGCTGTTGTTTGCACGGAGTGTGTACGTTCTCCCTGTGACCGCGTGGGTTTCCTTCCACGCACCGGTTAGGGTTAGTAAGTCGTGGACGTGCTATGTTGGCGCCAGAAGCGTGAGGACACTTGCAGGCTGCCCCCAGCACATATTCATACTGTGTTAGTCATTGAGGCATACGCCACGTTTTATTTATTTACCTTGTTTGATTTGATTTTATTTGATTTAGGCATACACCGTGGAACAGGCTATTACTGCCCAGTGAGCCGCTCCACCCGTCAGCCCACCTATTTAACAGTAACCCCATCACAGGACAATTTACAATGATCTGTTAACCTTCTAACTGTGGGAGGAAACCAGAGCACTCGGAGGAAACCCACACAGCCACGGGGAGAATGTATAAACTCCTTACAGATAGTGTTGGAATTGAATTCTGAGCTGTAATAACGTCATGCCTACAACTGCGATGCTACCGTGCTGCTTCATTGTAGAGGTGTCAATATCAAAGCTAATCTTCAGTATTTAATGTTTTTCCAATTAACCTTGACCAGAAGATCTGTAGAAAAGTTTATGCAAGATCGGAAGTTTGTAACGTACCTCCCTCTCTTTTATTTTCACCTCCGCCTTCGCCTTTCTTAGCATGCAGTGGAGCTGTTCAGATGGAAATTGTTTTAGTGGAAGCGGTGGGGAGGGATGGGTGACAAATACCTCTGGTGATGTTTTGCACTCTGCCATCTGGCACTGTGTTTGGATCCTTCCCCTTGGCTGCAAGACGAAATGAACGGAGCTGAGCAGTCACCAGCGCAAGTTAAACCACAGATGCATTTTGAGTCGATCTCTATGATGATTTTAAAATGTTGTCCTTTTCTACGTCTTCAGAAACATGGGGTGTAGTTCCAATGAAGAATCGGCTTGTAAAACAGTTTTCCTTCAAGAATTTTAACAAATAATAGTGGTGGAAACTGAAATGTTGTAAGGAAAACAACAGCTCACTTTTAAAGTAAGTATTCTTGTGTGAAACATTTCACCTGGAGGTCCTGGCAGTCTGCAGTGTCTCACTGTCACTACAGTGGAATGTAAAATAGAGGGAAGTCAAAACGTGGGTCTAATGACTTCTCTCTCCCTTTCCCCTTCCCCCAGGAGGGGGGAGGGATGGAGCTAAGAGCTGCACAGTTGATTGGCAAAAGGGATATGAGAGGATTATGGGACGTCCCTCTCCCTCCCATCTTCTCCCATCATTTTGGATCTCGCCCTCCCCCTCCCACTTTCAAATCTCTTACTAGCTCTTCTTTCAGTTAGTCCTGACGAAGGGTCTCGGCCCGAAACGTCGACTGTACCTCTTCCTAGAGATGCTGCCTGGCCTGCTGCGTTCACCAGCAACTTTGATGTGTGTTGCTTGAAATTCCAGCATCTGCAGATTTCCTCTTGTTTGCGCTCATAGGTTCATTGTCCATTCAGAAATCGGATGGCAGAGGGGAAGCTGTTCCTGAACTATTGAGTGAGTGTATTCAGGCTCCTGTGCCTCCTCATTGATGGCAGCAAGAGCAATGAGAAGAAGGCATGTCCTGGATGGTGAGGGTCCTCAGCAACTGATGCCACTTTCTTGAGTTATCACCTGTTGAAGATGCCCTCGATGGTAGGAGGGCTGTGTCTGTGACAGAGTTGGCTGAATTTACAACCTTCTGCAGCTTTTTAATAATGGGATAGAAATTACTTAAAGGCAGGCAGGTTCTGCATGAATCAGGCAAGAAGACACAGAAGGAGCCATACTGATCTCCCTGGTAATTCCGTGTGCAGCCACAATCAATTGTGCAGGTGCTGGAAATCCAGAGCAACGCCCACAAGATGCTACAGGAACTCAGCCAGACGGGCAACATCTATGGAGAAAAATAAATAGTCGATTCTTCGGGCTGAGAACCTTCAGCAGTTCTAGAAAATGAGGGGTGGGGGGTAGAGCCAGGACAGTAGAACTCACAGAGGGGGAGCAGTGAGAGAGGGTCTCACTAAACTCCCATCAAAGAAACAATTTACACTTCTTCAGTATAGACATACCTCAAAGAGAGTTCACAGCAGAGGAGTAAATCATATACAGCTTTCCCGTTGGCATGAATTACAACTTCAAAGGGTCTTTTAAAGAACTTGTACAGCCAAGTTAGGTTGTAAAATTCTTAGAAATCCTTGAAACAACCTCTCACACAGATCGTACTCTTATTAGAGAGAGGCTAAATATAGAACCAAATGACCAAATAGTAGAGAGATTCCCAGATAACACTGCTGCTGACAATTGATGGAGAATGTGGAAGGAACGACTCCAGCTCTCTGACCGAGAGCACTGGGAAGTATCTGACCTTTGTGGTTTGAAGATGCACACTCGATGACCCAGGAGTCATCCTGAGAGACTACTAGACAGGTATATGGAGGAATCTAAGGTGGGGGCTTATATGGGAGGCAGGGTTTGAGGGTCGGCACAACATTGTGGGCCGAAGGGCCTGTACTGTGCTGTACTATTCTATGTTCTGTGTTGAGCAGCTTCTTCCCCTCTGCCATCCGTTTTCTGAACGGACAGTGAATCATGAACACTACCCAGTATATTTTCCTCTCCTTCTGCACTACCTATTTAATTTAATTTTATCTTTTTTATATATATACTTCCTATTTTAATTTCTAATTTTTATTCATACGTATTGCAATGTACTGCTGCCACAAAACAACAAATTTCAGAATCAGGTTTAACATCACTGGCATATGTCGTGACACTTGTTGTCTTTGCAGTACAATGAAATACATAATAATAGAAAAATGTGAATTATATTAAGTATATATATAAAATAGTTAAATTAAATAAATGATGCGAAAAGAGGATCTAAAAATGAGTGAGGTAGTGTTCATGGGTTCAGTGTCCATTCAGAAATTAAATTCATGAACACTACCTCTCTACTTTGTTGCTTCTATTTTTGCACTAGTTATTTAAAGATCAGGTTTAATGTGACGACATACACCAGTGATATTAAACCTGATTCTGACAGGGAGGCAGATGGTTTCTTGATAGAGACAAAAAAAAAGCTTTTTATGTCGAAAAGCAGGAAAACTGCAGATACAGCAGATCTGGATTCTAAACTGGGAAAAATTCAGTGGACCAGTAGACCAGCAGACCAGTAGACTGGTAGACCAGCAGACCAGTAAACCAATATACCAGACAATATTTTTACAGAGAGAGAGGCGGAGGATCGAAGATCAGTTTTATTCACCTTATGCATTTACATTTATTAGGAATTTGCTGTGGTGTGCTGGTCAGGGTGCAACATTTAGGGTGCAGAAGAGGTTTACCAAGATGCTGCCAATATCAGGCGGCATGTGGTGTAATGAGAGTTTGCCCAAATTTGGGTAGTTTTCTCTGAAGCGCCAGAGGCTGAGGGGAGATCTGACAGAGGTTTATAAGGTTATGAGAGGCATAGATAGCGTAGGCAGACAATATGTTTTTCCAAGGGTTGAAACGTCTAATACCAGAGGGCATGCATTTAAGATGGGAGGGGGTAATTTTAAAGGAGATGTGTGGGGCAAGGTTCTTTACACAGAGAGTGGAGGGTGCCTGGACTGTGCTGTCTGGGGTGGTGGTAGAGGCAGATACACTGGACACTTTGAAGAGACATTTAGATAGGCACGTGGATGTGAGGAAAATGGAAGGATATAGACATTGTGTAAAAAGGATTCAAAGTATATTTATTATCAAAGTATATATACCATATACATCATTGAGATTTGTCTCCTTATAGGCAGCCACAAAACAAAGAAACCCTTTCGAACCCATAAAAAGAAACACACACAACAAAGACCATCAAACACCTAGAGTGTGAAAAGAAGAACAACTTGTGCAAACAATTGAAAAGTAAACAAGTAACAAACAGAACATGAAGCCAGAGTCTCCAAAAGTGAGTCCACAGCTACGGAGCCAGTACAGCATTGTGGCGAGTGCTGAAGCAGGAGGGATTAGTTTAGTTGGCCATTTGATTACCGATTTGGTTAGTTTGGCACAACATAGTGGGCTGAAGGGCCTGTTCTTGTGTTGTACTCTCCACGTTCTTTGTTCTGTGTGCTACGCAACAAAAAAAACATTCAACAACTATTAAGAATACAAAATATATAATATAATCTGAGAGGTTAAAGTAGATATGGAACAAATGTGTATAAATATTGTACAGAAATACCAACATGTATTTACAATGTGAACAGCATTATAATAATGCGGTAGCTTAGTGGTTAGCGTGATGCTGTTACAGCTTGGGGCGTCAAAGTTGGGAATTCATTTCCAACGTCACCTGTGCAGGGTCTGTATATCTTCCCTGTGTGTGCAAGGGTTTCCTCCAGGTGTTCCAGTTTCCTCCCACAGTCAAAAGATATACAGGTTATTAGGTTAATTGGTAAAGTAACCAGGTGATTAGGTTATTAGGTAAATTGTCCTGTGATTAGGCTAGGGTTAAATCAGGAGTTGGTGGGCAGTGCATCTCCAAGGGCTGGAAGAGCCTATTCAGCATTGTAACACAACAAAATAAAATGAAATGTGGTTTAAAGTGTTTACAGGACAGTGCAGTAGTAAATCGAGGGGTTGGGGTTAACCAGAATGGTTGATCAGAGGGAACAGAGCTGATATTTCAGATCAATGAATTTCATCCGTTCTGATGGAAGATTGTCATCCTGAATCATTAGCTGGGTTTCTGTTCCTTTGCTCTGTCACCTTCTCAGTATCTCCAGCTTTTCTTGTCACTTTTACCTAATATCTATGTATTTTATCCAAAAAGATTGGAGCATTGTTCCTGCATTTGCCTTTTTGAATTTTTGAATTAAATAGTAATGAATATTTATTATTCAATAATAAAAAACATTTTTTCAAAATAGCGACCAGGATTTTGGAACAAGCATCAGGATTTCTTTATTGCCTTTCCTTCATTAATGATGTACAGAACGGAACCGGAAAAAGGTGAGATATCAGGAATGAATCCAGCCACTATGCCCGTGGACTGCTTGTCCCACTCCCATCTGGGAGGAGGCTACATAGTATCCACACCAAGACTACCAGACTGAAAAACAAACAACAGGAATTCTGCAGATGCTGGAAATTCAAGCAACATACATCAAAGTTGCTGGTGAACGCAGCAGGCCAAGCAGCATCTATAGGAAGAGGTACAGTCGACGTTTCAGGCCGAGACCCTTCGTCAGGACTAACTGAAGGAAGAGACTGAAAACCAGTTACTTTCCCCAAGCAGTGAGGCTGATCAACACCTCCACCCACAAACCCACCCCGACACCCCCAAACACCACCACTCTATTGTTTCCTGTCAGTCACCTTCTGTACTGACACTCTGTGCCTGGTGTCACTTTATGTATATATAATCAATCTATATATATACTGTAAGCTAATCTTATGTTACTTTTACTTATTTTGTTCTTTTTTTACTGTGTTCTTTATGCTTAATTGTGTTTTTGATGCTGCATCAGATCTGGAGTAACAATCATTTTGTTCTCCTTTACACTCGGGTACTGAAGGATAACAATAAACGATGTTGTTGTTGAGTGGCTCGCCGAGCTGGCTTGTTAGCTTGCAGCCATTTCGTTACCCAACTGGGCAACATCATCAGACGAGCAAGTTTGAGCGTGTTGCACCCGTGGCTCCTTAAGATGTTGGAAAAGGTTCGTAGCTCGGGCTGAAGATGTCATTGCTGAGCAGCTACCCAACAACAATATCCTGAACCCGAACTACAAACCTGTTCCAACATCTTAAACAATAAACCATCTTGAACCTTAAATCATAATTTCATATGATGTCCATGATTACCAGAGACTATTGGCCAACCCCTCATTTAATAGCAGTGGTCCATGGCTGGGAACCCTTGACCTAGAGTCATAGAGCAGTAAAGCAGATACACGCCCTTTGTATGAACCAGTCCATCAGTCCACGCAGACTACAGTGGCCACCCCTGAGATCTGTGGCTCTCTTAGGACCTGCTGTTGCCCCGTATCTAGTCCCCTGTTGTGACTGACTGAACTGAGCCACACGACACTGTACCCGGGAGATATAGAAGGCTTTATCCAACACAGAGACGCAAGAATGGGAATGTTAAGCAGCATCCACAAAATACTGGAGGAACAGCAAGTCAGGCAGCGCCTATGGAGAGGAAAGTCAAAGATCCTTTAGTACAGTAGATCTTCAGAGAGAATCCAACTCTCCTCTTCTTACACAAAGTTTTATGCAAAGATAGCAACATATGATGTTGGTTGCAGGGATAAGATCCTGGCACACATCCCTGTAAGTGACAGAAATGCTACTCCTGCCCATTCACCTCCATTCTGTGCCCCACGCAGTTCTTCCAGGTGCAGTGACACTTCTCCTGCGAACCTGTTGGGGTCGGTTATTGCATCCTGTGCTCCCAATGAAGCCTCCTCTACCTTGGGGAGACCCAACGTAAACTGAGGGACCGCCTTGCCAGGCACTTTCACTCCATCTGCCAAAAGTGGGATTTCCTGGTGGCCAACCATTTTAATTCCTCTCCCCATTCCCGCTCTGACATTTTGGTCCATGGCCTCCTCTTTTGCCATGATGAGACTACTCTCAAAGTGAAGGAGCAACACTTCATATTCCATCTAGGTAGCACCCTTCTTCTGTTCCCCATGCAGGTGTTTTACTTCTCCTCACCTGCCCTCCTTCTTTCCTTTCTCCCCTATCAGATTCCTTCTTTTCCAGCCTTTTACCTTTCCCACCCATCTGGCTTCACCTGTCACCTTCTAGCCATCCTCCTTCCCCTCCCATCACCTTTTTTATTCTGGCATCTTCCCCGCTTCCTTTCCAGTCCTGAGAAAGAGTCTCAGCCCAAAACATCAACTATTATTCCTCTCTGTAGATGCTGCCTCACCTGCTGAGTTCTTCCAGTATTTTGTGTGTGTTGCTCTAGATTTCCAGCATCTGCAGAATCTCTTGTGTTTAATATATGATTAGCTGTGGTTTTAATGGCTGCTGGCAGAATCTGTTCCTTGAAGATGTCCTCAGTGAGAGTCTTGTTCCTGTGATATATATATAAGGCATCCGTTAGTCTTGCGAGACCACGGATCTGCACCTGGAAAGTCTTCACTCTCCAGGGCGTAGGCCTGGGCAAGGTTGCATGGAAGACCTGCAGTTGCCCATGCTGCAAGTCTCCCCTCTCCACGACACCGATGTTGTCCAAGGGAAGGACATTAGGATCCATACAGCTTGGCACCAGCATCGTCACAGAGCAATGTGTGATTAAGTGCCTTGCTCAAGGACACAACACATGTTGCCTCGGCTGGGGCTCGAACTCACGACCTTAAGGTCGCTAGTCCAATACCTTAACCACTTGGCCACGTGCTCACTACCTGTGACAGAGCTGGTTAAATCTACAATTCTCTGCAGTCCATGTGCATTGGTGCCACCATACAGGTTGTAGTTTAATCAGTCTGAATGCTCACCACCATGCATCTGCAGAAATTTGCAAGAGTCTTTGGTGACGTGGCAAATCTCCACAAACTCCAAATGAAATATAGCCGGTGTCGAGTCTTCCTGATTGCATTGTTGTGTTGGGCCCAGGACAGATCCTCTGAGATGTCTGCACCTCAACTTGAAGCTGCTCAGCCTTTCCACTGCTGACATCTCGATGGGGACAAGGTGTGTGTTTTCCTTGATTTCCCCTTCCAGAGATCCACAGTGGATTCTCTGATCTTACCGACAGTGAGTGCAAAGGCGTTGTTGCACTGACAATGTGTGTGGCATTGTTTTTAACTGACCGACGTTACAGCTGTTTATTGATGGCAGCTCAGCATTCAACACCATCATATCCTCAGTACCAATCAACAAGCTCCCAAACCCGGACCTCTGTACCTTCGTCTGCAACTGGATCCTTGACTTCTTCAACGAGAGAACACAGTCTGTGCGGATCAGAAATAACATCTCCTCCTCACTGACAATTAACACCGGCGTACCTCAAGGGTGTGTGCTCAGCCCACTGCTCTACTCTCCCTACAGCCATGACTGCATTCCTAAGCACAGCTCAAATGCCATCTATAAATTTGCCAATGACACAACTGTTGTCATCGCTGCTGTTTATTCCCCTCCATACATGTTTGCTGACCTGCTGAGTTCCTCCAGCATTTTGTCTCTGTTGCTTAAGGTTGGGCTCCTGTACCACTGTGGGCAAGTTCATTCACGTCAACGTTGAACTGACTACACAGCTATGCACTCACTTTCAGGTCCAACATATAATTCTCCGTAACTTCCGCCACCTCCAACGGGATCCCACCACTAAGCACATCTTTCCCTCCCCCTCCTCCACAGGGATCGCTCCCTACGCGAATCCCTTGTCCATTCGTCTCCCCCATCCCTCCCCACTGATCTCCCTTCCCCCCCATCTCTCCCCACCGATCTCCCTCCTGGCACTTATCCTTGTAAGCGGAACAAGTGCTACACGTGCCCTTACACTTCCTCCCTTACCACCATTCAGGGCCCCAGACAGTCCTTCCAGGTGAGGTGACACTTCACCTGTGAGTCGGCTGGGGTGATATACTGCGTCCGGTGCTCCTGATGTGGCCTTTTATATATTGGCGAGGCCCGACGCAGACTGGGAGACCGTTTCACTGAACACCTATGCTCTGTCCGCCAGAGAAAGCAGGATCTCCCAGTGGCCACACATTTTAATTCCACGTCCCATTCCCATTCTGACATGTCTATCCACGGCCTCCTCTACTGTAAAGATGAAGCCACACTCAGGTTAGAGGAACAACACCTTATATTCCATCTGGGTAGCCTCCAACCTGATGGCATGAACATTGACTTCTCTAAC
Source organism: Mobula hypostoma (assembly GCF_963921235.1). Taxonomy (NCBI): domain Eukaryota; kingdom Metazoa; phylum Chordata; class Chondrichthyes; order Myliobatiformes; family Myliobatidae; genus Mobula; species Mobula hypostoma. The sequence goes on along the minus strand of NC_086113.1, from coordinate 3,448,458 downwards.
TTCCGCTAATGCCCCACCTCCCCCTCGTACCCCATCCGTTATTTTTTTATATACACACATTCTTTCTCTCTCTCTCCTTTTTCTCCCTCTGTCCCTCTGACTATACCCCTTGCCCATCCTCTGGGTTTCCCCTCCCTCCCCCTTTTCCTTCTCCCTGGGCCTCCTGTCCCATGATCTTCTCATATCCCTTTTGCCAATCACCTGTCCAGCTCTTGGCTCCATCCCTCCCCCTCCTGTCTTCTCCCATCATTTTGGATCTCACCCTCCCCTTCCCACTTTCAAATCTCTTACTATCTCTTCTTTCAGTTAGTCCTGACGAAGGGTCTTGGCCTGAAACGTCGACTGTACCTCTTCCTAGAGATGCTGCCTGGCCTGCTGCGTTCACCAGCAACTTTTATGTGTGTTGCTTGAATTTCCAGCACCTTCAGATTTCCTCGTGTTCAGTATTATTTATCTACTGTTTTATTATTATTGGCACAATTTGTCTTGTTTTGCACATTGGTAATTTGGCAGTCCTTGTTGTTTATAGTTTTTCATAAATCCTATTATATCTCTTTATTTTCCTGTAAATACCCGCAAGAAAATAAATCTCTAGGTGGTGTATGCTGATATATACATACTTTGATAATAAATTTACTTTGAAGATTTCCAGCATCTGCAGAATCTCTTGTATTTATAATGGTCACAGAGTCTGGAATTCAAATGACAGAGGCCTCATTAAATATTAAAAAGTCGGATGTGAAACTGAAGATGAGAAGGAAAATAAATCCTCCACATTAGTGATTATGTGCAACTGTGCTGATAGTCCATCACATCCAACGATGACAGGAGACTTGTGTTTCTGAGTTTCTAAAGTGGAAAAACCGTTCACTGGGGCAGTTCCACTCTCTCAGCTTCGGAAGTCTAGGTCCAATGACATGAGTAGTTGTCACAGACTGGGGACTTCCTTGGTTGCAATAGATGACCATGACTTCTGTACCTTGTCACGCCCTTCGCTCCCCACAGGTACCACCTTCCTGGCTGATGGATCTCATCCACCCAGTCTGCCAGAGCTGACTTCGCGCGCTAGGACAGGAGTGTCTCCATCTCACTGGCCGGTGAGGCCTGCTGGCTACCCCCACCTGGTTTAGCCCACCTGTCAAAGCGGTGTACTGGGGTGTGGCCATTGTCTCACGCAAATGGCTACTTGGAGCCATGACTGAGATCTGAGCTTCTGATGGGACCCAAAGGTGAGTGAGCTATCCCCAGAACGGACATGACAAGCCCAGAGTTATTACCCCTCCCCGGACAACCCATTCACCCCATGTGCAACAGATTCGTGGTAAATAAACAATAAATCCTCCATTGATTTTCTACTTCACACATGGTCTCAATAAATCAGAATTAGAGTCAGGTTTCATTTCACTGGCATTCTGTATATCATGAAATTTGTTTGTGGTAGCTGTACATTGCAATATGCAAAGTTACAAAAAGAAATATATATATAAAATTAATTTTAATAAGTAGAGCAAAAAGAGAGCAAAAACAAAAAAGAAAAAAATAGTGAGGTAGTGTTCATTGTCCATTCAGAAATCTGATGTCAGAGGGGAAGAAACTGTTTCTAAAACATTGAGCGTGTGTCTTCAGGCTCCTGTACCTCATCCTCGATGGTAGCAATGAGAACAGGGCATGTCCTGGGGGGTGGGGTCCTGAATGATGGATGTCGCCTATTTAAGGCATTGCCTTTTGAAGATGTCCTTGACATCTTATGCTAGTGCCCATGATGGAGCCGGCTGAGTTTACAACTTTCTGCAGCTTTTTCTGATCCTGTGCAGTGGCCCCTCCATACCAGATGGTGATGTAACCAGTTAGTATGCTCTCTACAGTACAACTATAGAAATTTGCAAGTGTCTTTGCTGACATACCAAGTCCCCTCAAACTCGTGATGAAATATAGTTGGTGTCGTACCTTCTGGGTTGAAGTTTCTAAGGTTACAAGGGGAGAGGGAAGATAAAGTATCTCACAGTGCACAATAGTTACTTGTTGTTCCAAGTTTAGGGAACCACCCTCATGTCTCCAGTGTTGCAGATGAGTGAGCACTTTGGAGAATTGTCTAATTACCTTCTGCAATCACAGAGCATATCTAGAAAGTCTTACGGCAGGAGATTACGAAAATGGCACAGAGCCCATGAGGAAGCAAATTATTCCGTCTTTCGTTAAGATTGATCGACCAGATGGCATGTTATTTACATCAGCTTTTATGTCGAAGTGACTCTTACCAGAAATGACCCTGCTCATGGACTGACTGTCCCACTCCCATTAGGGAGGAGGCTACGTAGCATCCACGCCAGGACCACCAGATTCAAAAACAGTTACTTTCCCCAAGCAGTGAGGCTGATCAACACCTCCACCCACTAACCCACCCCTCCGCACCCCCAACCACCACCACTTTATCATTTCCTGTCAGTCACCTTATGTACAGACACTCCTGTGCCTAGTATTTCAGACTGAGATCCTTCATTATTAACTCACCATGTTGGACTTCATTATGTTTGACATTCTGTGGTAAGTTTCAGCAAACCATTCAACTGGGCACATTCTGAGCCAATAGCAAAGGCTGTCATCTTTACATAAATACGAATAATGGCACCTTTGTTTTCATCCCCTTTCCACAAATCCTTCACAGATCGCCAATTAGGGTTTAGTATCGTGGATGTGGAGGAGTTAGAGGTCACGCTGAAAGTAAGACCTAAGATCTGCTCCATTTTCAAAAGCCAGTGATGTGGATGGGTGACGTAGGATATCCAGAGGGTGATGTAGGATATCCGGAGTCTCTGTGCTCAATATACAAGCGATGTGGACGGGTGACGAAAGATATCCGGAGGGTGATGCAGGATATCCGGAGTCTCTGGGCTCGGCATTCCAATGATATGGATGGGTGACGAAGGATATCCGGAGGGTGATGTAGGATATCCGGAGTCTCTGGGCTCGGCATTCCAGTGATGTAGATGGGTGACGAAGGATATCCGGAGTCTCTGCGCTCAATATACCAGCGATGTGGACGGGTGACAAAGGATATCCGGAGGGTGATGTAGGATATCCGGAGTCTCTGGGCTTGGCATTCCAGTGATGTGGATGGGTGACGAAGGATATCCGGAGGGTGATGTAGGATATCCGGAGTCTCTGGGCTCGGCATTCCAGTGATGTAGATGGGTGACGAAGGATATCCGGAGTCTCTGTGCTCAATATACAAGCGATGTGGACGGGTGACGAAAGATATCCGGAGGGTGATGTAGGATATCCAGAGTCTCTGGGCTCGACATTCCAGTGATGTGGACGGGTGATGTAGGATATCTGGAGTCTCTGGGCTTGGCATTCCAGTGATGTAGATGGGTGACGAAGGATATCCGGAATCTCTGTGCTCAATATACAAGCGATGTGGACGGGTGATGTAGGATATCTGGAGTCTCTGGACTCGACATTCCAGTGATGTGGACGGGTGACGAAGGATATCCAGAGGGTGATGTAGGATATCCGGAGTCTCTGGGCTCGACATTCCAGTGATGTGGACGGGTGATGTAGGATATCCAGAGTCTCTGTGCTCAATATACAAGCGATGTGGATGGGTGGCGAAAGATATCCAGAGGGTGATGTAGGATATCCGGAGTCTCTGGGCTCGGCATTCCAGTGATGTGGACGGGTGACGAAGGATATCCGGAGGGTGATGTAGGATATCCGGAGTCTCTGGGCTCGGCATTCCAGTGATGTGGACATGGGACTAAGCACATTCGGAGTCCAGGCTCTCTGCTGTTGCAAGCCTGTGACGTGGAATTGTGACGAAGGTTGGGTTGTCCCAGAATGGTGGGTCCCTGAATGGGATGTCCATAAGAGCGGGAGGCATGAGAGCCTGTGAGTCAACGAGCCTTGAGTTCTGTTATCGGCAAGTCTGGGGAGAGGGGTCAATATTACAACCTGGAGATTGGAGACTGCAGGGCTGGAGACCTGTCGGGATTGGAGGTGTGTGTGTGTGGTTGTGAAGAAGGAGAAGGGCCTGTTTTGTTGTGCCCTGTGTGGTTCTGCTGAGCGTGGTGGGAATGCTATGTTGGTGCTGGAATGTGTAGCAGCACTTGCAGGCTGCCCCCAGCAGCTGTTTGGGTTGTGTTGGTTGTTAACACCAAAGACGCATGTCACTGTACATTTCGATGTACATACATTTTGACGAATTTAAATGTAAACCTGAAGTAACAAACACAAAATGCTGGAGGAGCTCAGCAGGTCAGGCAGCATCTGTGCAGAGGAATAGACAGTCGACGTCTCAGGCTGAGATTGTTTATCGGGAATGTGAATAGTCATTTATCAGGACTCTGAATCTGAACACCTTTGAATATCAGTGGCACATTACAAGGTGCTTTTGCTGAATAAATTGTTCTGATTTAGTTGAGGTTGTTTTAATCTTTATCTGCAGTACGAAAAACGGCTGCTTGATGACTGTCCAGTCACCATGATGTGAAAACACAGCCTGGCCCACTCGGTTTAGAATTTATTTTCATTCACTGTAACAACTCAGTCATCTACCAGCATGATTATTTGTAATCACAAGTTTCGTTATTAATGGCCAAGGTACTGAACTTATACAGTGAAGAGAATACAGTCATCTCGACCAGCTTCTCTCGCAAGTCTTACTGAAGGTAATTCATCTGAATCTTTCTTCCGCCTTTGAAAAGCAGTATCCATCATCAGGGACCCCACCATCCAGGTCATGCTGCCATCAGGAGGAGGTACAGGAGCCTCAGGACTCACGTCACCAGGCTCAGGGACAGGCATTACTCCTCAACCATCAGGCTCCTGAACCAGAGAGGATAACTTCACTCATCTCAACCCGAATCGATTCCACACTTTCAAGGACTCCACAGCTCATGTTCCCAATATTATTTATTTATTTATTTGTTTATTTTATTATTCTTCTTGTTGTTGTTTTTATTGTTGTATTTTTATTTTTCTCAGCTCAAGCTGATAAAACCTGAGGTACAGGCATAGCCAAGCACACTCATTTCTCAATTGCTAGGAGTTTTTGGACTATTCTATGGTTTTTAGTACTGTGACTGTGAAGATTTACTTAATTATTGCTGTGTAGGCCTAATTGTTTAATGCCATTGTGTAGTGACTTGGGGATGATGATACCAGCTGGAGATATTACCATTCCGGTTACGGATCCCGCAACCCCGCCTGGGTCGTGGGGGCACTGTACAGATCAGCACTGCACCGGTTGCCTCCGTCTGTCACGGTTGTGGGTGAGTGCCTGGATTGCAGTAAAACTCCCTCTGGTCCACTCTGCAACGTTGTCTGTCCATTTCTTCCTCTGTCTGCCCCAGTATTAGCACGAGGACAAGGTATACCCTGCTCATATTCCATAGTCTTTCAATTTCCTCTTTTAATTCAGTTTATTTCTGGTGTTTTACACTTACTGATTTCTGTAAGTTATCTGTGTTTGGGATGGCTATATCTATTAAGTAAATTGTTCTTCCTTGTTTATCCTGGATTATTAGATCTGGATGGTTATTATGGATCTATAATAATGGGGGGAGGAATGTTCCCCCTCCCTATAATAATGGATAATGTAAGTTATAGGACTTTGACTCTAAAACTAGGTCAGGCTTGTATTTATAATAAGGCGTGGTGTCTTTTATGAGTTTGTGTTATAAAGCAAGATTTTGGTGAATGATGATTGCCACCGGATTGTGCCTGTGTAAGTAATCAGATTGAGTTAAACTGCTTCAGGATTCTGAATTGTGTTGGATTGTTTCCAGTTTCATCAGGCATTTTCTTCAGTTTATTATTATCATCATTATTTTTAATTATCCGTATTTGCGTTGTTTGTCGCCTTTTGCACATTGGTTGCTTGTCCTTTGTGTGCAGGTTTTCATTGATTCTATTGTATTTCTTTACTTTACTGTGAATGCCTGGAAGAAAATTAATTGCAGGGTTGTAAATGGTGACATAAATGTACTTTATTAATAAATTTACTTTGAACTTATTTGAACTTTGAAAGGGAAGAAGTTTAATCTTTTTGAAAACAACAGGCACTTTAGAGCATCAGTGACTTTTAAAGTGAATTTTAAAGTTTTGTTTTAAAACTGTTTAGAATTAAAGCTGGGGTTTTCTGATTCACTGTGGATTGATTGAGCAGGTCGCTCAGCTCAAGGGCTAACATTAGATAGAGAGCAAATTGAATCTGTCACATTCCGATGGGAAGACAGCATGTCTCCATGCAGCGGCCTCTCGGGGGCCAACCCAAGGTGCTTTTTTTCTTGTTAAATGTATTTTATACATAGTAAGACTATTCATTACTCCAATACCAACCTGTACAGCAGGTCCACTGGACCAGTAAGCTGCAACACACATCAAAGTTGCCGGTGAACGCAGCAGGCCAGGCAGCATCTCTAGGAAGAGGTACAGTCGACGTTTCAGGCCGAGACCCTTCGTCAGGACAGGGTCTCGGCCTGAAACGTTGACTGTACCTCTTCCTAAGGATGCTGCCTGGCCTGCCACGTTCACCAGCAACTCTGATGTGTGTTGCTTGAATTTCCAGCATCTGCAGAATTCCTGTTGTTTTGTAAGCTGCTCATTGTTTGGAGTAGCTGGCGGGGGTGTCTTAAGAGCCGGCCGGCGGTTCGGGGAAGTTGAGTCCGTCCATTGGCCGGGGAAGTTGAGTCCGTCCATTGGCCAGGGAAGTCGAATCACCCATCAGGCCAGGGATTTCGAATTGGGCCATCAGGCTGAGGATGTCAAATCAGGTCATCAGGTTGGGGTGTTCAAGACAGGCTGTCAGGCTGGGGGATTCCAACTGGGCTGTCGGGCCACAGAAAAAGCCAGGTTGGGTTTGTAATTACTGACCTGGGTGGACCTGTACTGCTGCCTGCTACGTGGAGGCACTGGAGTTGGTGCCTTCGAGTTGGCATAAAGGCAGCGTGCAGTGAAACTGTAAGTGACTGTATTGGACGTTCCTTTTGCGATTGCAAGACCCTGTAGGACATTGATTGACATAGGTCTGCTTCCCTTGTTTGGTGGCGAGGCAACAGAGTTGCCGTGGTTGTAGCTGGGACTATACCGCAGTACTCGGGCTTGTGTTGTAGAGTGGCATCCGGGCTTGGTTGGGGTTGGCTGCTCCCATTAGTGCTGCCCTCCAGTGTTGAATTGTTGGAATTACAGGCTGAACTGCTGGGAACCATCAATTTGCGGGACTTGTCGCTCAGGAGCTTGGGCTAAAAATTCATTTTCTGAGGTGACTTTTTTTTACCTTTCTCGTTATTTTGAATGTGTGTGTATGTTTTTGCAGCTTGGCCTCAGAGGAATGCTGTCTCATTTGTCTGTGTCCATGAATGGTTTGAATGACAATTAAACTTGATTTGATTTGAAAATACAGATCACTACAGCTTAGCAACTCTAGAACCACTTTGCATGAAGATAGATTTTCTTTTTATTTGATCTAAATTGTGTTTTTTTTGTAAAAATTATGTATAATATAAAGTTTAAAAAAATTATTTATTGAAATACAGCGTGGAATAGCCCTACTGGTCCTTCGATCCATGCATCCAGCAACCCGTATGTCTTCGGACTGTGGGAGGAAACCAGAGCACCCAGAGGAAACCTACATGGTCATGGGGAGAACGTACAGACTCCTTACAGACAGTGGTGGGAAGTGAACCCGGGTTGTTGGTACTGTAAAGCATTGTGCTAACCACTATGCTACCACTTTTCAAAGGTACATTTAATGTCAGAGAAATGTATACAATATACATCCTGAAATGCTTTTACTTAGCAACCATCCACGAAAACAGAGGGGTGTCCCAAACAATGAATGATAGTTAAATGTTAGAACCCCCAAACCCCCCAGCTCCCCCTCCCACATGTAAGCAGCAGCAAAGCAACAATCCCCCCTCCCCCACCAGCAAAATAAAAGCATCGCCGCCCTCCACCAAGCACTCAAGTGTGCAGCAAAGCATCAGTGAAGACACAGACTTGCAGTACCCCAAAGACTACTTGTTCACCCGGTAATTTGATAAGGGAAAAGGAGGTGTCTCTGTTTCTCAGCGAGAGGGAAGACATATCAAATAACTCGTTGATTTACGATGTTAGAAGTCCGTTGTGTCGCTTATTCTGAGCTCTGTGCCCAAAGAACTCGGGTCTCTGGGCACACAGCGAAAGATCTCCTGTCTCCCACGACTCACCGATTTGCTGCGGAGGCACCGACCTTGAGTCGGCCCACTTCCAGAGCCATGAAATCCTGAAATTCCGAAGGAGAGCTAATCTTCCAGGCCTCGTCCTTGGTATATCGAAAAACAGCCAGTTGTGAGACCCTGAGAGCGGGACCGTTCCTGCATTGAACCGTAGTCAGCGTGTTACTCCAGGTCAGGGTCTTCAAAAGAACCCTGAAAGGGAAAAATAGAGATATTAAAGATAGAGGTACCCTATTTTTATCATTTGGCCTTTATATGTAGTGTTGTTAAAGATCAGCTTTGCCTGTCACGTGTAGATCAAAACATACAGAGAAATGCGTCGCTGGAACGATCTACAAGGATGTGCTGGGGGAAGCCTGTAAGTGTCGCCAGACTTCAGACACCAACATAGCATGCCCACAACATACTAACACTAACTAGTACGTCCTTGGACAGTAGGAGCACCCGGAGGAAACCCACACAGTCACATGGAGAACATAGAAACTCTTTACAGGCAGCAGCAAGTATTGAACCGTCATCTTTTGATCATTGGCTCTGTAAGGTGCTACGCTAACCGCCCCCTCTTCCATGTAATCCATTCGAGGTAGTTTTAATGCTTGTGAAAACCTGTTCTATGTTCTTACAGTTCTGTATTGTTTGAAAAATATGTTCTCTGGTTGAAGTGACAATTTTATTTTTCTTACATCCAGAAACCGTATATGATACATATGTCGTCGTCATCATTGTTACGTGCCGTTTCGTATGATGTGAGTGATCATGGTCCCATGACCGTGATTGTTCCTGGCAAATTTTCTACAGAAGTAGTTTGCCATTGCCTTTTTCTGGGCAGTGGCTTTACAAGACAGGTGACTCCAGCCATTCCCGCTGCTCATATGAAAATCCGCTGCCTGCTCCCAGAGCTTCACGTGACCCTGATTGGGGGACTAAGCAGGTGCTACACCTTGCCCAAGGGTGACCTGTAGACCAGCGGAGGGAAGGAGCACCTTACACCTCCCTGGTAGAGATGTATCTCCATCCCACCACCCTGATACCTATGTAGTTCAGCATTTTTACAATTACAGAACTCTTGAAAAAGATAGATTTATAATTAATGTCAATTATATCTCAGAATTTGTCACAGTAAATGTGAAAATAAATGTGCATAAGGTTTCTGAAGTTCCTTTCCTCTCTCTTGAGAATTTTAAGTTTTGTTATTTGAGTGCCTGGCTATCGGGAAATCCCTGAGTCATCTTTAGGGTTTCCAAATCAGGCTATTGGAAAGGTCTGAACTTGCAGAAATACTGTTTATCTTGTACACATAACCTCACCCCAGCTCTGTGTCACTCAATTTACCCTGCAAAGGTAAAACACTGCAGACGGTAAAATTCTGAAATAAAAATTGCATATCGGTTGACGGGCATTTACAAGTGACTGCATATCCATGGATCTTTGATCGTTTGTTGTGATCTAGGACTGAGCTGTTGACTACAAATTCCAACCGCAATGCTCTGGAAACTATGGCATTGTTTTTATTAGGAAATAAACATAGTGAGCAAGCTATGTTTGCAGCAGAACGTGCAGCAACACTCGCGAGCAGCCCTCAGCTCATCCTTGGAGGTGTTGGCTGTTAACACAAACAGCACTTTCCACCGTTCGTTTCCACGTACATGTGATAAATAAATCTGATTCTGAATCTGAGTCTAACCTCCATTGGAGTTTCGTGAACGAAAAGAAAGTAAGTTAGAGCAGTAGAAAAGTACCTGAATGTGGACTAGTATCACCACCTATTTACCAGTCCTGTTTGCCCTGTTGCAGGAATACAGTAGTCCAAAACAAAGCAAGAATGTAACACTGAGACTTAATAAGGCACTGGTGAGGCCTCACTAGGCCTGAGTATTGTGAGCAGTTTTGGACCCCTTATCTAAGAAAAGATATGCTAGCATTGGAAGGTGTCCAGGGGAGGTTCACGGGAATGAAGGGGTTAATGTATGAGGAGTGTTTGGTGGCTCCGGGCTTGTACTGACTGGAGTAGAAGAATAGGGGAGCGGGATCTCATTGGAACCTGTTCAATATTGAGAGGCCTTGATGGCGTGGATGTGGAGAGGATGTTCTCTATAGTGGGCAAGTCTAGGACCAGAGGGCACAGCCTCGGAATACAAGGATGTCCCTTCAGAACAGCGAAGAGGAGGAATTGATTGAGCCAGAGGGCAGGGAATCTGTGGAATTCATTGCCTCAGGAGGTCAAGTCGATGGTATATTTCAAGCAGAGGTTGATAGGTTCTCGATTAGTCACGGTGTCAGAGGTTATGGGGAGAAGGCAGGAGTATGGGGTTGAAGGGGATTATAAATCAGCGCCAGCAATCTGGGTCAAATTCTGGCCGGAGTCTGTAAGGAGCTTGTTTGCTTTCCCCATCACCGCGTTGGTTTCCAGTGAGTGCTCCAGTTTCTTTCCACATTCCAAGGACGTAAGGATTAGGGTTAATAAGTTGTGGGTACGCTATGTTGGTGCCAGAAACATGCTGATATTAGCAGGCCTCCCCCAGCACATCCTCGGACTGTGTTAGTCTTTGATGTATACAGCGCATTACAATGAAGCCTTCAATTTACAAGCGACAAATAAAAATAATTTTTAATCTTTTCAAGAACCGAACAAAGTCAAAGAAAAGAACGCCATAGAAATGGGCCCTTTGGCCCATCTAGTCTATGCTGAACCATTTAACATTCCAGTCCTGAAGGGTTTTGGCCCAAAAAGTCAACTATTATCATAGAATCATAGAGGAACGCAGCACAGAAATAGAGCCTTCAGCATATCTAGTCTGTGCAGAAGGATTTAAACCGCCACTCCCATTGACCTGCACCCGGACCACAGCCCTCCACGCCCCTGCCATCCATGTAGCTATCCAAGCTTCTCTTAAACATTGAAATTGAGCTCACATGCACCAGTTGCACTGGCAGCTCCTTCCACACTCTCACCACCTCTGACTGAAGAAGTTTCCCCTCATGTTCCCCTTAAACTTTTCACCTTTCACCCTTAACCCATGTCCTCTGGTTGCAGTGAAAAAAGTCTGTTTGCATTTACTCTATCTATACCCCTTGTAATTTTGTATACCTCTATCAAATCTCCCCTCAATTATGGTTGAAGGGAAGTAGCAGATCTCGAATCTGGTGGTGTGGGGCTTCAGGCTTCTATACCTCTTGCCTGATGGCTGCAAAAGGAAGTTATGGACAAGATGGTGGCAAGATAAAACTCAACTACTTATACATAAAGGGATAAAGGGATAGATAAGATAGAAGTAGGAAAGTTGTTTCCATTGGTAGGTGGGACTAGAACTAGGGGACATTGCCTCAAGATTCAGGGGAGAAGATTTAGGACGGAGATGAGGAGAAACTGTTTTTCCCAGAGAGTGGTGAATCTGTGGAATTCTCTGCCCAGGGAAGCAGTTGAGGCTTCTTCACTAAATATATTTAAGGTACAGTTAGATAGATTTTTACATAGTAGGGGAATTAAGGGTTATGGGGAAAAGGCAGGGAGATGGAGCTGAGTTTACGGACAGATCAGCCAGGATCTTATTGAATGGTGGGGCAGACTTGATGGGCTGGATGGCCTACTCCTGCTCCTATTTCTTATTTTCTTATGTTCTTATATTGAAGGTTTTACACATTTCTGATTTAATGATTTTGACTTTAGATTAGGTTAGATTATGAGGACACTCAGTCCTCGTTTATTGTCATTCACGAATGCATGCATTAAAAAATGAAAGAACGTTCCTCCAGAATGATATCACAAGAAAACACAGGACAAACCAAGATTAAAATGGACGAAACCACATAATTATGACATATAGTTACAACAGTGCAAAGCAATACCATAATTTGATAAAGAGCAGACCATGGGCATGGTAAAAAAAAGTCTTAAAGTCCCGATAGACCCATCATCTCACGCAGGCGGCAGAAGGGAGGAACTCTCCCCGCCATGAACCTCCAAGCGCTGCCAACTCGCTGATGCAGCCCCATTGGAAGCACCAGACTGTGGCGGACTCTGAGTCTGTCCGAAAACTTCGAGCCTCTGACCAGCCCCTCCGACACAGCCTCTCTGAGCACCATCCTCTGCCGAGCGCTTCGACTTTGCCCCGGCCGCCGAGCAACAAGCAAAGCCGAGGACTCGGGGCCTTCTCCCCCGGAGATTCTGGATCACACAGTAGCAGCAGCAGCGAAGCAGGCATTTCAGAAGTTTCACCAGATGTTCCTCCGTGCTCTCACGTCTGTCTCCATCAAATCAGGATTGTGCACGGCACCCTACTTGACAAATAACAGACATCACCACCGGAGTGGCCGCTGCGAGCTGCGTCGCGCCGCCATCTTCTCCTTCCTCCCTTTAACTGCTGACAGTGTGATTTTAAGAACATAGAACATAGAACATAGAATAGTACAGCACAGTACAGGCCCTTCGGCCCACAATGTTGTGCCGACCCTCAAACCTTGCCTCCCATATAAGCCCCCACCTTAATTCCTTTTTAGCACATGTTAAAACCAATGCTGCGAAGAAGTTACTGTTACCTCATAAACTTAACAAGATATTGGGCCAATTATACCCTGAATTGAATTATTATTCACCAAAGCAGTTATTAAATTTTTCAGCAAAGTTTAATTTGAAAAGAAATCAAATAATTCTGCTTAAGAACACTTCCTCATTTGGTGCAAATATTTTCCAAATTCATTTCTTGTGCAGGGTTCAAAAGTAAATCAAACTCGATCCATAAACACAGTTGCAAATTAAATTTAGTCTATTTCTCAATTTGTAAACTAAATGGATTCATTTTCACATGTGCTAAATGTAATTTTATAAATACAATATTGGAATATAGGGCAATGAGTGACAACCATGATATCACAGTCCAATTTAAACGATAATGTGCTCAATCAATGGCAGATAGCCAGTGGGGAATTGAGATTATTAGCTGTTATATGTGGGTGCTACAAGTGGTTGTGGATGCTAAAATGATAATCATATTTATGTGCATGATTGTCGAATGCTATTTTTGTGAGGACTTCAGCTTATGTTCAGTAAATAGTTGCTGGAAGAATGCAGAACAGGCAGATCTTGATGTTAATGACCATGAAATGCTGGTTTAATCCTTACCACCTTTCTCAGACCCAAACAACCCTTCCAGGTGTGGTGACATTTCATCTGCAAGCCTGTTGGGGTCATGCACTGTATCTGGTGCAGCCTCCTCTACACTGGTGAGATCCAACACAGACTGGAACTCCGCTTTGTTGAGCACCTTCGCTCTGTCCTCCGCAAAAGGCAGAATTTCCCGGTTGCTACCCATTTCAATTCACTTCCCGTTCCCAGTCGGACCTGTCTGTGATGGTCTTCTCTGCTGCCACGATGAGGCCAAACTCATGCTGGAGGAGAAACACCTCATTGTCCACCTGGGTAGCCTCCAGCCTGATGGCATGAACATCAGTTTCTCTAACTTATGGTAATTGCACCCACCTTCTCTCTGCTTCTCTCTTTTCCCATTCCCCATTCTGGTTACACTCTGGAGCAGTACACACAGACCCTTGGTTAATGGTTGGGGTCTATGGCACATAAAAAGGTTGGGAAGCCCCACTCTAAAGAGAGGTGTACAAAATTATGAGGGGTATAGGTAGTGTGGATACATACAGGCTTTCTCCACTGAGACTAGAACTAGAGGTCATGAGTTAAGGGTGAAAGGTGAAATGCTCAAGAGGAGCCAGAGGGGGAACAACCTCTTTACTCAGACGTGGTCGTGGTGTGGAATGAGCTACCAGTGGAAGAAGTGGATGCACGTTAATTATAACATTGAAGAGATGTTTGAATAGGTCCATGAATGGGAGGGGTATGGACGGCTATGGTCTGGATACTGGTATACGGGAACGGGACGAGGCAGAAAACAAGGTTGGCATAGAATAGATGGACTGAATGGCCAGTTTCCGCACTGTGGTGCTCTGTGACTCTGTGACTCTGTGGTTCAGGAACACTGGAATGTTTGCTTTCACTACCCTCAGCTTTAAAATAGGATAGGTTTATTTATTTATTGAGGTACAGGGCCAAGCAGGCTCTCTGGTCCTTTGAGCTGTGCTGCCCATTTAACCTGAGTGTAATCACAGGACAATTGACCAATTAGCCTTCTAACCGGAACATATTTAGACTGTCGGAAGAAACCAGAGCACCCTGAGGAAACCCACCTGGTAATGGGGAGAAAGTACAAACTCCTTGTAGGTGGAGGCAGGAGTTGAACCCAGGACATCTGTAGTGTAAAGCATTGTCCTAACCACTACACTACCATACCACCTGAGGTAATGCAGTAAGGGACAGTGATATTTGGGAATGAATATTATTTATGAAGATGTGGGTTTATCCTGTCTGGGGCCACTGACTGAATTATCTTTGTACCAAAAGATGGTGTAACCATCTGCTCAATGGAACAGGTCTGTTGTTCACCTGGTATTACTCTGTTGTACACACCAGGATTTGCAAGAGAGAACATTTGGATAATGTTGCTGGCATTATGATTATTTCGGAGATCCAGCATTTAAGTGCAATTATGAAGAAAGCACAGCATTACCTTTACTTCCTTAGGAGTTTGCAAAGATTTGGCATGGCATCTAAAACATCAGCAAACTTCTATAGATGTGTAATGGAGAGTATATTGACTGGCTGCATCACAGCCTAGTATGGAAACACTAATGTCTTTGAATGAAAAGTCCTACAAAACATAGTGGATATTCCCAGTCCATCATGGGTAAAGCCCTCTCCACCACTGAGCACATCTACATGAAGCATTGTCGCAGGAAAGCAGCATCCATCAGGTCGGGCAGCATCAGTGGAAACGATGAGTTGACGTTTCGGGCCGGAACCCTTCGTCAGGACTGAAGAAAGAAGGTGGGGGGAGGGTTGGAAGAAGGCTGGCAGGTTCAGTTGAAAAACCAGTAATTTGAAAGACAAAGGGGTGGGGGAGGGGAAGCAGGGACGTCATAGGCAGGAAAACAATGGGTAGTAGAAGAAGGAGGCGGAACCATGAGGGAGGTTTAACATGCATAACAGTACACGAAAATGTCTTGTGTGCTATGAATTGTTTGCATATATCAGAGCTATAACACGACACAAAATGTGTGCAGTCGCAATACTCTGTGCCAATGAAACAGTATTAATTTTAACAGTTTCAACCTTTTAACTCTTAATTGCCCTGCAAGTATTCAACCTCTCTCATGGTTCCGCCTCCTTCTTCTACTACCCATTGTTTTCCTGCCTATGACGTCCCTGCTTCCCCTCCCCCACCCCTTTGTCTTTCAAATTACTGGTTTTTCAACTGAACCTACAAGCATTCTTCCAACCCTCCCCCACCTTCTTTTTTCAGTCCTGACGAAGGGTTCCAGCCCGAAACGTCAACTCATCGTTTCCACTGATGCTGCCCGACCTGCTGAGTCCCTCCAGCATGTTGTGAGTGTTGCTTTGATCCCAGCATCTGCAGATTATTTTGTGTTTAGCATCCATCATCAGGGACTCCCACCACCCAGGCCATGCTCTCTTCTCACTGCTGCCATCAGGAAAGAGGTACAGGAGCCTCAGGACTCATGCCACCAAGATTAGGAACAGTTATTACCACTCAACCATCAGTCTGCTGAACTAAATATGATAACTTCACTTGCCCCATCATTGAAATGTTCCCACAACCTATGGACTCACTTTCAAGAACTCTTTGTCTCATGTTTTTGATATTGATTGCTTATTTATTTGTTATTATTCTTTATATTTGCACAGTTAGTTGTATTTTACACTCCAGTTGAATGCCCAAGTTAGTGCAGTCTTTTGTTTATTCCATTATGGTTATTATTCTAGTATGGATGTATTGAGTATGCCCAAGAGAAAATTAATCTCAGGGTTGCATATGGTAATGCATTTACTTTAAACGTTGAACTGTGAATAGCTGGCTGTGTGTGTTAGCTAAAGCTGTGAGAGTGACAGAAGGATATGATTGTTTGGATTTCCAGCATCTGCAGATTTTCTCTTGCTTATGACATGATTGTTCTCTTTGTTTCCTGATTAACAAGAGCCGCTGGGTGGTAAATGAGGTGGTGGGTGGTTGGTTCTGGTGCAGTGGCAATATCAAGTACAAGTTCAGGTTCATTATCATCTGACTGTACATATATACAACCAACTGAAACATTGTTCCTCCAGGCCACGGTACACCCATAATACATATATCACACACAGCACATAAAACAAAATATTACCACAAGTAAGGTAATAGAATATAATTCCAAGTGCATATAGTGTGCAGCACAGGTAAACAGTAAACAGCTCGCTAACCTACTGACATGAACTCGGTGGTGGCAGGGTATTCACTAGTCTCAGAGCCTGAGGGAAGAAGCTGTTGCCCAGTCTTGCAGTCCTGGTCCTGATGCTCCTGTCCCTCCTTCCTGACAGTAGTGAGTCAGAGAGATTGTGTGATGGGTGGTAGGGATCCTCAACAATGCTTTGGGCCCCTCGTCAGCAATATTCCCTGTATGTGGGAGGATTGCTTTGGGTCTGAAGTAAGATTACTGAGCCTGTTTGTACGTCTGCATCAGCGACCTGGGTTCAATTCCCAACACCGTCTATAAGGAGTTTATACGTAATCAACATGACAGTGAGGCTTTTCTCTGCGTTCTCCAGTTTCCTCCCACATTCCAAAGATGTATGGTTATGAAGGATTAATGAGTTGTGGGCATACAATGTTGGCATCGGAAGCATGGCAAACTTGTGGACTGCCTAAAGCACATCCTCAGACTGTGTTGGTCGTTGACACAAATGAAGCATTTCAATGTTTTGATGCACATGTGACAAATAAAGCTAATCTTTTAACCTGTAATCATAAACCATTTATTGAATTCAGCACTTATACATTATAATAAAGATTGGCTTATAGAATCATCCAGCACGGAAACAGGCCCTTCAGCCCATCTGGCCCATGCCAACTAAGACGTCCTATCCAAGCTAATCCCATTTGCCACCATTTGGCCCATAAACCTTTCCCATCCGTGTACCTGTCCAAGTGACTTTTAACAGTTGTTGTAGCTTCTACATCAAATTTCAATGTAGCGTGTCAAATAAAGCTAATTTAGTCTATTTTCGATGATCTTTTATATAATCTATTTCAGCTGATTCATTTGGCTGTATTCATGTAAGGTTGAATAATAATTAAACTTGAACTGAACTATTTTATCTTCGCCTGATTTCTGGAACTGTTCCTTTTAATCCCCTTGTTGGTCTTCAGTGACACAAACACAAAGCGGTTCTGCTGTATCCAGAGCAACACAGACAGAATGCTGGAGCAACTCAGCAGGTCGGGAGTGAAATAAACAGCTGATGTTTCAGGCTGAGACCCTTCATTGGGGAATGGAAAGGAGGGAGGAAGAAGCTGGAATAAGAAACTGGGGCAAGGGGCGAGGAGTATAAGTTGGCAGGTGATAGGCACTTTACACTTACGACTGTGGTTGAAATGTTTCATAATGCATGGACTCACTTCCAAGGACTCCACCTCAGGTTCTCGATATTTAGTTACTTTGTATTTGCATTGTTTGTTACCTGCACTCTGGTCGAATGCCCTAGTTGGGCAGTCTTTCATCGATTCTGTTATAGTCACAATAGATTCTATAGATTTTTGAGTATGCCAACAAGAAAATGAATCTAGTGACACATATGTGCTTTGATAATAAAATTTACTTTGAGATTTGAGGCCAGGTGAGGGGGAAGGTAGGTGGGTGGGAGAGGGGGGATGAAGGGGAAGGTAGGTGGGTGGGAGAGGGGGGATGAAGGGGAAGGTAGGTGGGTGGGAGAGGGGGGATGAAGGGGAAGGTAGGTGGGTGGGAGAGGGGGGATGAAGGGGAAGGTAGGTGGGTGGGAGAGGGGGGATGAAGGGGAAGATAGGTGGGTGGGAGAGGGGGGATGAAGGGGAAGGTAGGTGGGTGGGAGAGGGGGGATGAAGTGGGAAGCTGGGATGGGGTGGGTGGAAGAGGTGAAGAGCTGAAAGAGAATGAATCTGAAGGCGGTCTTCAGTAATTCTCGAACTGACCACTAGGAGGCAGATAAGAACAGTGTTATTGGCTCACTTTCTGAATCTCGGGCTCTGAAAGTCTCTCCCTCTTCCACAGTTCAGTGCATTATCCTGTGTCCTGATGTCCAATCCAGTCTCTGCAGTTGACACATGAAACTGTAGCAGTGAACCCCTCCACCCCCGCTGCGGCATGACGGAGTTGTGCTGCACCAATGCATGCTGTTGCTGCTACTGCTTTGATCACAAACTCACAGAAAAGCTACGGTTCATACGTATGATGGTGTGAGCTTGGTAACTACAGCAGTTTATATCTGCTATGTCTAGGGGGCATTATTGCCCACCCATGTCATTTCTTAATGTTTGAGACTGATTGTACAATTTTCTGATGTTTCGTTAGGTGAATAAAAAGTGAAGAAAAGGCAATCTTTAGGAAAAATGCCCAGTGTGGAAGAAAATAATAGCTTTTTAGTTCCAATCTGATCAGGAAGGAAGCTTGAAGCTTCACAGGACAGGCTAATGGGTGCGAGCAAACCTGCGGACCGCTCTCGGCACTGATGTCAGAGGGACATCAAGAACATCAGAAGGTGGAGTCAGATTTCACAAAGTGGTGTATGAGCAGTGCTCTGTGCTAACACTCATCACGCAAGGAATTTGCCGGGCATGTAGGCAATATGCTGAATCTGAACTGTCAAAAGGATGATGGAAAATTAAACTCTGGCATTTCACGTGACGGGTTCTGCCTGAGATAGTGGGAAGATTTAAAACTGTAGGATTTGAAAACTATGGTTCATGAAGGCCATCATGTATATTGGTAAGTGTTAACTTGCTTTTTGGATTTAAAAGCATTGTAATCTTTTAATAAGATTCGGAGTTTGCGTTAATTCAGTGAAAACATACATGATTGAGGAAAGATGTTGATATATGTTGTCAGGATATTTACAATGCCTGCATTTTAGCAGGAAGCAGCGTTGGGCTCGATTAAAAGGAATACGTAATGATGGTGAATAGATTTCTGTACTGTATGTACCAGGGCAGTTTTATTGGGATTCCCAGTCATTTCTAAAGGGGAGAGGGTGGAGGAGATTAAAAAATGATCGGATTTGTTAAAACCAACGGTCAATACTCACATCAGAGTCTTTCTTTCTTTCAAACAGCCCCTGAAAAGCACAGTTCCTTAAGACATGTTTGTAGTATTGCATATGCCATTAACCATCTGAGAGGAGAGCTGGAAGTGTTCAGCACCATGTTCAACTCTTGTAGAACATCTTAGAAAGTCACAATAAAAAAAACATACTTAAGATGTTTTCTTATTTCTATGTGATGGAATTTTTATTGCATGCATAACAGTACAGCAAATGCCTTGTGTGCTATGAATTGTTTGCATATCAGAGCTACAACACGACACAAATGTGTGCAGTCGCGATACTCTGTGCCTATGAAACAGTATTAATTTGAACAGTTTCAACCTTTTAACTCTTAATTGCCCTGCAAGTATTCAGAATGTTTAAGGTCAGAATTAATTAAAGCAGAGTTAAACTTCGATTCCTTAACTTGCACTTCAGGGTGCTTTCTCTTTTGTGGAAATTTTAAATAGTATTTTTTAAAGGACGTGTGCATGTAAGAGCATTTGAGAAATCATTTCCATTCCTCATAACCTTGCAGCTGGAATGTCTGAATCACACCAACATGTTGACTGCAGATGGAGATTCGGTGAGAAAAGGGACAGGTTCCTGCTTCTCTCTCACCTTCTCAGTTGAAAAATATGTTCATTAAGAGTTTTGTTATGAAGATAGCTCCACTTTAAAAATTAGGAATTTAATAAAATAAATACAATGTAGGTAATTTAAACTTTGCCTCATTGGATTTCTCCACCAGATTCAATTTCCCTTCTAATGAAAAAGAGTAACGATTAAGCTGATGACTGCTGGCCTGCTTTGTTATTTAATGCCATTGTCCTAATGACCTCCTGTAGGGGTTTAGTAGAAATTTACTTAGAGAGCCATTTACTATTGATTTCAAAGCTCTGGGTTACTGGTATAAAACGGAGCAAACCATTCACCTCCAATAGTGCTCACATTCCTGTTTGTCAATAATTGGAGACTTCTTTAACAGTATTTATAAGTATTGTATTTTAAAGTGTTTTTCTATCATTGAGAAATTGTATTTTTATTTGTCAGTTGTATTCTTTATTTAATTATGCCTCCTCATATTGTGCTAATATGAAGGGAATAGTTGAAAGGTGATTGGGGGCGAAGTACGGGGAGTGTCAGAGGTAGGATTTTTTACGGAGAGTGGTGGGTGTGTGGAACATCCTGGCAGGGGTGGTGATAGAGGCAGATACATTAAGGACGTTTAAGAGACTGTGAGATAGGCACATGGATGATAGAAAAATTCAGAGGTACGTCGGAGGGAAGGGTTAGATTGATTTTAGAGTCGGTTGAAAGGTCAGCACAGCATCATGGCCGAAGGGCCTGTACTGTGCTGTAGTGTTCTATGTTCTATGTTCTATTACTTACATTGCCTCTGACCCTTAAATGCTTCTGATTTTAACAGTTCTTTACACATTCAGCGAGCCAATTGCCAGAATTTAGTGTACAGGGCAGTTTCCAGAAATTAGCCTGCGACTTCAATCTTTGTATTGACTGTTGCTGCTTGTAAAATAACCTTTGCCCTTTCATACACGGGTGGTGACAATTCACAGATGAGTTATTTATTAAAATAAAGCACCTTGGGCCAGACCGTGTTACTCTGCAGAGACTGTCAGCTATTTGCAGTGAGCAGAGTCAGCCCGTTCCTGACTTCCACACCAGCATGCAAGTCAGAATTCATAGATGAGTTATTTATTAAAATAAACATCTCAGCCCAGACTGCGTTACTCGGCAGAGAACTATCAGTTATTTGCAATGAGTGGGGTCAGCTCGTTCCTGACCTCCACACCAGCAAGTAAGTCAGAATCCAGCTGGAGGTCAGATGCCTAAACGCCTTCAGGATAGTCTGGCCCACTTGCCACTTGTAGACCTCAGTTTGATTTGTTGGGCAGGCATATGGGCGAAGGCTTGGGGGTGATTGGACTCACAGCTGTGTAAGAATGGTGGAGATAGCAGGTCAGTTCAAACGTCAGCCCATCCACAATCGTCCTTCGATAAGAAATGAGAAAGGATTAAGTTGCAGAATTCTGAGTGACGCAAAGTGATTTGGAGAATCATGGTTTTGAAATCTGCTCAATACCGAGAGCTGAGAGAAATGGTTGAGAGTTACATAAATAAAATGCCATGGATCGTTGCAGCATATATGGGAAATGGAGGGTTATGGGCTGGGTACGAGCAAAGGGTTAGATTGATCGTGAAGGAGGTTTATATACTGTTATTCAGCGCAACATTATGGGCCGAATGGCCTGTACTGTTCTACACTCAGTGCTCACTTTATTAGGCACACCTGTACACCGGCTCATTACTGCAAATATCTAATCAGCCAATCACGTGGCAGCAACTCAATGCATGAAAGCATGCAGACATGGTCAAGAGGTTCAGTTGTTGTTCAGACCAAACACCAGAATGGGGGAAGAAATGTGATCTGTGACTTTGACCGTGGAATGATGGTTGGTGCTGGATGGGGTTGTTTGAGTATCTCAGAATCTGCTCATCTCCTGGGATTTTCACGTACAGCAGTCTCTAAAGTTTATGAAGAATGTTATGGAAAACAAAAACATCCAGTGAGCAGCAGTTCTGTGGGTGAAACCGCCTTGTTAATGAGAGAGATCAGAGGAGAATGGCCAGACTGGCTCAAGCTGACAGTAACTCAAACAACGTGTCCCAACAGTAGTGTGCAGAAGAGAATCTCTGACCTCACAACACATTGAACCTTGAAGTGTACGGGCTACTGCAGTAGTAGATCAGGAACAGGAGGTACGCAGTAAAGTGATCACTGAGTGTACTTTCAGTTTGAGAAATACTTGAACTGAATGAGGGACCATCTTTTAGAAAGCAATGTTTGGTATGCTATTTTTAATGCTATAATGAAAGATATTTTAAGAGCAGGTGTATTCTGAGATACCAAATGTCATCTTGTCACTATTCACATTTGCAGACTACTCTACATAACTGGCAAAAATCCTCTACTTAGTCATCCATCAAAAATGATTTCTATTCAGCTGAAACATTGCAACCTTGTTCGTGGTGTTGTAAAGTAAACTGCATAATCTATCCATCATCTGTACAAATGGAAAGAAAGGGTAGTAACTCAAAGCATCGAAACGGGACTCATCGCGCAGTGTAAACTATAGATTCTGTTTGTGGCAGTGTTGAATAGACAGCAGAATTACTTTGAACATGGGTCAGGTACAGCACAGAAACAGGACCTGTTGAACCAATAAAATTTGTAATCTAATGGTCAACTGAACTAATCTCTTCTGCCTATACAATGTCCTTCCATTTTCCTAAAATCCATGTGCTTATTTAAATGTCTCAAAAGTGTCTAAAGAATCTGCCTCTACCACTCCCCATTCTAGGCACCCAGCACTCCGTCTGTAAAAAACTTCCCCTTCACATCTCCTTTGAAGTTTCTCCCCCCTCATCTTAAATGCATGTTCTCTTGTATGTGGAGGAATGGATCAGTTCGGAACGTTCTGCTGTGTAACTATTTCTCTTAGTAACTCCCAACTGCTGTTTTTCGAGGTTAAAAGGAAGGAAACATGGGGTGAGCAGGTCATAGATCAAAGGTCTCAGATGCTCCCCTCTGCATGAGGCATATGCCTTGTAAAACTGGAAAATTACTCTGTACTTTGTACCCTAGATTTCATAATACATAGGAGACATAAGACATAGGAGCAGAATCAGGCCATTCAGCCCATTGAGTCTGCTCTGCCAATTCATCACGACTGATTTATTGACTTCATCTATTTATTTATTTAGCGATACAGTGTGGTGTAGGCCCTTCTGGCCCTTTGAGCTGCGCCACCCCCGAAAACCGCGATTAACCCTAACCCAATCACGGGACAATTTACAATGACCAATGGTACGTCTTTGGACTGTGGGGAGAAACAGGAGCACCAGGGGAAAACCCACCTGTTCCATGAGAGGACATACAGACTCCTTACAGATGGTGTCGGAATTTAACTCGGAACTTCAGAATGTTCCGGGCTGTAATAATGTCGTGCCAACAGCTAAGCTACCATGGCACCCATGGGATTTATTATCCCTCTAGACCCCATTCTTCTGCCTTCTCCTCATAACCTTTAATGCCCTGACTAATCAAGAACCTATCAACCTCTGACTCGTCTTCCACAACTGTCTGTGGCAATGAATTTCACAGATTCACCACCCTCTGGCTAAAGAAATTCCTTCTCACCTCTGTTGCAAAGGGACGTCCTTCTATTCTGAGGCTGTACCCTCTGGTCGTAGACTCACCGGCCATAGGAAACGCCCTCTCCACACCCACTGTATCTAGGCCTTTCAATATTCGATGTTTCATTCAGATCCCCCCAGAGTACAGGCCCAGAGCCATGAAACACACATTAAATTAATTACAAAACCTCCGTGTGAGGCTGAGCTGAGTGTTGCAATAGAAATCTGGCTGACAATCAGGATCTCAGGCCTCTTGGTGGGGCCTAATTGAGTACTCCACAGCTAAAGAGCAGGTTGAATGCTGATTAACAATGAGGCTTCCTGTAAATGTTGGTGCATCAACCAGGAATATAAACTTCTGAACTTGACCCTGTTCTGCCTGCTGTTTGTTTCAGAGTGGTGAAGTATTTCACACCATGTTGAATTTACTTCCATTCACATTCCTCTTAGTCAGAAGGCCTAGCAAAGAATTATGGACATCTTGTGCAGAGGGCAGTGCTACTGATGGATAGGAATAAACAGCCACTGTTTCCAGCCGAGACACTTCGTCAGTAAGATCCTGCTAGGAAATAGGACACCACGTTAGCATCGCGGTTAGCAAGACGCTGTTACAGCTCAGGGAGTGGAGTTCATACTTCAATTCTGATGCCGTCTGGAAGACGTTTGTTTGTCTTTCCCGTGAAGCATGTGGGTCTCTGCTGGGTGCTCCAGTTTCTTCCCACAGTCCAAAGATACTGGTTAGTAGGTTAATTCTTCTTCTTCTTCTTCTTCTTCTTCTTAAGCCCATCACCCTTTAGTAGGGTAATTGGTCATTGTAAATTGTCCCGTGATTAGGCTAGGGTTAAATAGGTGGGTTGCTGAGTGGTGAGGCTCCTCACCCTCCCCCTTCACCTTCCCTCCTCACCCTCCCCTTCACCTTCCCTCCTCACCTTCCCTCCTCCCCCTCCCCCTCACCTTCCCTCCTCACCCTCCCGCTCACCTTCCCTCCTCACCTTCCCCCTCACCTTCCCTCCTCACCCTCCCCCTCACCTTCCCTCCTCCCCCTCCCCCTCACCTTCCCTCCTCCCCCTCCCCCTCACCTTCCCTCCTCACCTTCCCTCCTCACCTTCCCTCCTCACCCTCCCCCTCACCTTCTCTCCTCACCCTCCCTCCTCATCTTCCCCTCACCTTCCCCCCTCACCCTCCCCCTCACCTTCCCTCCTCACCTTCCCTCCTCATCTTCCCCCTCACCTTCCCCCTCACCCTCCCCCTCACCTTCCCCCTCACCTTGCCCTCACCTCCCCCCTCCCTTCACCCTCTCCCTCCCCTCCTCACCTTCCCCCTCACCTTCCCCCTCACCTTCCCTCCTCACCCTCCCCTTCACCTTCCCTCCTCACCTTCCCTCCTCCCCCTCCCCCTCACCTTCCCTCCTCACCCTCCCGCTCACCTTCCCTCCTCACCTTCCCCCCTCACCTTCCCTCCTCACCCTCCCCCTCACCTTCCCTCCTCCCCCTCCCCCTCACCTTCCCTCCTCCCCCTCCCCCTCACCTTCCCTCCTCACCTTCCCCCTCACCTTCCCTCCTCACCCTCCCCCTCACCTTCCCTCCTCCCCCTCCCCATCTTCCTTCCTCACCCTCCCCCTCACCTTCCCTCCTCACCTTCCCCCTCACCATCCCCCTCACCCCTCCTCACCTTCCCTCCTCCCCCTCCCCCTCACCTTCCCTCCTCACCTTCCCTCCTCACCTTCCCCCTCACCTTCCCTTCTCACATTCCCCCTCACCTTCCCCCTCACCTTGCCCCTCCCTCTCCCCTCCCCCTCCCCTCCTCACCTTCCCTCCTCACCTTCCCCCTCACCTTCCCCCCTCACCTTGCCCCTCACCTTCCCTCCTCCCCCTCCCCATCTTCCCACCTCACCCTCCCCCTCACCTTCCCTCCTCACCTTCCCCCTCACCTTCCCCCTCAACCTCCCCCTCACCTTCCCTCACCTTCCCTCCTCATCTTCCCCCTCACCCTCCCCCTCACCTTCCCTCCTCACCTTCCCTCCTCCCCTCCCCCTCACCTTCTCCCTCACCTTCCCTCCTCCCCCTCCCCTCACCTTCCTTCCTCACCTTCCCCCTCACCTTCCCTCCTCACCTTCCCCCTCACCTTCCCCCCTCACCATCCCCCTCACCCCTCCTCACCTTCCCTCCTCCCCCTCCCCCTCACCTTCCCTCCTCACCTTCCCTCCTCACCTTCCCTCCTCACCTTCCCCCTCACCTTCCCTTCTCACATTCCCCCTCTCTTTCCCCCTCACCTTCCCCCCTCACCTTCCCCCTCACCCTCCCCCTCACTTTCCCCCTCACCTTCTCTTCCTCACCTTCCTCCCTCACCTTCCCTCCTCACCTTCCTCCCTCACCCGCCCCCTCACCTTCCCTCCTCACCTCCCCCTTTACCTTCCCTCCTCACCCTCCCCCCTCCCCTCCCCCTCACCTTCCCTCCTCACCTCCCCCTTTACCTTCCCTCCTCACCCTCCCCCCTCCCCTCCCCCTCACCTTCCCTCCTCACCTTCCCCCTCACCTTCCCTCCTCACCCTCCCCCTCACCTTCCCTCCTCACCTTCCCTCCTCCCCTCCTCACCTTCCCCCTCACCTTCCCTCCTCTCCCTCCCCCTCATCTTCCCTCCTCACCTTCCCTCCTCACCTTCCCCCTCACCTTCCCTCCTCACCTTCCCCCTCACCTTCCCCCCTCACCTTCCCTCCTCACCTTCCCCCTCACCTTCCCTCCTCACCTTCCCCCTCACCTTCCCTCCTCACCTTGCCCCCTCACCTGCTCTCTACTATCATCTGCCAGCTTGTCCCCCTTCCCTTCCGCCACCTGCTTATTCTGACAGCTTCCCTTTTCCAGTTCCCAGTCCTGATGAAGTGCCGACTGTTTATTTCTCTCCATCGACACTGCCTGAGCTGCTGAGTTCCTCCAGCGTTTTGTGTGTGTTTTCAGCATCTGCAGGATCTCCTGTTTATCCAGTGCTTTTGATTTTACACTGCCCTTGTAACTGCTCAGAATTTGCTTTCCAATATTAGACCTTCTCCACAACCAGTCACGCTGTGCTTGTGCTGTAGAGTCCATCTGTTGTGAGTTTATCATTTGTGTGCACATTATGTCTGCGTTGGTATTTAACAGTGGAGATTGGTGCAGCCTTCCCTTTGCACCACAAAGCCACTTGTCAGCGGCATTTTATTCAGACATCAATCTGATAGCCACTAACCACACTACCTGACTGTTTCATTATTGTTACTGTTGGGGATTGCAGCCACAGGTAATCATCACCTTCTCAATGGGTTCCCTTCATCCATGAGGGGCGTTGATCGTGTGGATAGTCAGTGGCTTTTTCCCAGGGCTGTAATGGCTCGCACAAGAGGGCACAGTTTTAAGGTGCTTGGAAGCAGGTTTAGAGAGGATGTTAGAGATAAGTTTGTCACACAGAGAGTGGTGTGTGCGTGGAATGCACTGCCAGCAACAGTGGTACAGCTGGATACAATGGGGTTTTTTATGAGACTGTCAGATAGGTACATGGAGCTGAGAAAAATAGAGGGCTATGCAGTAGTGAAATGCTAGGCAGTTTCTAGAGTAGGTTACATGGTCGGCACAACATTGTGGGCCGAAGGGCCTGTAATGTGTTGTAGGTTTCTATGTTCTATGAATCAGAGAGAAGGTGAACTGTGAAGGAATTCTTGTAGGTGGACCCTGTCTGTCGTCAGGCTTTACCCTGGACTTACATTCAGTTGCCACTTTATTAGGTACACCTAGAGTTTACAGAGAATTGTGTGAAAGACACAAAAAATCCAGTGAGCGGCCGTTCGGTGGGTGAAAACACCTTGTTAATGAGAGAGGTTCGAGGAGAATGGCCAGACTGGTTCAAGCTGACAGGAAAGTGACAGTAACTCAAATAACCAGACGTTACAACAGTGGTGTGCAGAAGAACATCTCTGAACAAATAACACGTCGAAAGATGAAGTGATTGGGCTACAGCATTAGAAGGCCTTCTTTCAAATATGATTTTGCGACTAAGCTGTGTGTTTGCGATTTCCATTTTGATGGTGTGTTCTGGGGCAGATGGAGCGATCTGTCTCCGAGGGAGTTTGTTTGGTGAGGTTTGGAGTGGAGTGTGCAGCCCGGTGGCTCGGTGGCCTGGAGACACGGCGCGAGCCCCGTGATCAACTCCATTTCTCACCAATCTCACCGATTAGAGCATCAAGGAAGATTGAAATCAGTGAGGGTGAGAGCAGAGGGCCAGCGGGAGTTCAGCGCCATCTGATAGTGTTTCTCTCCCTCTTGCCGGCTGCTGCTGGAGGAGGGTGACTGCTTTTGACGCTCTCTGACCTCTGACCCTCTCGCTCGCTGTCGCCAGAGTCTTGATCTTGGGCAAGGTTTAATTGGCATGGTTTGTGGTTGGACTCTGCAGTTAATGCTGTATGTGTTCTGGTTTCTGGTTACTCCTTTTTTATTGCTATTTTACGCAGTTTTGATCCGAGTGGACTGACTGCGGCCTGTAGTCATCGACCGACACAGTGCTAGATTGAAAACAACTGAGCTGAAAGTGAACAGTTCTAGACTGCTTCAATGACTTTGTGAATTGATGCTTTATATTCTGTGTTTTGCTGTTTGCATGATTTTTTTTGCGCTTTGGGTGTTTGATGTTTTCTTTGAATGGATTCCACGGTGCTTCACTGTCTTGTGGCTGTCTGTGAGAGGTCAAATCTCAGGGTTATATACTGCATACAGACTATGAACTATGAACTTTGAACATACACTCAGTGGCCACTTTATTAGGTACAGGAAGATCAGTCTCTGAGCCTTCCTAAGATTATGTGAGGTTTAAATCCAGATGCAGTATCAGAAGTTAGTAGCAAGTTAAAATAAAGATTAGCTTTATTTGTCACATGTAGATCAAAACACCGGTACAGTGAAACGTGCCATTTGTGTCAATGACCAACACAGACAGAGGATGTGCTAAGGACAGTCTGCAAGTGTCACCATGCTTCTCGTGCCAACATAGCATGCCCACGACTTACTAACCCTAATCCATAAATCTTTGCAATGTGGGATGAATGGAGGGGGGATCTCACTGAAGCCCATCGAATCGTGAAGGTCCCAGATGGAACAGACGTGGAGGAAATGTTTCCTATGGGGGTGGGGCAGGTGTGTATAGACACAGTGCCAGAATACTCCTTTCAGAGAGTGGTGAATATGTGGAATTCATGTCACAGATGGCTGTGGAGGCCAAATCATTGAGTATATTTAAGGTAGAGATTGATAGGTTCTTGATTTGTCAGGGCATCAAAGGTTATGGGGAGAAGACAGGAGAATGGGGTTGAGAGGAATAATAAATCAGCCATGATGGAATGGTAGAGAAGACTCGATGGGCTGAATGGCCTAATTCTGCTTCTATTTCTCATGGTCTTAATGTTTTATGAACCCCAATGACTGGCTTTGTAAAGGGTTACACAAGCCACTATGCTAACATGCTAATTAATGAGAAATAATGATACTAATCATTAGTGGGATGATAAATATATTCTTCTGACAGTAGCTAGAATGGGTTATTTGACAAGATATTGAGAATGTGCAATTCTGGTGAAGTTGGGCTATCTGAAACTGACAGAACATCACCTTACATCTACTGAGGAAACCATAAAAAGCTCAGCTCCCAAGTTCTTCATCCGAAATGTTGTCAATCAAATGTTGACACTGGTACCTCGAACCTTGACCATTTGATGTGGGAAGTGGTGCATGAAGTCACACGGCCCACACGAAATGACGTTAGCAGTCATCTTCATGCTGCCTTGCAATGACCGTGACATTGGCCCAGGTTTTCTTCATCAGTGAAGGTGATGTTTGCTTGCTGTCGATAGTGTAACTGATGATATAATGGGGGATACAATTCATGTTTTCATTCATTATAGCAGGAATTGGAGCATATGCTGGAAACATAGAACTTGCATTGTTATCCCACACAGAAACAAAACCTCGGACCACATTCCTGGATTTGGGAATAAGCCATTGCAGTACCTATATTATCACATCAGCCTTCCACTCAATGCCTCCATTGATAAGCGCAATGTGAATAATTTTTCGAGATATACAATACCGTGCAAAAGTCTTAGGCACCCTAGATTTTAATATGGTTTCTGGCCTCCAACACCTCAACATCATCGAGGCTGTCTGGGATTACCTGGAGAAACAGAAGCAAGCAAAATAGTCAAGAAGAACTATGGCAAGTTCTCCAAGATGTTGGAACAACCTACCAGCAATTTTCATATAAAACTGCATGACAATGTAAAACTTTGAAGGCAAAGAGTGGTCATATCAAATATTGATTTCATTCAGTTTTTTTACTGTTTGCTGCTCTTTATAGTAATTTCTTTGATATTTAAAAACTTTACATTTCATTATTTTTCGATGCATCTTCACTTTACAGATTTTTTTACACGTGCTTAAGACTTGTGCATGGTGCTGTATATATATTTATATTTACACTTACCAGGAGATAGCTACGCTGACCACTATGCTACTGTTACTCCCTCTCTGGTAATCAAGAAAATGTCTGCTGCAGCTGCTGGTTAAAATATAGCACTTGAGGTAACGACGAATTCTATGTCTTGCCGACGTTCTTCTAGTGCTGAAAGCATTTGCTTGTTGTACATGTACGAGTCTGCAAGACTAAATTCTATTTGTCCTGCACAAAACAAAATATCCAGAGGCACTGTAGGTTCTATATTGTATAAAATAGCATCAAATCGGGTTGAGAATATTTTGTGTTCGTCATGCCATTTGGAAGAAATAATTCATAATGGACAGTGTGAGGTAGTAGTGCTTAGAGGGTGGGAAGAAGAAAGAGCCATTGACGAGCTTAATTTTTATATGAAAAATGGTAGGTAACAAGAATATTAACTTGGTGGGTAAAACGAATATGAAGTTGCCCATTCCCTTTCCCGATGCTAATTCTCATTAATTGTACTTCCAAAGATGTCTAGCATTTATAGACTCTTTTGGACATTTGCCACTAATGATAATTTCAATAAAAGTTGCTTACTGTGGAGCTCAGATTCTGTTGAAAGAAAGATTAGCTTTATTTGTCACACGTATATTGAAACATTGAAATATGCAGTTATATGTGTAGCTTGCGGCAGGTCAGATCAGTGAGGTTTGTGTGGGGCAGCTTGCAAGTGTCGCCAACATAGCATGCCCTCAACTCACTAACCCTAACTTGTATGTCTTAGACTCTGGGAGGAAACTGGAGCACCCAGAGGAAACCCACTCCGTCACGGGAAGAACTTACAAATTCCTTACAGACAGAGCTATCAAACTGCAGCTCGTTGCTATATATTGCATATCCTATATAAGTAAATGTACAAAAAAACATTAGATTCTTTTCAAAGGTTTCAAAGGTACATTTAATGTCAGGGAAATGTACAATATACATCCTGAAATGCTTTTTCTTCACAACCATCCATGAAAACAGAGAAGTGCCCCAAAGAATGAATGACAGTTAAATGTTAGAACCCCAAAGTCCCCCCCAGCTCCCTCCTGTGCGTAAGCGACAGCAAGCAATGATTCCCCCTCCCCCCACCAGCAAAAAAAAGCATTAGCACCCGCCACCAAGCACTCAAGTGTGAGCAAAGCAACAGCAAAGACACAGACTTGCAGTTACCCCAAAGACTACGCCTTTACCCAGTATTCGACATACCACAGGCTCTCTCTCTCCCGAATAAGGGGAAAAGAGGTGTCTCCATTTCACAGCGAGAGGGGAGACATATCAAACAACTCACTGGTTTACGATGTTAAAAGTCCGTTGAGTCACTTTTTCCGAGCTCTGTGCCCAAAGATCTCGGGTCTCTGGGTACATAACCTTAGATCTTCCATCTCCCATGACACACCAGTCTTCTGCCCGGACACCGACCTCTGATCCCTCTGTCTCCAGAGCTACGAAATCTCGGACCGCCAAAGGTGAGTGAAGCTCTTAGGCCAAGCTCTTGGCGTGCCGAATAACAGCCATTCATGAAACCCTGAGAGCGGGTCCCATTCCCGCAAAGAACCATAGTCAGCATGTAGCTCCAGGACAGGGTCTGCAAAAGAACCCTGAAACAGAAAAATAGGGATATTAGAGATGGAAATAGAGCTGTTTCACCATTAGGGGCCATTAATCCTCCCAAGTGCTTAAGTTTTTAAAAAACTTTTTTTCAAAAGACAAACAATTTCAGCATGCTTTTGGACAGACTCTGGAGAAGGTCGAGATAGAAGCTTACCTGTAGCAAGGAACGTTGCTTGAAGTGAAATGGTTGACACCTTGTTGGCTCCACGATGTTATTTCTGATTCACTGTAACTCAGAACAAGTTTGCTTTTGTCATTAAAAAAAAGCAAGTGATACATAAGGCACAAAACCTCTCTTTCCTCCTGCTGCATGTACTGGGGTCATTTGTTTGTTCTCTATGTGCTACCTTGTATGTGTGGGTGATAATGGTCTCATGACCATGATTGCCCTTTGCAAAATTTTCTTCAGAGGTGTTTTGCCATTGTCTTCTTCTGGGCTGTGTCTTTACAAGGTGGGTTACACTAGCCATCATAGAACCATAGAACATTATGGCACAGAAACAGGCCTTTTGGCCCTTCTTGGCTGTGCCAAACCATTTTTCTGCCTAGTCCCACTGACCTGCACCTGGATCATATCCCTCCATACATCTCTCATCTATGTACCTGTCCAAGTTTTTCTTAAATGTTAAAAGTGAGCCCGCATTTACCACTTCATCTGGCAGCTCATTCCACACATAGTCATAGTCATAGTCATACTTTATTAATCCCGGAGGAAATTGGTTTTCGTTACAGTTGCACCATAAATAATAAATAGTAATGGAACGGATAGTAATGAAATGGAACACTCCCACCACTCTCTGTGTGAAGAAGCCCCCGCTTCACCCTTAACCCATGTCCTCTGGTTTTTTTCTCCCCTAGCCTCAGTGCTGCTTGCATTCACTCTATCTATACCCATCATAATTTTATATACCTCTATCAAATCTCCCCTCATTCTTCTATGCTCTAGGGAATAAAGTCCTAACCTATTCAACCTTTCTCTGTAACTCAGTTTCTCAAGTCCCGGCAACATCCTTGTAAACCTTCTCTGCAGTCTTTCAACCTTATTAATATCCTTCCTGTAATTTGGTGACCAAAACTGCACACAATACTCCAAATTCGGCCTCACCAATGCCTCATACAACCTCACCATAACATTCAATCTCTTACACTCAGTACTTTGATTTATAAAGGCCAATGTACCTTAATTATCAATAAGCTTCAGAGATTATCTGCATGGTGTCAGTGGTCACATCACCAGGACTTAACAACGTAAAATATCGGTGTGCAGAATAACATTTGCTAGTTAAGGATTCAAGACTGGAAAGGAAGTGGGATAGAAACCAGATTAAGAAGGTGGGGAGGGGAAGGATTTCAAGCTGGCAAGTGATGGGTGAAACCAGGTGAGGGGGAAGATGGGTGGTAAGAAGGAGGGGGTTGATATGAGAAGCTGGGGGGGGGGGAATTGGCCTAATATCACTGGCATATGTTGTGAAATTGGGTGTTATGTGGCAGCAGTGCAATGCAATACATAGCAAATTACAATAAGAAGTGTATATGTTAAAAAAGTTAAATTAAATAAATAGTGCAAAAGGAGATAAGTGGTGAGGTAGTGTTCGTGGGTTCTCAATGTCCATTCATAAATCTGACGGCAGAGGGAAAGAATCTATTCCTGCATCATTGAGTGTGTGTTGTCAGGCTCCTGTACTTCCTTCCTGATGGAAGCATGGGGAAGAGGGCATGGAGATTGGAGGAAGAGGTGAAGGGCTGAAAAAGGGGAACCTAATAGGAGAGGAGAGCAGGCCGGTGTGCGGGGGAGGGAAGGAGATGGAGCACCAGAGGGAGGTGATGAGAAGAGAAGCGGAGAGAGGAGTAATCAGAATAGGGAATGGAGAAAGGCAGGAAGCGGGGGAGCCCTTCTCTCATTCAACCCAAAATATTTTGCCGATCTTGATGCCAGTTTATATTAAATGTTCCCCTGAGAATCATTCATATCCCTCCATACCCTTCACTTTTGTGTGTCTGTCTAAAAACGGCACCAATCTGCCTGTTTCCACGCCCACCCCTGGTAACTCAGTACAGGCATTGACTGTTCTGTGTGTAAAAAACTTGCCCCTCACATTGCCTTTAGATCTCACCTCTTTAACATTTCCCTTTTCGCTTTTTACCGTTACGTTTTTATGCTCCACTGTTCCAAGACACCAACAAAAGAATTGCATCTTCCTGCCAAAAGAGTTTCTGAATTCCCATGCAGAAGACAGTTCCATCAAGGCTGTTGTCGTATTTGCTTGTGTTTCATGCACAACTGCTGATTTATGAAATCCTCTTACGCCTGCAGAGGTTGAATGGAAAGCAGATTTCATTCAGGTACATTTGCTACCCAGATGTGCTCCTGTTAAATTGGAGTACTTGGTAAACCTGGGCCTAGGATTTAATTCCTTTCAGTAAGGCTGCCTGTTGAATCGAGTACCAAGCTCCAAGTTATTTCTTGTCATTCTTCAGCACATCAGTGTAAAGGAGAACAAAGTGGTTGTTATTAGCAAACGTCCATGAAAACAGAGGAGTGCCCCAAAGAATGAATGACAGTTAAACGTTAGAACCCCAAAACGCCCCCAGCTCCCCCTCCCATTGCCAAGCAGCAACAAGGCAATGACCTCTCCCACCCACACCAACAAAAAAGCATCGGCACCCCCCATGAGCACTCAAGCATGCGGCAAAGCATTGATAAAGACGCAGACTTGCAGTACCCCAAAGACTCCCAGGACGTCTCAGGGGTAGTCAGGGGCACTGGTAGAATCAGCACATCCCCAGAGCCACGAAATTCCAGAATCCTGAAGGTATGCCAGTCTTCCAGGCCACGTCCTTGGTATATCAAAAAGCAGCCGATCATGAGGCCCTGAGAGAGGGACACTTTCAAAACCTGATACTGATTCTGATTTGGTTAATTCAAGTCAAGTCAAGTCAAGTCACTTTTTATTGTCATTTCAACTATAACTGCTGGTACAGTATACAGTAAAAATGAGACAATGTTTTCCAGGACCATGGTGCTACATGTAACAATACAAAAACTACACTGAACTATGTAAGAAAAAACACAAAAACTACACTAGACTACAGACCTATCTTTAACACCATCAAAACATGTAAACAATGACGTAATTTTATCACATCATATAAGTCAGTGATAATAAATTTGATTCTGATTTAGATCCCGGATCAGAAATTTTCGCTCAGAAATATTCTGTTGACGCTGTGAACTAGCGTTGTAATGTCCTTGATGTTAAACCACAGACTGCTAAAGCTCACTGTGTATGTATGTTCACTGTAAGATGAATGCAGACAGTTCCACTTCTCTGCCCTTTTCCCAGAGTACAGGAATTTTTTTACTATTCGTGTTTCCTGAATAAGCCGCCGTTGGATCTGCTTCAAACACCCTGCTGTGCAATACAATCCAGATGCTGAGTATTTGCTGTGGGTAAAAAAAAAATCCTCATGTCACCTTTGGTACTTTTGCCAAATGTCTTTGATCGTGTCTGGATCTTAACCTTTCCACCAACAGAAAAAACAGTTTCTCTCTGCTGTGTCTAGACCTCTCATTATTTAGAATGGCATGACACATCTCTTTCCAACCTTCTCTGCTGTAAGAACAGTCCCACCCACTCCAGACGTGGTGCAACAAACATGAATTGTTGGAGGAACTCGGCAAGTCAGGCAGGGCAATGAACAATCGATGTTCCGGGCTGAGATCCTTCATCTGTGGCACGGTTAGCGTAACGCAGTGACAGTGCCAGTGATCCAGGTTGAATTCCCACCGCCATCCGGACAAAGTTTGTATATTCCCCATCTGATATTCCAGTTGCTCTGGTTTTCTCCACATTCCAAAAATATACAGGTTGGTATGTTAATTAGTTAACTGGTCACATGGGTGTAATTTAGCAGCACTGATTGGTTGGGCCATTAAGGCCTGTTATTGTGCTGTAATACTGAATGAAAAAAAAATCAGGATTGGAAAGGAAGAGAGACGAAGCCAGGATAAGAAGATGAGGGGAGAATGGAAGGAATACAAGCTGGGAGGTGGTAGGTGAAACCAGATGAGGGGGAAGGCAGGCAGATGAGAGAGGGGTCAGGTGTACAAGCTGGGAGGTGATAGGTGGAAGAGGTAAAGGGTTGAAGAAGACAGAATCTGACAGGAGAGGACAGTGAACGGTGGGAGAAAGGGAAGGAGGAGGGGTACCAGAGGGAGCTGATGGGCAGGTGAAAAGAAAAGAGGTGAGAGACTTTGTATGTGATATCTATCCTCTGAATCACATTTTTTTGGACCCTCTCCAGTGGCTTGAAATGAACTGATAGGAAATAAATTGAAATCCTGTCTCCTTTAGATCTTGTCATCTCCTGCCTACACAAACAAACATTTTAATTCCACGTCCCATTCCCATTCTGACATGTCTATCCACGGCCTCCTCTACTGTAAAGGTGAAGCCACACTCAGGCTGGAGGAAGAACACCTTATATTCCGTCTGGGTAGCCTCCAACCTGATGGCATGAACATTGACTTCTCTAACTTCCGCTAATGCCCCACCTCCCCCTGGTACCCCATCTGTTATTTATTTATATACACACATTCTTTCTCTCTTTCTCCTTTTTCTCCCTCTGTCCCTCTCACTATACCCCTTGCCCATCCTCTGGGTTTTTCCCCCCTCTCCCTTTTCTTTCTCCCTAGACCTCCTGTCCCATGATCCTCTCATATCCCTTTTGCCAATCACCTGTCCAGCTCTTGGCTCCATCCCTCCCCCTCCTGTCTTCTCCTATCATTTTGGATCTCCCCCTCCCCCTCCCCCTCCCACTTTCAAATCTCTTACTCATTCTTCCTTCAGTTAGTCCTGATGAAGGGTCTCGGCCCGAAACATCGACTGTACCTCTTCTTAGAGATGCTGCCTGGCCTGCTGCGTTCACCAGCAACTTTGATGTGTGTTGCTTGAATTTTCAGCATCTGCAGAATTCCTCGTGTTTGCAAACATCCTTTGATGGGTTCCCACCTTCCAAAATCAATTCATAAGGATGTGGCAGTGACTGTTGGTGGCCTGGTATTCAGCAAGACAGTTCCATGGAGCTGAATAAAGTAACAGAAAGGGAGCTGCAGGTGACCCGAAATGTTGCCTCTTCATTTCCCCCTGTAGATGCTGCCTGACCTGTCCTTCAGTATTTTGTGTGTGTTGCTGACTCACAGCTCCAGTGAGCTGGGTTCTTTCCTGATCCCTTCCCTTTGATCGCGTCGGCTTCCCCCAGGGTGTCCTTCCTGCCCCACATTCCAGGGGTGTGGGGGTTAGCTGGTTAACTGGCTATTGTAGGTCTCCCCTAGTATTTGTGGATGGGGTGTAGGGAGGAAGGTTGATCACTACTGCCCGAATGGGATTGCGCCAAGAGCCACTGTAGTCTGTGTTAGAACATAGAACAGAGAGCACAACGGAGTACAGACACAAACACAAAATAATCTGCAGATGCTGGGGTCAAAGTAACACTTACAACACGCTGGAGGAACTCAGCAGGTCGGGCAGCATCAGTGGAAAAGATCGGTCAACGTTTCGGGCCGGAACCCTTCGTCAGGACGTAGTACAGGCCTTTCAGTTCACAATATTGTCCCTACCTCTACTTTTCTGTTATCCATGTACCTATCTAAGAGTCCCTTAAATGTCTGTAATGTACCTATCTCGACCACCCCTGACAGGACATTCCATGTACCCATACTCTGTGTGAAAAGCTCACCTCGGACATCCCTCTATATACTTTGCTCCAACCGTCTTAAAATGATGCCTCCCTCCCTTGCATTAGCTACGTATGCCCTGGGAAAATGTCTCTGGCTGTCTCCTTGCTCTGTGCCTCTTATCCTGTACTTCTCTGTCAAGTCACCTCTCATCCTCCTTCACTCCAAGGAGAAAATCCCTTGCTTGCTCAAGCTATTCTAGAAGAGTCTCTGAACATGACAGATCAGAAACGGGCCCTTCGGCCGATGTAGTCGCTGCCAAATCTATTCTTCTCAACCTGCACCTGGACCGTAGCTGTCACTGTAAGATGTGCGGTCTAATCCAGGCAGCGTCCTGGTAAATCTCCTCCGCTCTTCCTCTGAACCTTCCACATCCTTTCTATAATGAGGTGGCCAGAACTGAACACAACACCAAGTGTTGTTTAACCAGGGTTTTGTGGAGCTGCAGCATTACCTCACGGCTCTTGAAATCAATCCTCTGACTAATGAAGACCAACACAACTTATGCTTCCTGAACAACACTATCAACTTATGCAACAGCTTTGAGGGGTCTGTGGACATGGACCCTGAGATCCCTCTGTTCCTTCACGTGTCTTAGAATCCCATCATTAACCCCGTATTCTTCAAATCCGACCTCCAAACTGAACCACTTCACTTTTTCCTCGGTTGAACTCCATCTGTTGTGAAGACGCATGGAGATACGGTCTGTATGAATGGATAGCAGTTTTGAGATGGTTCAGTGCAGAGAAAATAAGGGAGACTGGATGACTGGATCTGTAAGATGCGCTAAGGGAGAGACCAGTGTAGAGCTGGAAGACAACAAATTCAGAGCTGGTAGAGAAGGAAATAGGGGTACTTCTTCAGGACATTCTCAGAGTGGAGGAACAACATGTTATGCTCCATCTAGGTAGCCTCCAACCTGATGGCATAAACATTGATTCCTTCTTACAGTAATATTATTCCCCTCCCCCTTTCCTCTTCTTCTATTTCCTAGTCAGGCCTCTTAGCTCTTCTCCTCTCCTTTTGTATCTTCTGTTTCATGGGAGGGGGTAGAAGAGAGAATGTCTTTGATCATGCTGACTGATTTAGTGAGGCAATGTAAGGGAGGCCATTTCCCTCTCATCTCTTCTCTTCTCTTTAGCCCATCACCTCCCCTGATGGCCCTCCACTTCCCATTTTTCTCATAGTGCACTGAACTCTCCTATCAGATTCGCTCTTCTCCAGCCCTTTACCTTTTCCACCTACCTCCTCCCAGCTTCTTACTTGGTCCCCCTCCCCCACCCACCTGCCTACACCTACCACCCTCTAGCTTGTTCTCCTTCCCCTCCCCCACCCTCTTATTCTGGCATCTTTCTCCTTCCTTTCCAGACCTGATGAAGAGTCGGCCCAAAATGTCAACTGTTAAGGTATTTCCACAGATGCTGCCTGACCTGCTGAGTTCCTCCAGCATCTTGAAGGTACTCTCTTCCATGGACTTTATCTACACTTCTCACTGCCTCGGTAAAGCAGCCATAAAATCAAAGATCCCACCCAACCTGAACATACTAATTTTTTTTTCTTCCGTTGGGCAGAAGATACAAAAGCCTGAAAGCACATAGCAGCAGGCTCAAAGGCAGCTTCTACCCCACTGTTAAAAAACTTTTAAACAGTGGATCCTTAGTACAAGAAGATTGACCTATCGCCTACCTGTACTGCACTTTCTCTGTAGCTATTACACTTCATTCTGCGTTCTGTTATTGTTTTAACGTGTTCTACCTCAGTGTGCTGTTGTAATGATTCGATCTGTACGAACAGAATGGAAGACAAGCTTTTCACTGTATCTCAGTACATGTGACAATAATAAACCAATTTACCAATCTACCAGGTAAGGGCTGCAACAACTAAATGTAGAAATTTGTCATTGTGCTCACCATCTTCTAACACCTCAGTAGGTGTCATGGGGAATGTTACTCAGTGTATTATAATATTGATTGTCTGTGACCAGCAGATGGCTGTATCCAACTTCATACCTATCGGCCGACACCTCGGTGAGCAGGGGTTTATATATAATTGAACATTTTATATTTATCTTATATTTTAAGCTACTCATTTAATACTTTGCAGTTTAGAGAATCTTCTTTAATAATTCTAAGTCATGTTCTGTCAATACAGCAAAGAGAGAGAACACACAAAGAACTGGTTCAGGGCCATGGTTATTTATGAGTGGATTGGAATACCGCTAACTGGAGCATGCCCTCTTGCCATTGCTACCATCAGGAGCCCAAAGATACACACACAATGTTTTAGGAACAGTTCCTTCCTTCTACCGTCAGATCTCAGAATGGACCATGAACCCAGGAATACCACTTCATATTTTGTTCTCCATTTGCACTGTTTTTATATAATTTCTTATTACAACTTATAGTAACCTTTTTTGTCAGCGTGAGACAGTGTGGCCATTCTCTGACCTCTCTCAATAACAAGGTGTTTTTCCCTACAGAACTGCTGCTCACTGGATGTTTTTTGTTTCTCACACCATTCTCCAGCAACTGTTGTGCATGAACACGCTGGAGAATCAGCAGATTCTGAGATACTCAAACCACCCTGTGTGGCACTCAATGCATAAAAGCATGCAGACATGGTCAAGAGGTTCAGTTGTTGTTCAAACCAAACATCAGAATGGGGAAGAAACGTGATCTAAGTGACTTTAACAGTGGAATGATTATTGGTGTCATACAGGGTGGTTTGAGTATCTCAGAAACTGCTGATCTCCTTGGATTTTCTCTAGAGTTTATAGAGCGTGGAGTGAAAACCAGAAGAAAAACATTCAGTGAATGGCAGTTCTGTTGATGCGAGAGGTCAGAGGAAAATGGCCAGACTGGTTCAAGCTGACAGGAAGGTGACAGAAGGAGCTTAAGAAAGTGGTAATGGAAGGTATGTTAGTAATTATAAATCTGATTCTGATTCTGAAATGCTACAGTACTGTTGACATTGTTTCTGTAACAGAATGGGCCTGTTTCAGAATAAATTTAAGGCTGCAGTAATCCTTTGAGGGCTGTGCTAGATTAGGTTCTTAATGAAATTAGGGTTAAAGGCAATGTGATGGCCTGAGTGCTCTACATTGTTGGGTATAACAAAAATAATGAATTTACCATCTGTTCCTGTATTGTACGTAGGCATCAGTCTGTGCTCTCTCAGTACCCTTTGCCATATTGGAATAATCTAGAACATAGAGCAGTACAGCAATATCATAATACCAAGAGAAGGCAAAGAATGGGAATAACAGGAGCCTTTTCTGGTTGGCTGCCAGTGACTAGTGGTATTCCACAGGGGTCTGTGTCGGGACTGGTTTTTTGAACGTTTTATGGCAAGGATTTAGATGATGGAATAGATGACTTTGTGGCCAGGTTTGCAGATGATATCAAAATAGGTGGAGGGGCAGTCAGTTTTGAGGAAGCAGAGAGACTACAGGAGATTAGAGAGGTTGGGAGAATGGGCAAAGAAGTGGCAGATGGAATACAGTGTCGGAAGTGTATGGTGTTGCACCTTGGTGGGAGAAATAAAGATGAGAAAACCTGCAGATGTTGGAAATCTCAGCAACACATACAAAATGCTGCAGGAACTCAGCAGATCAGGCAGCATCTATGGAAAAGAGTAAACAGTCGACGTTTCGGGCCAAGATCCTGATGAAAGGTCTTGGCCTGAAATGTCAACTGTTTTCCATTTTCTATAGGTGTGTCATAACCATAGATTTGGCAGCGCAGTAGATACAGAGATTGCGCTTGTGAATTTTCACCTGTCAGCTAATTATTAGTTAATCATGGTAGTATTTAACTCCATACATTTGGTCATAGTGCTTGTTGAGACTTGGACAGAGCATAGCAATGCTTCGCTGCTGTTTTGCATTTGGCCTTTCTTGAGATATTCAAATCAATTGACTCTGAAGACTAGCTTAATGTTTAGATGTCCTTTTCAGATGCAGTGTAGGCTTCGTTTTCCTTTTGAGAGTTTTAGTTAACAGCCCTGTTTGGCCGAGCGCTTATTGTTTTATTTTCCTGTTAACACTGTTCGTATTAAAGTCTCTGAACTATCGACCTGCCTCAGTGTCTCTCACTCCGCACTTGGGCTGTATCTGAACCTGGTAACAAGATGCTGCTTTACCTGCTGAGTTCCACCAGGATTTCCTGTGTGTGACTATTATAAAGCACTGGTGAGGCCTCACTTGGAATATTGTGAGCAGTTTTGGACACGTTATCTTAGAAAGGATGTGCTGACATTGAAGAGGGCTCAAAGGAGGTTAACAAAATGATTCTGGGATTGAAAGGCTTATCATGCGAGGAGTTATTTGATGGCTCTGGACCTGTACTTACTGGAATTCAGAAGAATGAGGGGAGATCTCATTGAAACCTATCACCTATTGAATATTGAAAGGCCTTTTAAAGTGTGGATATGGAGAGGAAGTCTATGATGGGCAAGTCTAAGACCAGGGAACACAACCTCAAATCAGAGGGAGGTCCATTTAGAATGGAGATGAAGAGGAATTTCTTTAGCCAGAGAATGGTGAATTTGGGGAAACTGTTGACACAGGCAGCTGTGGAGGCCAGGTCATTGGGTATATTTAAGGCAGAGGTTGATAGATTCTTGATTGGTTGGGGCAAGAAGGGATATAGAGAGGAGGCAGGAGATTGAGGCTGAGAGGAAAATTGGATCAGCCATGATGAAATGGTGGAGCAGACTTGATGGGCCAAATGGCCAAATTCTGCTCCTATATCTTATAATACCATGTACTATTGAATGACAGCTGAAGAGAGTGCAGAGAAAAACTGGGGTTTAAGATACAGAACTTTGCAGTTGCTATAAATATAGAACAAAGAACACTACAGCACAGTACCGGCCCTTCAGCCCACAATGTTGTGCTAACATTTTAATGACCATTCCAACCCTTCCATCCAACTTAGCCCTTCACTTTCATTCATGTGCGTATCTAACTGCCCCTAATGTATCTGCCTCTACCACACACCAAACACTTCGTGTAAAAACCTGCCTCCAATATTGCTCCAATATTTTCCTCCAGTCACTCTCCCTTTCTCCAATTTCATTTGCAATCAAACAAGGCCTTATTTTTTATAAACTTATTAGTCAAAAAAGGATGAAAATCTGCCCCAAACATTGGTTGTGATTCTTTGGACTTTTAGAGGAGTCCCTGCCATGTGAACAGGCATCCATCACACTTGGAGCTGAACAGCTGAAGTTCAGAGCAACACACACAAAATGCTGGAAGAACTCAGCAGATCAGCTACCATCTATGGTGGGGAATAAACAGTCAACATTTTGGGCGCGACCCTTCATCAGGACTGGAGAGGAAGGGGGAAGATGTCAGAATGAAAAGGTGGAGGGGGGAGCCAAAGAAGGACAAGCTAGAAGATGACGTGAGGCCAAGCTGGGAAGTGGGGGCGGGGGGTGAAATGAGAGGCTGGGAAGTGATAAGTGGAGGGGCAAAAGGCTGGAGAAGAAGGAATCTGACAGGCGAGGAGAGTGGACCAGAATTCAGGAAAGAACAACTAATCAATACTGAAAAGATATAAAAATCAGAAGCAACCCATACAAAATGCTAGAGGAACTCAGCAGGTCAGGTAGCATCTGTGGAGCAGGATATATAGCCGATATTTTGAGCCTTTCATCAGGACTGGAAAGGAAGGGGCAAAAGACAGAATAAGAAGGTTCAGGGAGGGTGAGGACTAAAATCAGAAGTTGGGAGCTTAGTAAGAAATACTGGAATTGCCGAGTTAAAGATTAGCTTTATTTGTCACATGTACATCGAAACATAGTGAAATACATAGTTTTACGTCAAATCAAGATAGCCCACAAATATTGCCATGCTTCCGGTACCAACTAACATGCCAAAAGCTCACTTACGCTAACCTGTATGTCATCACTATGAGGGAGGAAACTGGTGGACCCAGAGAAAGGTCACGCAGTCACGAGATCGTACAAACTCGTTAAAGATAGCAGCAGAAACTGAACCTTGATATTCACTGTCTGCTGTAAAGTGTTCAAATTCCAAAGTAATTTTATCAAAGAATGATCAAATTCTTATCAAGGATGTATATGTCACCATTTATCACCTGGAGTTTCATTTTCTTTCCCTTTTTTCATTTACTAACCACTACACTACCATGCTGGTTGGTATAAACACACACAGAAAAAAAATCAAGCTTCAACATTGACGGATTTTCCACTTTTGAAAATGCATTGGCCATTGCCCTGATTTTAGTCCACAAACTCAAGGACTTGCTAATGGAAATAATGTATTAAAACATTTACACGTTGACAAGGAAATTAGAGAAGGGAAGTTTCCAGCTGGTTGCAGTAGTTGCTGGCTACATACTCAGCAAGTGCTCAGCTCACCAATGTTGCT
Source organism: Mobula hypostoma (assembly GCF_963921235.1). Taxonomy (NCBI): domain Eukaryota; kingdom Metazoa; phylum Chordata; class Chondrichthyes; order Myliobatiformes; family Myliobatidae; genus Mobula; species Mobula hypostoma. Next base: position 3,404,614 of record NC_086113.1, on the reverse strand, counting down.
TAAAATGAGCGATTGGATTAAATTGCCAGTGAATGGGCGCAGTTGCTAATTGTCCCAGCTAACCAGCTGGAAACCCCGTCACTCTTCGGCAGACAAAAAACCTTGATCATTGATACATTCCTGATTAAAGTGACAAGACCCATGGTATAACATTTCCTTCCCACAATATCCATATCCTTCCATTTTCATCGTTCATGTACCTACCTAAACATCTTTGAAATGCCCCTAATCCAAGGGTCCCCAACCTGTGGCCCACGGACCCCTTGGGTAATTGTAGGGGTCCATGACATAAAGAAGGCCGGGAAACTCTGTGCTAATGTATCTGCCTCTACCACCACCTCAGGGAATGCATTCCAGGCACCCACCACTCTCTGTGTAAAAAAACTTGCCCCTCCCATCTCCTTTGAAATTACCCTCCTGTGGTATTAGACATTTTAACCCTGGGAAAAAGATATGCTCTGTCTGCTCTGTCTGTGCCACTCATAATCTTATAAACCTCTATCAGATCTCCTCTCAGCCTCCGATGCTCCGGAGAATGCTCTACAGTGTTCTACAACCGTGTGTTCTCTGACTTAGTATAAGCATGCCAAGGATTAACCAGACTATAAACATCCCTAATGCATCCTGAACAAATACTAAGAAGCTGCAAAGGCTCGGTAGGTCAAGGGATGTGTTGAAGTTTCGAGTTGAGAGTCTGCACCAGCCGTGATGCAGGGTCTCGACCTGAAGTGTTGACAAGTCCCCTTTTGACTCCACAGATGTTGCCTGACCTGCTGAGTTCTTCCAGTAGTTTGTTTTTGCTCCAGATTCTAACATCTGCAGTCTACAAGGAACTGCTGAGAGTTGTGGACACAGATTCATATTCTGATTTGCTAATCACATGCACAACGAAACACCCAGTGAAATGTGTTATTGGTGTTAGCAGACAGCTCAAATGAAGGATGTGCTAAGGGCAGCTCGCACGTTTTGTCACACGTTCTGCTGCCAACATAGCATGCCCACAATGTTTGGCTGAACAACACAGGTAGTGGGCGCCATGGTAGTTTAGCAGTTCGTGCATTGCTCGGGGTGATCTGGAATTTGGAGTTCAATTCTGGCACCGTTCTCGAAGGAGTCTGTACATCCTCCCTGTGGAATGCGTGGGGTTTTCCCGGGTGCTCTGGCTTTCTCCCACAGACCAACGATGTACCGGATAGGTTAACTGGTTATTGTTAATTACCCCATGACTAGGTTAGGGTTAATCAGGTTTGTCGGGTGTTGGGTGGGCAGTGCGGCTCCAAGGGCTGGGAAGGTCTTTTCCATGCCATATCGCTAAATAAAGAAATAAACGAACACAGCAAGTAACAAAACAACCTCGGTAAACTCAGCTCAGAACATCATAGAGACCAGCCTCCCCTCCATGGACTCTGCCTTCCATGAAGCAGCCAGCAGAATCAAAGACTCCCCACCAAATCCATCGAGCAGAAGATACAAAAGCCTGAAAGCACGGACCACCAGGCTCGTGGACAGTTTCTATCCCACTCATACAGTCTATTAAACTGTCTCCTAGTGCGATGAGATGGATTTTTGACCTCAAAATCTATCTCGTTATGATCTTACACCTTATGGTCTACCTGCGCTGCACTTTCTGAGTGACTGCAACACTTTATTCTATACTCTGTTTTACCTTATTCTACTTCAGTGCACTGTGTAATGATCTGATCTGTACAAACGGTACGCAAGATAAGTTTTTCACTATATCTCAGTACATGTAACAATAATAAACCAGTTCCAGTTCTAATTCCTGTGTCTCAGGGATGTATCTTGAGTTGAGCGTGCAAATATGTGTGCCATACTTAAAAGAAAATGTAGACAGACCAAGCAAACCATTTCTCAGGTTCTATGAACATTTGCCTCTTACTGTAAGAGACCTGCTTTCAAAAAAGTTTTGAAGAAACTGAGCCAGTCTTTCAGCGGGCATGTGAATTTGTGAATACTAATCAGTCTATAATAAAGCTGGGCATTTGCACCTTCTGCCTTAAAGGGTCTATCTCAAGTTACACAGGAGCAGAATGATGATTGACTATTTCATTGGAATCATTGGCTGAGACTTTATAAGGCACTGGTCAGACCGTACCTGGAGTATTAACATGGAAAGTTTGTTAGGATATCATTGTCCTTGTAATGTACAGTATATAAGAGTGTATTTGACTTTATGAAAAGCATTAGACTTTTCGATATTATTTAAGTTTTTTTGGGGAAAGGGAATTGAGTGGGTATACTTCCTGTCTCTTTGTTCCACACTCCAACTGCTCAGTAGGCAGTGGTAATGCATGGTAATTAATGCACTATCAATAACTGCAAAAGACTGGAAGTAGAGTAAATACTGAAAGGCTTTTACTAGCAGTAAAATGGGACCTCGTCCATGCTGAGTATCTGCCCTGGACTGAGGGAGGAGCAGTGGCGCAATCGCCTTTATTCAGGGGTCTGTGGGAGGATCCACAGGGGCAGTCAGCAGAGAGGCGTGTCCAGACAGGTAACCCAGTTACAACATATATATATGGTTTATCACTGTAATGTGGTCTGACAACTGCCATTCAACCTTACAGGAAGAAATACTTGAAGTATTGTGAGTAGTTTTGGGTTCCTTATTTAAGAAAGGATGGGGTGGCTCTGGGGTCAGTCCGGAGGAGGTTCATGAGTAAGCTTTTGGGAATGAAAGGGTAAATGCACGAGGAGCGTGTAATGGCTTTGAGCCTGTGATTGCTGATGTTTAGAAGAATGAGGGGGGTCCCATTGAAACCTATGGAATATTGAAAGGCCTAGATATAGTGGACGTGGAGAGGACGTTTCCTATAATGCAGGGGTCTTGGAAAAGAGGGCTCAGCCTCAGAATAGAAGGACAGAGATGAGGAGGAATTTCTTTAGCCAGAACGTGTTGAATCTGTGGAGTTCATCACCGCGGATGGCAGTGGAGGCCACACCACTGGGTATATTTAAAGCAGAGGTTGATAGTCTATGAAAGTTCTCAGTCATCCATGTCATTGTGTATCAAGCAGTATAAATCAAGGCATCTGGACGCTGTGTTGTCCAGAAGACATTTTGCCACTCATCCGAGAGCCTTCTTCAGTTCTGATCCATTGTGGGTAGCTTTCCAGCTTATGAACTCTGTGAGTTGTTTAAAGGTGTAGAAATCACATAATGGTTGTTAGATTTGTAGAGGTAATGAGAGGGTCATTAGTCTTACCTTTGCATAATGGAGGTGTGAGCTATTGTGGTGACAAAGGGGTAGAGATGTCAGGACTGCATTGTAAGTAGCTGATGGGTGGTTTTGTACCCCACCCCCTCGGTTCAGGGATCCTCGTCCACTCCAAGGATCCTACACCCAAACATAAACAGGGCAATATTGTATATTCTATCCAATGCAATGAGAACTGCACAGATCTGTGTATCGGCGAGACAAAACAACCACATTGCAAACGAATGGCCCAACACAGGAGGGCTGACACCTCAGGTCAAGACTCTGCTGTATATCTACACCTAAAGGACGAGGGACACTCCTTTGATGATAACAATGTGTACAGTTTGGACAGGGAGGGTAGGTGGTTTGAAAGAGGGGTTATGGAAGCCACCTTTGTCAAACTGGAAAACCCATCTCTGAACAGAGGGGGTGGGGTATGACACCACCTAATGGCTACGTACAATGCTGTCCTGACATCTCTACCCCGACATCTCCATTATGCAAAGGGAAGACTAATCACTCTTTCATTACCCCTATGACTCTTAACAACCCTCGTATGATTGCTGTACCTTTACACAACTCACAGAGTTTATAAGCCCAAAAACTACCAACAGTTGGGCCATCCGTTTGTAAAAGGATTGTTTGGTCTCGCCAATGTACAGATCTGTGCTGTTCTTATTGCATTGGATAGTATATACAAGTTCCCACCCTGGATCGGAACTGAAGAAGCCTCTTAGATGAGTAGCAAAACATCTTCTAGGCAACACAGCAAGTCCAGTTGCCTTCATTTACTACTTCTTGATGTACAGAAGTTGATAGGTTCTTGATTAGTAAGGATGTCAAATGGTTACAGAGAGAAGACAGGAGAATGGGGTTGAGAGGGATAATGAATCAGCCATGTTGAAGTTACAGAGCAGACCCAATAGGCTGAATAGCCTCATTCTGCTTCTATGGTCTTATGTCCTCTGGAGATTCTACAAATCTTGTACCAGAGTTTATGCAGCTGATGGTAGAAGAAGACAGTGAAAAAGGTTCTCACTCTCAATATTGAGGATCCTTTGGAGAATTCAAAATAGAATTTCAAGATTCTTGGAGGACTAGATATAGGGAAGGTGTGATGGACCAGAACAACTTACTAGCAATTTGAGAATTCGGAAATTAATATATCGGTGGATTGAAATCCACTGTAGGTAATGTGCACATAGGTGAGTACAACTCAGACAAGTGGGACTTGCTGTGGATTAGGTACAGTAGGTAAATAATAAAATGGCCACATAATGTACATTCATGGTCTTCTGCTGCTGTAGCCCATCCAGTTCAAGGTTCGATGTGTTGTGTTTTCAGTGATGCTCTTCTGCACACCATGTTGTAATGTGTGGTTATTTGAGTTACTGCGTCTTTCTCTCAGCTTGACCCAGTCTGTCCATCCTGCTCTGACCTCTCTCAATAACAAGGCGTTTTCACCCACAGAACTGACACTCACTGGATGTTTTATTTCTTTATCGCACCATTCTCTGAAAACTCTAGAGACTGTTATTCATGAAAGTCCCAGGAGATCAGCAGTTTCTGAGATACTCAAACCACCATGTCTGGCACGGACAATCATTCCACAGTCAAAGTCACTTAGATCACGTTTCTTCCCCATTCTGATGTTGGATCTGAACAACAGCTGAACCTCTTGACCATGTCTGTATGCTTTCATGCACTGAGTTACTGCCACATGATTGGCTGATTAGATATTTGCATTAATGAGCAGTTGTACAGGTGTATCTAATAACTGAGTGTATAAGATTTACTTTATTAATTTTCCTTAGATAAACAGAAATGCAGATACAATCATTGGTTATGTTACAGAATCAGAATGAGGTTGTCATGGTCCAGTCCGTGAAGTCCACATACCGGTTCATGGTCCGGTCCGTCGATCCGTATTTCAGGTTTTCCGGTTTTCTGTTGGGTGCTCTAATTAAGGCACATGATTCTCGTTTGGGCAGACACATAGATACCTCCAGAGACCAGGGCTGGGTTGCTGGATTGTCCCTGTCAAAACTTCCTGTCTGAATTCCTTTTCTGCCCCTTCCTCCTGAAGCCTTGCCCCGCAGCCAATGTCCGTAGCCTTGTTTCACCTGTAACCCTTGCCTGTACTGCTGTCAAGTTCAACTGCCGGAGCAAGATAAGGAACTGTCTATTGTTGTTTGGAACTGTCTCTGTGTCCATGCCTTTGCCAGGTAGGTCGGCTGTTTGTCGCTACCTAGTGTTGGGAACTGTCTCTGTGTCCATGCCTTCACTCGGTAGGTCTGGCTGATTGCTGCTACCTAGGGTTGGGAATTGTCTTGTTGTGTTCAGCAATATGTGTATGAGTCCCGGCCCTATGTCCTGTTTCCAAGGAGGGGTCTGGGCTCTGTGTACCTGCCTCCCTCGACCAAGTCAAGGCTTCGTGTTCTCGTCCTGTCCATGTGCCTCGCCCAGCCCGGTGCTGGGGTTCCCTCATCCTGCCCAAGTCAAGGCTTTGTGTTCTCGTCCTGTGCAGGAGTTCCACGTCCTGTTCTGTAGCCATGTCCTGTCCTTGCCAAGATTCTACTCCCGAGTCCTAGCCTAGACCCGGGTTCCGAGTCCCAACCAAGACCCAGGTTCCAAGTCCCAACCAAGACTCTGGTTCTGGGTCCTTGCCCAGACTCTGATTCTGGAGTTCCGTGTCACTAGTCCAGGCTCCTTGTTCCTAGTTCCTTGTCTGGCTTCCGTGTTTCTTGTGTTTCTAGCCCAGGCCCTGCATCCTAGTCTTGTCCAGGGCCTGTGTTAATGTCCAGCACCCTTTTTTCCCCACTTCCCTTGCTTGCTTATCTCCAGTCCTAGTCCTGTTCCTAGTACGTCAGTGTCTGTGTCCTGCATTTGGGTCCGCCACCAGCACCCACCTTATGACAGAGATTTATTGTCACTGTTTTATATGATGTGAAATTTATTCTTCTGTGGCAGCAGAACAGAGCAAAGATATAAAATGGCTATAAATTACTGAATAAATAGTGCAAGGAGAAGGAATAATGAGGCAGTGTTCATGGATTCATGGTTCATTCAGAAATATGATGACGGAAGTCATTTTGTTTTAAAACTAAAAGTATTTAGGACTTAAGTTTGCTTGAAGATATGAAAAATAGTGGAACATTTTGGGTTTACAGACTAAGTTTAACAATGAGATGAATTTTAAAGGAGTGTTGTCTGATCTTGATCAGATGCTCTGGGGTATGGGTGCTGTGCTGGATACTGATTCAAATGGCAGGTTATCAGCTGATTTTAAAGGACAAAAAGAATCATCTTTATTTGTCACATGTACATCAAAATATACAGTGAATTGTGTTGACTAACGCAGTCTGAGGATGTGCCATGTTTCCAGCGCCAACGTAGCGTGCCCACACCTTGCTAACCCTGACCCGTACATCTTACGGAATGTGAGAGGAAACTGGAGTGCCTGAAGAAACCTGCGTGGTCACAGTGAGACCATACAAACTCCTTACAGAGAGACAGAGTAGCAGGAATTGAACCCAACTGTTCTGCTGTAGAGTGTTACGCTAACTGCCACACTGCCATGCCACCCTGCTCTAGGGAGTATAATGAGGTGAAAATTAAGCATACTTATCCTTCAGGACACTTACCTCATCACCCAGGGTATGCCCTTTTCTCATTGATACCATCAGGAAGGGGGTACAGGAGCCCAATGCCACACACTCACTGATTCAGGAACAGCTTCTTCCCCTCTGCCATTGGATTCCTAAATGGACATTGAACCCATGAACAATATCTCACTACATTTTTTATTTCTAATATTTGCACTACATATCTGCAGAGAGATAGCAGGCAACTGCAGGAAACATAAAGTTGTGGTGGTAGGGGATTTTAATTTTCCATACATTGATTGGGACTCCCATACTGTTAGGGGTCTAGATGGTTTAGAGTTTGTAAAATGTGTTCAGGAAAGTTTTCTAAATCAGTATATAGAGGGACCAACTAGAGGGGATGCAATATTGGATCTCCTGTTAGGAAATGAATTAGGGCAAGTGACAGAAGTCTGTGTAGGGGAGCACTTTGGTTCCAGTGATTATAACACCATTAGTTTCAATTTGATCATGGACAAGGATAGATCTGGTCCTAGGGTTGAGGTTCTGAACTGGAAGAAGGCCAAATTTGAAGAAATGAGAAAGGATCTAAAAAGCGTGGATTGGGACAGGTTGTTCTCTGGCAAAGATGTGATTGGTAGGTGGGAAGCCTTCAAAGGGGAAATTTTGAGAGTGCAGAGTTTGTATGTTCCTGTCAGGATTAAAGGCAAATTGAATAGGAATAAGGAACCTTGGTTCTCAAGGGATATTGCAACTCTGATAAAGAAGAAGAGGGAGTTGTATGAAATGTATAGGAAACGGGGTAAATCAGGTGCTTGAGGAATATAAGAAGTGCAAGAAAATACTTAAGAAAGAAATCAGGAGGGCAAAAAGAAGACATGAGGTTGCTTTGGCAGTCAAAGTGAAGGATAATCCAAAGAGCTTTTACAAGTATATTAAGAGCAAAAGGATTGTAAGGGATAAAATTGGTCCTCTTGAAGATCAGAGTGGTTGGCTTTGTGCGGAACCAAAGGAAATGGGGGAGATCTTAAATAGGTTTTTTGCATCTGTATTTACTAAGGAAGCTGGCATGAAATCTATGGAATTGAGGGAATCAAGTAGTGAGACCATGGAGACTGTACAGATTGAAAAGGAGGAGGTGCTTGCTGTCTTGAGGAAAATTAAAGTGGATAAATCCCTGGGACCTGACAGAGTGTTCCCTCGGACCTTGAAGGAGACCAGTGTTGAAATTGCGGAGGCCCTGGCAGAAATATTTAAAATGTCACTGTCTACGGGTGAAGTGCCGGAGGATTGGAGAGTGGCTCATGTTGTTCCGTTGTTTAAAAAAGGATCGAAAAGTAATCTGGGAAATTATAGGCTGGTGAGTTTAACGTCAGTAGTAGGTAAGTTATTGGAGGGAGTACTAAGAGACAGAATCTACAAGCATTTGGATAGACAGGGGCTTATTAGGGAGAGTCAACATGGCTTTGTGCGTGGTAGGTCATGTTTGACCAATCTGTTGGAGTTTTTCGAGGAGGTTACCAGGAAAGTGGATGAAGGGAAGGCAGTGGATATTGTCTACATGGACTTCAGTAAGGCCTTTGACAAGGTCCCGCATGGGAGGTTAGTTAGGAAAATTCAGTCGCTAGGTATACATGGAGAGGTGGTAAATTGGATTAGACATTGGCTCGATGGAAGAAGCCAGAGAGTGGTGGTAGAGAATTGCTTCTCTGAGTGGAGGCCTGTGACTAGTGGTGTGCCACAGGGATCAGTGCTGGGTCCATTGTTATTTGTCATCTATATCAATGATCTGGGTGATAATGTGGTAAATTGGATCAGTAAGTTTGCTGATGATACAAAGATTGGAGGTGTAGTAGACAGTGAGGAAGGTTTTCAGAGCCTGCAGAGGGACTTGGACCAGCTGGAAAAATGGGCTGAAAAATGGCAGATGGAATTTAATACTGACAAGTGTGAGGTATTGCACGTTGGAAGGACAAACCAACGTAGAACATACAGGGTTAATGGTAAGGCACTGAGGAGTGCAGTGGAACAGAGGGATCTGGGAATACAGATACAAAATTCCCTAAAAGTGTCGTCACAGGTAGATAGGGTTGTAAAGAGAGCTTTTGGTACATTGGCCTTTATTAATCAAAGTATTGAGTATAAGAGCTGGAATGTTATGATGAGGTTGTATAAGGCATTGGTGAGGCCGAATCTGGAGTATTGTGTTCAGTTTTGGTCACCAAATTACAGGAAGGATATAAATAAGGTTGAAAGAGTGCAGAGAAGGTTTACAAGGATGTTGCCGGGACTTGAGAAACTGAGTTACAGAGAAAGGTTGAATAGGTTAGGACTTTATTCCCTGGAGCGTAGAAGAATGAGGGGAGATTTGATAGAAGTATATAAAATTATGATGGGTATAGATAGAGTGAATGCAAGCAGGCTTTTTCCACTGAGGCAAGGGGAGAAAAAAACCAGAGGACATGGGTTAAGGGTGAGGGGGGAAAAGTTTAAAGGGAACATTAGGGGGGGCTTCTTCACACAGAGAGTGGTGGGAGTATGGAATGAGCTGCCAGACGAGGTGGTAAATGCGGGTTCTTTTTTAATATTTAAGAATAAATTGGACAGATACATGGATGGGAGGTGTATGGAGGGATATGGTCCGTGTGCAGGTCAGTGGGACTAGGCAGAAAATGGTTCGGCACAGCCAAGAAGGGCCAAAAGGCCTGTTTCTGTGCTGTAGTTTCTATGGTTTCTATGGTACATATTTACTTTAACAATTTTATATTTATACTGTAATTCATTGTTTTGTTTTCTCTATTGTTATGGATTGCATTGTACCGCTACCGCAAAATTAACAAATTTCACGACATATGTCGATGATATTAAACCCGATTCTGATTCGTAAAGCAACAGTGAGGAAGGCTAACGGAATTGGGTTCCTTTTTATTTTTGGCAAACAACTTAATTGAAGATTTCAGAATTTTAAAAGTAGTTGCAGAAAAAAATCTAATCTAGATAAAAACATAGTTCTTGTAAACACAAGTTAAAAGACACTGCAATGCAATGTTGGGATAGTAAGAGAAAGTATGAATTTTCTTTTAAACAGACGTGAAAGATTGAATTAAGATTAGAGTCTATTTAGATTGATGATATAATTATCTCTGGGAAAGTGAGTATATTCCTATAGAGAGGTCAGCAAAGAGATATGTTGCGTTGTTTTATAGATAGATAATCACCAATTAGGAATGGATGGGATAAAATATATTTTGTGCTCCAGAAGAAAATTTTTCTCAAGGGTATCTTCTTGAAGTAGGATAAAACTTGTTCTAATTACATTCTAGGCAATAAGCAACCCTTTAGTTCCTGTCAAAGTGTGTTTATATTTGCACAGTGAGCACGGTGAGCTGTTTGCATTGTCACTAATTAATATGTAGTTATTTTTACATCAAATATTTATGTTAGGCATAGTGCATTCTCGGAATGTGACAACAGTTGTTTACCTACAAATGTTGATTTTGATGGGACTCTCCTCGTCCTTGCGCAGATGTAGGAAGGGCCAGCAGGAAAGCACCTGATTATTTTGTTGAAACCCTTAAATGCTTTTTCTCAATAGCCCTTGATTTGAGGAGTTTGGATATGGTTTATTATTGGCACATGTACCAAGATAGGCGTGTGGTGGGGTGGAGCTACGTCTCTACCAAAGGAGGTGTAAAGTCCTGATTCCCTCATTTATCCTGAAGGTCACCCTTGGGCAAGGTGTAGCTCCTGCTTAGCCCCCCGATCAGGGTCACTTAAAGCCATGGGAGCTGATGGTGGATGGTCGTATGGGCAGCTGGTGCAGATCACAAGTCCTGGTTGTGCGACCACTGACGCCAGGCAGACAATCTCTGAAGAGTATTGATAATGGCTGGGGTCTCCCGTCTTGTAAAGACACTGCCCAGAAGAGGATAATGCAAACCACTTCTGTACAAAAATTTGCCAAGAGCAATCACGGTTATGGAGGACCATGATCCCCATGTTCATATGCATGAGCACATAAAGATCAAACCAAGATAGCGTGAAAAGCCTGTCTTGCATACTGTTGATACAGAACAAATCATTACTCAGCGCGTGAGGTAAAACAAAACAATGTAGAATAAACAGCAAAAGCTACTGAGTAAGTGCAGTGCAGGTAAACAATAGGGTGCAAATCATAACAAGGTAGAGTGTGAGGCCAAGAGCCCATCTTGCCATACAAGAAGTCTAGTCAATATTCTGGTAACAGTGGGCTAGAAGCTGTCCTTGACCACGGTGGTACATGCTTTCAGGCTTTTGTATTTCATATCCAATGGGAGAAGGGAGAAAAGAGAATGTCTGTGGTCAGTGGGGGTCTTTGATGATGCTGGCTTCTTTACCGATAAGTATAGACAGAATTCATGGAGGAGAGGTTGGTTTCTGTGATGTGCTGAACTGTGTCCACAATTCTTCAACGCAAATCAATTCAAGTTTAATTGTCATTTAATCATGGATGAATACTCACGAATGTAGCCAACAGAGACAGCGTTACTACGGGTCAAGGTGCAAAGCACAGTACCAACAGTCACACACGGTAGAGTACACGCAAGATAGCAAGCAGAAATGAAATCACAAACACTGAATAAAAGAGTCCCAAAATTTGTGCTATCAATCCACAGTCGACCACAATAAAGCTTGTCTCCCGCTGAGCAAATGCTGGGGGTGGTGGGGTGGGGGGAGAAGTGACTCCAGACTGGACACCACACACTGCCCCTGGTGGAGCGTACCAGCCCCGATGCCCCCCTCCCCCGGTGACACCGAGGCTTGAGGCTCTGTCCTCGTGCATACAAGACAACAAACCCATGTAGAATATCAGTAAAAAATTACATATAATTTGTGTGTCTATAGTTCAGAACCCCCAACCCATTCAAAATCATCTGTTGATCACAATAGTGTGCACTGGCCCCGAATCTTTCCAGGCAACACCCTGGCTTGAGGCTCAGACCTTGTATGTTACAAGACAACAAACCCATACAGAATATCAGTGAAAAAATTACTTAGAGTTTGTGTGTCTATAGTTCAGAACCCCCAACGCCTTCGAAATCATCTGTCGATCACAATTGAGCGCACTGGCCCCGAATCTTGCCAGGCGGCACCGCTGCTGGAGACCCCGAGTCCATTGACTGCTGCCAAAATCTGATCTGCAGTTGGCAACAGCAGAGCTTGTTTTCTGCCAAGCGAAGCCCTGGGAAGGCAGAAGCGATTTCGTTCTGGACGCTGTGCCACACTGCCCCCGGTGAAGAACAATGGTTTTGTCACCCTACTCTAGGTGGCTGTAAGCAGGCGAGACTGTGGCTTGAGTCCTCGCTACGACTGAGGCCAGGCAGATCCCCTGTGTGTCTGCGAACCAGCGAATCAAACTTGCGGCGTACCAGATTAACAATGTCCAAAAGGATCTTGCGATCACAAGAAAAGCGAGCATGACGGCCACTCGCTACTGGACCGTAAACCTCCATCGACTCGGGCAGCAGCACATTGCGTGTCTCCTTCATTATCTCTGCTAGCAAGCAACTCACTGATGGCGTTGACCTGCAGTCCTTTGAGTTCTTAATGTTCAGCAGGATCTTGTGTTTAAGTAGAACGGTAGCAGCCCGTAGACCAAACACGTCACTATTTCGCTCTCTGCAGTTTCTTGCAGTCACGTGCGAGCAGTTACCATACTAAGCCGTTATGCATCGAGACAGAATGTTTTCTATGGTGCATCAATAATAATTGGTAAGAGTTGACCGGGAGATGCCAAATTTCGTTAGCCTTCTGACGAAAATGAGCTTCCCTGACTGTGGCATCAAGGTGGCTGGACTAGGAGAGGATTTTGGTGATATACACACCGAGGAGTTGGAGCTCTCAGCCCTCTCGACCTCAATACTGTCGATGTAAACAGGAGCATGCTCACTGCTCCACTTCCTGAAGTCAATGACCGTGCTGACATTGAAGGAAAGGTTGTTGTCATGACAACATGTCACGACGTTACTGTTCAGAAGTACATTCTTCTATCCTCCTCTCCTCTTTTACACTCTATTTATTTTTTATGTAACTTAATTTTTCTTTTACGTAATGCCCTGTACTGCTGCTACAAAAGAACAAATTTTATACCCATATCAGTGATAATAAACCCGAGTCTGATCCTGCCTTTGCACTGTACAGCTGGAGTAAAACAACTAATTCCATCACGTTTAAATCTATGATAATAACCCTAATTTGAATTCTGAAAAATGTTTAACCCAGATGGTGGGTGTGTAAACTCATTGCCTGAGAGATCAATAAGGACTGAAACCTAGGCCACGTGCAAGTTCAAGTTTATTGCCATTCAGACCAACACAATCTGATCCTAGACTCCCCCACCATAGGAAACATCCCCCCTCATTCTCCTAATCTCCAGCGAGTACAGACCCAGAGCCATCAAATGCTCCTCATAAGTTAACCCGTTCATTCCCAGAAGCATTCTCATGTTGAAACCCTCTCGTTGTTTTTATGCTGCTTTGACTTCCCTTGTCAGTGATGGTTGCCTTATCCTCTCTTTGGAATTCTTCTTCATCTTTGGGATGTATCTTTCCTGTGCTTTCCAAACTTCCCCACAAACTCAGGTCAATGCTGCTCTGCCATCATCCCTGCTAGTGTGCCCTTCCAATCAATTTTGGCTAGATCCTCTTTCATGCCTCTGTAATTCCTTTTACTCTACTATAACACTGATACACCCAATTTTAGGTTCTCCCTCTCAAACTACACAATGAATTCTATCATATTATGATCACTGCCTTGTAAGGATTCTTTTACTTTAAGATTCCTAATAAAATCTAGGTCATTTCATAACGCACAATCTGGCAACTTAGAGGTGACTACCTTCCTGTAGCTCCTATCTATCACCTCATTCTCCTGTATGAGCCGAAGGTCACTGAGCTGCAGCTTCTTAGAGACAGTAATAAGGAGCTTTGAGCAGATTTATTTATTAGGAAGGCCCAGATTTCCCATATCTCACACAAAGGACCCATTCTCAGCACATGAGCTATGTTCTACAAAAAATATTATGAGAATCTTTCTTACTTTCTTACTTCAAACCTGTGCCTGTACTTACACAAGTCTGTTGAGCCAAAGTTGGCCCACTGTCTCAAAGGCCCACTCCAATATTGGCTGCTCTGCTTACACCACCTTTCTTTTCATTGGCTCCACACTGATAAAAAGCCAAAAAAGCATCCAACTTCTTTTTAAACCTCCACTGTGTCACCAACAATCAACTTCTTACATGTATGCAGCTAAAGAAAACCTCGTCCTCTGGGGTCAAGGTGCAAAACACTACATATCATCACAGCCAGCCTATCTAGTTACGATCTGGCACAAAATAGTATTAACACGTGTCCCTGAGTGACACGGCCTGGAGATTGACAGGTTGTCATAAAGTGTGAGGTGCATGTTTATGTAGACAGTATAACGTTACCGACACTATTATAATAAAACAAGCAGTCGTATAAGTATGTGAAACAGCAGCAATAAAAGATGAAAAGTGACCAGTACCGTACGAGAGTCATCATCATAGCTTGTCACACCAGACAGCCAGCCACTGAAGTGTTGTTTGGTTGATGTTGAGCAGGTCAGTGTCAGCTAAATCAGGTGAGAGTGGGCAGTGGTGCAGAACGTGTTCAATGTTCTACACCCTTTTGCTACACTCACAGGATTTGCTGGCCTTTAAACCCTGCTTCACCATATTGTCTCCCGTCCTGTACGAGAGTGTGCCTGTGAGATTGGGAGGGTGGGGGGCAGCAGAGAATCCAGACAGGGAGTACAGTTTGCTAGGTGGGCACATTCATGCTTAAAGCACCATTCCCTCCAATAGCGTGAACCAAATGCAAGTAAACAGGACTTGTTTAAGTCGCTATTTCTGGCTGAACAGCATCCAGCCAGGTCTTAAATATCTGTGATTTAATGCCACAAGTATTTTTGTAAGCAGATTTGGTGTCCTCTTTATTCAGATGTGTTCCTCTTCCCTGTAATATCTAGGCTTCGTAACATGAACAGAGAGGCTTAATCCATGTGGTGCTCACTGAGGTATCTTTTATTTAGTTTAACGATAAGGCACAGTAACAGCCCCTTCCACCCAACGAGCCCACACCCATGTGACCAATTAGTCTACAGTCTGAATCATCATCATACAGTATGTCAAGAAATTTGCCAAACTAAACAGTGCAGAAATAGAGCATATTAGTGGGGAAGTGTTCATGGAGTGTGCCAGGGTGGAGATACGTCTCCAACAAAGGAGGTGGAAGCAGGCGCTCCTGCCCTCCGCTAGCCTGCAGATCACCCCTGGGCAAATGTAGCACCTGATTAGCCCACCCCCACTGATCAGGGTCACATAAAGCCATGGGAGAGGGGGTGGATGGTCATATAAGCAGCTGGTGCAAATCACAGGCCCTGGTTATGTGGCCATTGACATCAGTCAGACAACCTCTGAAGAGTATCGATAATGGCTGGGGTCACCCATCTTGTAAAGACACTGCCCAGAAGAGGGCGATGGCAAACTTCCTGCAGAAAGAATTCACCAAGACTAACTAACCATGGTCATGGAAAGACCATGATCTCCCATGTCATATGGCATAGCACATAATGATGACGGTGAAGATCATGGACCATTTAGAAATCTGAAAGTGGAGAGGAAGAAGCTGTTGAGTATGTGTCTCCATGTCATGATTGCAATCAATTTCTTGAAGAGAAAGAAAAAAATGAGGCTTGGCCAAGACCTTCTACAAGAGAAATCAGTACCTGCCCATTGATAGTAACAAGGAGAAGAAGACATGTTGTGGATTGAGAGGGTTCTTTATAATGGATACCATCTTATTACAGCATTGCCTTTTGAAGGTATCCTTGATGGTGGGGAGGTCACTGCTCTTGATGGAGCTGGAGGAGTTTACTAACTATTGATGTGGAGAGGATGTAGATGTGTAGAGGATGTTTCTTAAAGAGGGAGAGTCTAAGACCAGAGGGCACAGCCTCAGAGTAGAAGGGCGTCCATTTAGACAGAGATGAGGAGGAATTTCTTTAGCCAGAGGATGTTGAATCTGTGGAGTTCAATGTCACAGATGGCTGTGGAGGTCAAGTGACTGGGTATATAGTTAAAGTGGAGCTTGATATGTTCTTGATTAATTAGGGCATCAAACATTATGGGGAGAAGGAAGGAGAATGAGGGTGAGAGGGATAATAAATCAGCCATGGTGGAATGATGGAGCTCAATGGGCCAAATGTGGTATGGTCTGAAGTTGGTTCGAACTTTTAAAGTGGAAGAGATTTCCTGTGGATGTCACTATACAGTATGTCACAGTTCATCGTGTCTGAGAGAACAAGAGAGGACAAGAAAAGTAATCTTGCCATATTTATGAAGTTACAGATTGAAGGACCACAAAGGAGCAGTGTTAAGCTATTCAGCTCCCTGTGCCTGCTCCACCATTCCATCATGGCTGATTTATTATCCCTCTCAGCCCCATTCTCCTGCCTTCTCCCCATAACCTTTGACACCCTTAGTATTCAAGAACCTATGAAACTCTGTTTTAAATTTAAAATATAGCAAATATACCCAATTTTAAATATAGCTCCCACAGCTGTTCATGGCAATTAATTCCACAGACTCACCACCCTTTGACTAAGAAATTCTGTTCTAAATGTTCTAAATGGACATCCTTGTATCTTGAGGCTGTGCCATGCTATAGGAAAGACACTTTGCATATCCGCTTTTTCTGGGAAACACACTCTGCATATCCTCTCTGTCTAGGTGGTTCAATATTCAATAGGTTCCTATGAGCTCTTCCCTTCCCTTCAGCTCAGCTGATCAGCGTTATTACCTGAGCAAACAGCCACTGTTCAATGTAGGAGCAGAAATCTCTGCGTCTGAGGCTGGGTGAATGGAAAGGAATTCTCAGGTCTAGAATCCTTATTGCAGTGCAATATTTTTATGGTCTGTGTAGTAGAATTTTTAATAGATTATTAAACGTGATTCAGTACTTCAAACCTTCCTGGAACATTTTGAGCTATTCTGACTGGTTGCATCACAGCTGTTATGGAGGTTCCAATGCACAGGATTACTGGAGGCTGCAGGAGGGTTGGAGGTTCTGCCAGCTCCATCGTGGTCACAACCCTCCCTACCATAGTGACCACCTTCAAAAGGCAGTGCGTCAAGAGGTGGCATGAATGACCCGCACCGTACATGACATGCCCTCTGCTCATTACCACCGTCAGGGAAGCGGTACAGGAGTCTGAAGACCCACACTCAATGCTTCAGGTCCAGCTGCCTCCCCTCCACCATCAGATTTCTGAAGAACTCAACCTCGTCATTCCTCTTTATTTACGTCTTTGCACTGTGCTGCGCAAGGTGATTAATTTCACAATGTCTAAATAGGTGATAATAAAGAGGATTCTGATTCTGAAAAAACATTTAACTCAGACATTGGGTGTGTGGAACTCATTACATGGAGGTGCAATAAATTTTGCAACACAGACCATATGCATCGCTGATGGTCTATGAACCCATGAACACTACCTTGTTATTCCTTTCCCTTGGCACTATTTAATTATTTTGTAATTTATAGTAACTTTTGTGTTGGATTCTGATATGATGTGAATCTATCTTGCTGATGATCTAGAAGTTGTTGGCCATGTATGGTAATAATTTGCATGGAATTGACTTTGCAATGTTTGTATGACATCATTTCGATAAAATGCGGCAATTAGGTTAATTGGTCATTGTGAATTGTCTAGTGATTAGGCGAGGGTTAAACACCTGGATTACTGGCCAGCGCAACTCGGTGGGCCAGGGGGGTCTGTTCTATGCTGCAGTTCGAAATTAAATAATAAAAGCGCAAGGCTTGTGAGCAGCACCAGGTTTGGAAATGCTGAAACATTTTCAGGTCAGCTTCCTGCGACCTCTCTCCCCAACACTTCCGATTATGATTATGAAGACACGCAGTCCTCTTTTATTGTCATTTAGTAATGCATGCATTAATACATTATTTCCTCCAGTGTGATATCACAAAACACAGGACAAACCAAGACTGAAAAAAAACTGACAAAACCACATAATTATAACATCTAGTTACAATAGTGCACAATACCATAACTTGATGAAGAAGTCCGTGAGCACAGTAAAGTCCAAAGTTTCTCAAATTTCCCACATCTCACGCAGACGGGAGAAGGAAGAAAAACTCTCCCTGCCATGCCGACCACAATCCGACTCTGAGTCATCCGAAAACTTTGAGCTCTGATCAGCTCTCCGACACCGAGTACTGAGCGCCATCTCTGTCCGAACGATTCGACCTCAATCTCGGTCGCCAAAAGCAGGCAAGGCTGGGGATTTTGAGGCCTACCCTCCGAAAGATTCACAACCACACAGTAACGACAGCAGCGAACGGGCATTTCAGAAATTTCTCCAGATGTTCCTCTGTGCTTTCATGTCCATTCTCCATCAAATCAGAATGATCCACAACTCTGAGAGAACGATTCCGTCCCTGTGAACATGTATCTCCTCACAGGACCCTTACCCTCTGTATCCTGTTCTCCAACCATAGGCCCTGTTCTCATCTTCTCAACCTCCCACTTCCCCTCCCTTCCTCTGAATTCCATCTGCTCCTCCCGAGCAGCTCTTTATAATGGGAGCTCACAGAAGGGCCATTATGTCCTTGTACATATCTGCTTATGGAAGGTGTCCATCTACTGGGAATGAGACCTTAGACTATGTGTGGTGAAACAGGACACCCAGAGCTGTCCCAGGTCAATCTGACCGTACTGCTTTAACTAGTGTTTATACACGCATTAGGGGTTCTAACTCCAGGTGAACCATTACAGAATCTGTAATGATTCACATTCTTGTCTAACTTGAGTTCATACATAGTAAGTCTTGCACTGAATAGCTACTTTATACAATGCTTTAGAACTGCAGCTGTAAGATAGGAGTTCAATTCTGCTGCTGTCTGTAAGGTCATGCTCCCCCCATGACTGTGTGGGTTTCCTCAGGGTGCTCTGGTTTCCTCCCAGAGTCCAAAGACGTTTGAGTTAGGGTTAGAGATGCTGCATTGGTGCCGGAAGCACGGCGACCTTTGCGGGCTGCCCCCAACACAATCCTCCATGCAAATGACACCTTTCACTGAATGTTTTGATGTATATGTGACAAATAAAGCTAATCTTTAACCTCTTTATTTAAAAAAAAGTAGAATTGTCAGTCCAATTTCAGGCAGATTCCTTATTGTTAGAAGAAGCAGCTGATTCAAGCAACATTGACAGATCAGAGTTTAGGTTCAAGATTCAAGATTGTTTCGTATCATTTCCATATCAAGTATAAAGGAGAACAAAATAATTGTTACTCCAGATCTAATGCGGCATAAAAACATAATACTGTACATATAGCATAAAGAACACAATAAAAACACAATAAATACAAATACGTAAGATAGCTTGTATACATAGATTGATTGTATGTCCATTAAGTGACGCTAGGCACAGTAGTGTCTGTACGTAAGGTGACTGACAGGGAATGATAAAGTGGTGGTGGTTGGGGTTGTGGAGGGGTGGGTTAGTGGGTGGAGATGTTGATCAGCCTTACTGCTTGGGGAAAGTAACTGTTTTTGTGTCTGGTGGTCCAGGTGTGGATGCCACATAGCCTCCTCCCTGATGGGAGTGGGACAAACAGTCCACGAGCTGGGTGTGTGGGCTGTTATAGGACCTTTTCCGTTTATATGTCCTTGATGGCAGGTAGGCTGATGCTGGTGATGTGCTGGGCAGTTTTGACTAGCTGTTGTAGAGCCTCCCTGTCCACTGCAGTACAGCTTCTTTACCCAGCAACGATGCAACTTGTTTGGATGCTCTCTACTTCTGTAGAATGATGTGAGTATGGATGCGATAAGTCCAGCGCTCGTCAGTCTCCTGAGAACAAGGAAAGATGTTGTGCTGAGCTTTTCTGATTGTGTAGGATGTGCTCGGGGACCATGAGAGGTTATGTGTAATGTGCCTTCTGGGAGTTTGAAAGTGCTGTGCCACCGATGTATAGAGGGATGCACAGGAAGGCAAAGTGTGAGTACAGTTTCCAGAGAAAATCCAATGGTCGACAGAGTGACGATAATTGGCCTGAATGATTACTGCCAGCGTCACTGACTTCTACAATCGTGAAGCACTTTGCGCAGTCACGTGTAACCAGAGTGTACAGCAATAGGGGACACCAGTTAAGGA
Source organism: Mobula hypostoma (assembly GCF_963921235.1). Lineage (NCBI taxonomy): Eukaryota > Metazoa > Chordata > Chondrichthyes > Myliobatiformes > Myliobatidae > Mobula > Mobula hypostoma. The sequence goes on along the minus strand of NC_086113.1, from coordinate 3,384,556 downwards.
TGATGGGAAGGGACGAGGGTTGTGCTTCCTGACCTTCTGAGCTCTATTGGTTTAGGCTGAATCCTTATTGTCAGGAGCCGCAGCTGACCCATGCAACGTTGACAGGTTACAGTTGCTGACCCATGCAACACTAGTTGCTGACTCACGCAACGCTGACAGATTACAGTTGAGGAAACTTAGAGTGGAGAGGGCTAAAGTAAACGGAAGGAGAAGCAGTAAATGTGAGAAAAAGAGGTATTTTGTCAGAGAGGGAAACACAATCAAAGTACATGTCCGTCACCATCTACAACCTTGAGATTCATTTTCTTGCTAACATTCACAGTAAATACCAAGGAACAACAAAAAAGTAATCAAAATTATTATAATAATAAATAAATAAGCAATAAATATCGAGAATATGAGATGAAAAGTCCTTGTAAGTGAGTCCATAGGCTGTGGGAACAGTTTAGTGTTGGAGCAAGTGAAGCTGAGTGAAGTTGTCCCCTTTGGTTCAGGAGCCTGATGGTTGAGGGGTAATAACTGATCCTGAACCTGGTGGTGTGGTGTGGAGTGTAAGGTGCTTGTACCTCCTTCCCAATGGCAGCAGTGAGAAAAGAGCATGACCTGGGTGGTGGGGGTCCCTGATGATGGATGCTGCTTTCCTGCGATAATACTCCATGTAGATGTGCTCAGTGATGGGATGGGCTTTACAGGTTGTATGTAAATATGAGCAATGGACAAGCCTTTAATTAATTAGTCAGTTGAGCTTGTGCCTTATTCTGAACAGCATATAGATTGAACAGTATATTGAACAGCCTTTGGGTTGAATAGTATTCTGAAAGCGTATAGATTGCAACAAGTCCTGCCCATCGTTTATTATTTATATTGACTCTCGCATCAATTTATCAATTTATGGTCATTCTGTGCCATGTCGTATGACGTGGACGATCATGGTCTCTCCATGACCATAATTGTCCTTGGCAAATTTTTCTCCAGAAGTGGTTTGCCATTGCCTTCTTCTGGACAGTGTCTTTTCAAGATGGGTGGCCCCTATCATTATCAATACTCTTCAGAGATTGTCTGCTTGGCTTCAGTGGTTGTATAACCAGGACTTGTGATGTGCACCAGCTGCTCATACGACCCTCCACCACCTGCTCCCACGACCCTCCACCACCTGCTCCCATGGATTCACATGACCCGGAATGGGGGGCTGAGCAGGTGTTACTCCTTGCCCAAAAGTGGCCTGTGGGCTAGTGGAGGGAAGGAGTGTCTTATGCCCCCTTTGGTAGAGACGTATCTCCACCCCGCCACCTTACACCCCCTTTGGTAGAGACATACTGTATCTCCATCCTGCCACCTTACGCCCGCTTTGGTAGAGACGTACTACATCTCCACCCCGCCACCCATTTATTATAAAAGTGATAAAAGGTGAAAATAAGTTGTAAGGTTGTTTGAGAAAAAGTGAATAACAGACATTCAAACATGCAGTGTTCTCAGAGGAGATTGAAAACATAGATTAAATTCTTATAAGGAATTTATTTAAAACAATACCCATAAAGAATGGGTGTGTGATAATGATATTTCTAATTAAAGAACTTTGTGTGATACTCAACTGTCTTGCTGAAAGGCCTGTAAGATGGATCGTTTTGTCCCTTGTTACCACATGCAACCATTTCTGGGTTAAATTACACCAGTGGGGGAAGATGTCCGCCTTTCCTGTTCAAGGTTATTTTGTCAGCCTCCTAACACCGATCTCAAAGGTTATTCTGGTGTCAAATTCCGACATGTCGTCCTTGCTCAGTGTCCCCAGTTTGACAACAGGTCCTTAGCACCTCATCTACACCCTGGAACCATGATCAATGTCCCCTGCAACCCCCACACCCCAATCCTTGTTGTTTCCAGCACCCTTCTCAACATCTATATCCCTGAAATTTATCACCAACCCTCACGTTCCTCCCTACGCCTCAACACCTCCTCATAGTGTTCCAGTTCCTGATACCTCAAGTAGAATCTATCGTGCTTCCTGATCTCAACCACTTTGTTGATGGCTAACACACAAGGGTATACATTTAATGTGATTGGATGAAAGTATGGGGGGGGGGGATATCAGAGGTAGGTTTTTTAAAGCGAGTGCGATGGGTGAGTGGAACGCTCTGCCAGGGGTAGTTATAGAGACAGATACAATAGGCTTATTTAAGAAACTCTTAGAAAGGCACAATAGTGATAGAAAAATGGAAGGCTATAAAGGAGGGAAGGATTAGATTGAGCTTAGAGTCGGTTAAAATGTTGGCACAGCATCGTGGGCCAAAGGGTGTGCATTTTGCTGTCCTGTTCTATGTACTATAAATGTCTGAATGATCTCCTCTTTTCTCCCCCGATTATATTATTATAAGAAAATGATAAGACTATTATAAGAAAATTGTGCCAGAGTACTGTTAACCATCACCTGCAGGCTCAGTTAGGAGAAGGGGACATTAGAGTAGTGGTTTATGCAATGCTTTACTGTGCTGATGACCCAGGTTCAATGCTGTAATGGTTCACGTCTTGTACAATGCATAAGATTGTATGTAGTGAGCCTTACACTGAATAGGTATTTGATACAACACTTCACTGTAAGGAGTTTATATTTTCTCCCTGTGACAACATAGGTTTCCTCTGCACTGTGCACATTCCAAAGACATACGGGTTAGGGTTAGTAAGTAGTGGGAATGTTATGTTGGTGCCGGAAGTGTTACCACACTATGGCCTGCTCCCAGCACACTCTCTGACTGCAATCTATCTGTCTTCAGATACATAAAGTGTAAAGGAGAGATGAATGTGGATATCAGACCACTGGAAAATGGTGTTGGAGAGATAGTTATGGGGGACAAGGAAATGGCAGATGAACTGAATAAGTATTGTGCATCAGTCTTTACTGTGGAGGACACTAGCAAAATGGTGGAAGCTCCAGGTGTCAAGGGTTATGAAGTGTGTGAAGTTACCATTACTAGAAGGAAGATTCTTGGGGAAGTGAAAGGTTTGAGGGTAGATAAGTCACCTGGTTCAAATGGTGCACATACCAGGGTTCTGAAAGAGCTGGCTGAACAGGTTGTGGAGGTATTAGCAATGATCTTTCAAGAATCACTAGATTTTGGAATGGTTCCCGAAGACTGAAAATTGTAAATGTCACTCCACTCTTGAAGAAAGGAGAACAGAAACTATAGGTCAGTTAGTCTGACCTCAGTGGTTGGGAAGATGTTGTAGTCGATTATTAAGGATGAGGTCTCAGGGTTCTTGGAGGCACATGATAAATTAGGTCATAGTAAGTCAGCATGGTTTCCTCAAAGGAAAATATTGCCTGACAAACCTGTTGGAGTTCTTTGAAGACATAACAAGCAAGATAGATAAAGGAGAATCGGTTGATATTGTGTACTTGGATTTCAGAGGCTTTTAACAAGCTACGAGCCCATGGTATTACAGGAAAGATTCTATCATGGCTAAGGCAGTGGCTGATTGGCAGGAGGCAAAGAGTGGGAATAAAGAGAGCCTTTTCTTGTTGGCAGCCGGTGATGAGTGGTGTTCCACAGCGGTCTGTGTTTGGCCAATTCTTTTTACATTATATGTCAATGATTTGGATGATGGAATTGATGGCTTTCTTGCAAGGATTGCAAGTTATATTATGATAGGTGGAGGGGCAGTTTTGAGGCAGTAGAGAAGCTATAGAAGGACTTGGACAGATTAGGAAACTGGGCAAAGAAACAGCAGATGGAATACAATGTTGATAAGTGTATTGGCAAGCAGTTTGGTGGAAGAAATGAAAGGGTTGACTATTTTCTAAATGGAGAGAAAATACAAAAATCTGAGGTGCAAAGGGATTTTAGAGTCCTTGTGCAGGATTCCCTAAAGGTTAATTTGCAGGTTGTGTCTGTGGTGAAGAAGGCAAATACAATGTTAGCATTCATATTAGGCGGATTAGAATATAAAAGTAACGTTGAGACTTTATAAAGCTCTAGTGAGGCCTCACTTGGAGTATTGTGAGCAGTTTTAGGCCCCTTAACTTCAAAAGGATCTGCTGAAACTGGAGTGGGTTCAAAAGAGGTTCACGAAAATGATTCCAGGATTGAAGAGCTCTTGATGGCTCTGGGCCTGTATTCACTAAAACTCGGAAGAGTGAAGGGAGACTTCATTGAACCTTATTGAATGGTGAATGGCCTTGATAGAGTGGATGTGAAAGGATGCTTCCTGTGGTGGGAGAGTCTAAGACCAGAGGGCACAGCCTCAGAATAGAGGGGCGTCCATTTAGAACAGAGATGAAGAGGATCTTGTTTAGCCAGAGAGTGGTGAATCTGTGGAATTCTTTACCACAGGCAGCTGTGAAGACCAAGTCTTTATGTATATTTAAGGCAGCGGTTGATAGATTCTCGATTGGTTAGGGCACGAAGGGATACAGGGAGAAGGCTCCTAGGAGATTGGGGCTGAGAAGGGAAATGGATCAGCCATGATGAAATGGTGGTACAGACTCGATGGGCCAGATGGCCTGATTCTGCTTTTATATCTAATGGTCTTATGGTCTAATAGACACATTTCACTGTATGGCGCAATATACATGTCAGAAATAAAGCTAATCTTCATAATTTAATCTACCTTGTGCCATATTCAGTTCTGACAAAGACCTGATTGTGATTCAAGGCAGTGAAAATGATAAAATATTCTTTTTTTGTGTCAACACATTTTTGCCATTGCTCTGTATTCAGTATTCTGATAGTTGGACCAACGTTGTTTTAAAGCAAATTCCAAATCAGAATCAGGCTGCTCTTTTTAACTGTTCTTGTTTACTTTGATTGAAACTTCTAAATAATTAAGTCCTTGTAAATGTAAGTTTAAATCTGACTCGATGAACAGCATCTGAAGTAAATGATTGTAAATTATGTTGTGCGGCTCAGAGGGAATAAAATGCCTCTGCTGAGAAACACTTCATCTATAAGGAGCTGAAGATGTATGTTGCCATTCAGAGTGGTGCTACTCGCAGGGACTTGCATCATCTAATTTCTTCACAGGATGTAATTTCCATCTGATTCTGGATGCTGTTGTTGCCTTGCTGCTGCATGTGTGGTTCTGCTGAACATTGCAGACACGCTACGCTGGCGGAAGAACGTCTTGGGACACTTGCGGGCTGCACCCAGCACATCCTCGTGTTGTGTTGATTGTTAACGCATTTCACTGTACGATTCGCTGTGCGCGTGATAAATAAATGAATCTGAACAGCAGGATTTTGCACTCTAGCTAGCTAGGATGTCACTGAGAGTCAGGCATAGACAACTCTTCCAGTTTATTGGTCAGGCTTTTCACTGTGGCTAACTGTGAACTTGTAACTGAGTGCAAAGATATAAGATCCAAGCAATTGTAAGGAAACATACTAGAATAAATGTTCCAAGGCTTCGTTAAGCTTTAGTTTTCACGTAGTGGTCACTTAACAAGGACTTCGATATGCACCGGCTGCTCATATGACCATCCACCAGTTCCAGTGGCTTCACGTGACCCTGATCAGGGGCTGAGCAGGTACTATACCTTGCCCAAGGGAGACCTGCAGGCTTGAGGAGGGAGGGAGTGCCTTACACCTCCTTTCGTAGAGAGGTATCTCCACTCATTGGTGGCAGTGAGAAGAGGGCATGCCTTGGGTGATTGGAGTCCTTAATGATAGATGCCACCGTTTTTGATGCATTGCTGTTTGAGATGTCCTCAATGCTGTGGAGGCTAGTGCCCGTGATGGAGCTGGCAGAGTTTACAGTCTTCTCTAGCTTTTTCCGATCCTGTGCATTGACCCCTCCATACCAATTCAAGGAGCTCGCACATACCACAGCTTCTGACATCTCTTGGCCAAAGTTTATACATTCTCCCCGTAATTGCGTGGGCTTCTCCAGGTGCTCTGGTCTCATTCCTCAATCCAGAGGGTTAGTTAGTTGTGGGCATGCTACGTTGATGTGGGAAGTGTGGCAAAACTTGTGATCTGCTCCCAGGACCTCCTCGGACTGTGTTGGCCATTGACATAAATGACACATCAGAATCAGGTTTAATTTTGCCGATGTATACAATACCCTCTTCTACTTCCTCTGGCAGCTTGTTCCATACACTTTCCAGCCTCTGTGTGGAAAAAGTTGTCTCTCAGGTCCCTTTTAAATCTTTCCCCCTCACACTAAACCTGTGGCCCCTGGTTTTCGACTCCCCTGCCTTCTGGAAAAGACATAGATAAATCCATGTTTCTGATAATATTGAAAACTTTTATTTTCCAAGGAATAAAGATTCAGAATCAGGTTTAATATACTGACATATGTTGTGAAATTTGCTGCTCTGTGGGATTTCACTTTGATGTTTCGATGTACATGTGACTAGTAAAGATATTCTTTAAAATTCCTCAGCAGATCTCTATGGAGCAATGAGTCCTAAAAGCTCTGATTTTATTGCATTCTTTCTCGTGTCCTCTTGACTTTCTCAGCCAGACCTTTTGCACATTTCATCACTGGGTACTCCAGCAAAAAAACAGAGCTTTCCTTTATTTGGTCTATGCTCGTCATTTCCAGTACAGGAGTGTAAGGAGAGCAAAATAATTGTTGTTCCAGATCGATGCAGCACAAAAAAAACTCTGAGAGAAGGAACACAATACCCAATAAATATAAATATTGTGACTGACAGGAAATGATGAAGTAGTGGGGGTGGGGGGTGTGGAGGGGTGGGTTAGTGGGTGGAAGTGCCGATCAGCCTAAATAGGGCCATCGCTGGTCAGGGTTGACCATGGACGTAGTGTCCCAGCTGTCTAAATATGCAAGCCAGGGCAGTACAATATGGAGAGCAAGTTATTGCCCATATAGCGAGCTCCCCCTCTCCTTGCATCTGATGAACCCTAAGGAACAGTGAGACCGATGCAGTTTGGCACCAGCTGCATCGCAGGAATTGCCGCTCGATATTGAACTGCCTTAGGGACTCCAGTTCCGGATTTTTCCAACTGGGTTTACTCCTGAAGCCTTCCCCATGAATGGGTGTAGCCACAAAGCAGCGGAGGTTTGAGATCAGAGTTCTCCTTTTCCTAGATGAGCTGCCAACCATGGCTGACGAGCCCCATCTGCCCAAAGTGTCTGGTTTTAAAGTGCCTATAACCTGCCTTTTGCCCCCTTTTTCTGTCTATAGGAATAGTTCCACCGGGCTTAGTGGCTAAGCCACACGTGAAGGCCTGGAGCTGAACTTGGTCGTCAGAGGCTATTTCAGACCCATGCCATTGGGAGTATTTAATACGTAGTGGGAGCTTATCCCCATTACCACCCTCTGGCGCTTTAACAACTTCAAGGAACCAACCTTACTGCTTGGGAAGAGTAACTGTTATTGAGTCAGGTGGTCCTGGTGTGGTTGCTACATAGCCTCCTGCCAGATGGGAGTGTGGTCTGGGACCATGAGAGGTCGTGCAGGATGAGCACTCCCAGGAGTTCGAAACTGCTCTCAGTTTCCACTTCTGTGCTGCCGGTGTGAGTGATGCCAGTTCTTCTGACGCCAATAACCATCTCCTTCGTCTTGTTGACGTTAAGGAAGTGGTTAATTGCCTGGGACCATTCCATGAGCTCTCCCACCTCCACTCTGTAGGCTGCCTCATCGTGAGCCCCACCATTGTGGTGTCATTGGTGAACTTAACTATGTGATAAATAGAAAGAACAGTTTCTTTAATGATGATCTCATATCCCACTTCCAGACAATCAGATTCCCTCAGCCTTTACCTTTAGTTTCCTCCTCTTCCTTACTGTATGTATATCCAACCACAGTCCACGATGCCTAGGGACAGTCTCACATCTCTATAGATGATATCTGGGCTAATTCCCCTCTGCCATTCCTGTATATATCCTTTCAATTTTTCACTCTATTAAGCTTTATTACTAAGACACTCTTACTAAGCTCTGCCATTTGATCATGGCTAACGCATTATCCCTCTCAACCCCAATCTCCAGCCTCTCCCCGTAACCTTTGACCCATTTATGAATCAAGAACCTATCAACTTCTGCTTTAAAACTTCCCAATGACTTGGCCTGCGCAGATGTCTGTGGCAATGAATTCCACAGATTCATCACCATCTAGATAAAGAAATGCCCTTCTCGTCTTAGTTCTAAATGGACGTCCCTCTACTCTGAGACTGTGTCCTCTGGTCCTAGACTCCTGTTATAGGAAACATCTTTTCCACATCCACTCTGTGTCCTCTGGTCCTAGACTCCCTCACTATAGGAAACACCCTCTCCACATCCACTCTATCTGTGCCCTCTGGTCCTAGACTCCCCCACTATAGGAAACATCCTCTCCACATCCACTCTATCTGTGTCTGGTCCTAGATTTCCCCACTATAGGAAACATCCTCTCCACATCCACTCTATCTGTGTCCTCTGGTCCTAGACTCCCCCACTATAGGAAACATCCTCTCCACATCCATTTTGACTTGGCCTTTCAATATTCAATAAGTTTCAATTTTGTCTTTCTGCTAATGTCATTATTTTTGCAAATAGCTTTGCAAGTCTTCTTATTTGCCCTGCAATTTTTCAATATTCAAAAAATAATCTTGTTTATCTTTCTCAGCTTCACCCACATTAAAATCTTACCTGCCATATCTTTTTCCATTTACTGAGTGATGTTACTTTGCAAATTGCTGCTACCATCTGAAGTAAATACTGGACTTTCTATTGAGCATCATCAGCAAATGGAACTGCAGTCAGTAATGGCAATCGCAATGTGAGTCTCTGGAATTCAGGGCCACTGTGTGCAATGTAGAAGTTTCCAATTTTCGGACCTACAATCCATACACAACCTTTGACCTGTAATACAGTCTTTTAACAAGTCTACATTTATATGTAGCACTGGCACAAGGAAGTTCAAAGTTCAAAGTAAATTTATTATCAAAGTACATATATGTTACCATACGGGGGGAAATACGGGACAAGGGCAGTCCCGTATGGGACAAACCAATTTAGCCCAATATACGGGATGTCCCAGCAAATACAGGACAGTTGACAACCCTGTGTTCAAGTTCAATAGTGCGTGACAGGGAATGAGGAAAAGTGCAGCTGACTCATATTGTTTCCTCATGGCCCGATAGCACATGCTTTGCGGCCCCGTACTGGTCCACGGCCCGGTGGTTGGGGACTGCTGCTCAAGAGGGACTAGATCTCACAACACTTTAAGGAAATAGTAACACAAAAATTGAGCTCACTGCAAGAGGAATGGAACATAAAAGCAGAGAAGTTATATATAATCTGAACAGGGGGGGAGACACAAGGTGATTGGTGAAACCAGGAGGGGGAGGGATGAAGTAAGTTGCTGTCAAGTTGATTGGTGATAGAGATACAGGGCTGTTGAAGGGGGACTTTGATAGGTGAGGGTAGAAGGGCAAGGAAGAAAAAAAAGGGCACCAGAGGGAGGCGATGGGCAGACAAGGAAATAAGGTGAGAGAGGGAAAAAACAATGGGGAATAATGAAGTGGGGGTGGGGGGACAATAATACCGGAAGTTTGAGAAATTAATGTTCACACCATCAGGTTGGAGGCTACCCAGACGGAATATAACGTGTTGTTCCTCCAATCTGAGTGTGATCTCTTCGCGACAGTAAAGGAGGCCGTGGATAGACACATCAGAATGGAAATGGGAAGTGGAATTAAAATGGGTGGTCACTGGGAGATTCCATTTCTTCTGGCGGACAGAGCGTGGGTGCTTGGCAAAGTGGTCTCCAGATCGATGTTGGGTCTCACTAATATACAGGAGGCTACATTCGGAGCACCGGACACAGTATTTGACCCCAACATACTCGGGTGAAGTGTCACCTCACCTGGAAGGACTGTTTGGGACCCTGAATGGTAGTGAGAGAGGGGGTGCAGGGACAAGAGTAGCACTGGTTCCACTTGCAAGGATAAGTGCCAGGAGGGAGATCAGTGGGGAGGGACGAATGGGCAAGGGAGTCGTGTAGGGAGCGATCCCTGTGGAAAGCAGAAAGTGGTGGGGAGGGAAAGATGTGCTTGGTGATGGGATCCATTGGAGATGGCAGAAGTTTCAGAAAATTATATGCTGTACGCGGAGGCTGGTGGGGTGGTAAGTGAGGTTGGGAGGAATCCTATCCCTGGTAGAGTGGCGGGAGGATGGGGTTAGAGCAGACGTGCATGAAATGGAAGAGATGCGGTTAAGGACAATCTTGATGTTGGAGGTAGGGAAGCCCCTTTCTTTGAAAAAGGAGGATATACCCTTCACTCGAGATTGAAAAGCCTCATCCTGAGAGCAGATGCAGTGGAGGCCGTTTTGCTGAGCACCTACGCTTCGTCCGGCAGAAGAAGCAGGATCTCCCAGTGGCCACCGATCTTAATTCCACTTCCTATTCCTATTCCGATATTTCCATCCATTGCCTTCTCTACTGTTGCGACATTGCCATACTCAGATTGGAGGAACAACACCTTATATTCCATCTGGGTAGCCTCCAACCTGATAGCATGAGCATCGATTAATCAAACTTCTGGTAATGGATCCCACCCCCCAACCCACCTCTTCCCCATTCCCCATCCCCTTTTCCCTCTCTCAGCTTATCTCCTCGCCTGCCCAATGCCTCCCTCTGGTGCTCCTTCCCATTTTTCCTTCTTCCATTGCCTTCTACCCTCACCTATCAGACTCGCCCTTCTCCAGCCCTGTATCTCTTTCACCAATCAACTTCCCAGCTACTTACTTCACACCTACCCCTCCTGGTTTCACCTATCACCTTGTGTTTCTCTCTCCCTTCCCCCAGCATTTAAATCTACTCACATCTCTTTTCTCCAGTTCTGCCAAAGGGTCTCAGCTTGAAACGTCGACTGTACTCTTTTCCATAGATGCTGCCTGGCCTGCTGAGTTCCTCCAGCATTTTGTGTGTGTTGCTTGGATTTCCAGCTTCTTCATATTCTCTCTTGTTTGAGCTGTGGCCTTACCTGAGTTTTATGAAGTTGTAACATAACTTCTTGACTTCTGAACTTAATGCCTCAACTAATAAAGGCAAGAATTCCATAGGTCTTCTTAACCACCCTATCACAATAGCCACTTTCAAGGAGTTATGAACTTGGATCCCAAGATCTCTGTGCTCAGCAACACAGCTGAGGATCTTGCCCTAAACGGTATGCTGTATCTTTGCATTTGCCCTACCTACAAACATCTCATTTATCTGGGTTAAGCTCCATCTGCCATTTCTCTGCCCATATCTGATACTGATCTATATCATGCTGTATTCTTTGCCAGTCTTCAACACTATTCGCAACTCCATCTTAATTCTCATGTCACCAGGTTCAAGAACAGTTGTTACCCTACATCCGACAGACTCCTGATCCAATGTGGATAACTTCACTCACCTCAATTCTTGAACCTTGAGACTCACTTTCAAGGACTCTTCAACTTATGTTTTGAGTATGACAGTATTTATTTTTTATTATTTGCATTTTTCTTCTTTTGTACATTGGTTGTCAGTCTTTGTTTATGCATGATTTTTCATAATTATATTGTATTTTTATTTTCCTGTGAATGCCTGAAGCTTAAGATAATATGTGATGATATATACACATTGTACATACTTTGATCATAAATTTACTTTGAACTTTGAATTTTGAGTTTCTCCTGATTTTTCTCTCAATTTTGTTTCAAGTTATTTTTGGTTTTATTCAATTTCCTTCTGCACTTCCATCATGACCACAAGCACAAAGTACAATCTTCTGAACTGAATGAAGGCATTGGAAATCATTGTAAGATCTGCCAAAAGTTCAACAGGGAAGGAAATAAAATTACCACACGTTTACCTACACTTACAAAGAGACTGCTACATCCGGTTGGAGGTTATGTTCATGCAGTGAAGAACTGAAATATAAATCTCTTGAAAAGATTAAATCATATTTTATGACTAATGCTCTTTTCCAAATATATCTGAAATAGTAAGATAATGATTTCCCTGCAATTGGGCTTGGTGGGAAGTAAGATAATGATTATCCTGCAATTGCATTTGGTGGCAGGGATGGTTGAAAGCAGACAATACAGTGAGTATTTCCCACAGTGTCTTACGCCACTATAATTATGGTGATGAACCACCTTCTACCAAAGGTCTGCAGATTCCATGTTGTCTCATGCAGGTGAATCTTCTAAAGCAAGGTTTAGAAGATTGTGAGAGGCATAGATAGAGTAGACAGAGAGTATCTGTTTCCTGGCGTTGAAATATCTAACACCAGAGGGCATACATTGAAGATGAGAAGGAATAAATTCAAAGATGATGTGAAGGGTAAGTTTTTTTACTCAGAGTAGCGGATGCCTGGAATGCGCTGGCTGGTATGGTGGTAGAGGCAAATACATTAGAAGTTTTAAGAGACATTGTGATAGGCACATGGATGTAAGGAAGATAGAGGGATGTGGACATGGTGTAGGAAGGAGGGATTAGTGTTTGGGTGTTTTTGGTTTGCTTTTTTAGCTGGTTTGACATATTATGGGCCGAATGGCCTGTTTTGTGCTGTACTGGTCTATGTTTGATGTTAAATTACTGTAAGAATGTATTTAAAACTATAAATAAATAGTGCAAAAAGAGAGCAAGGTAGTGGAGTAGTGAAGGAAGAAGCTGTTACTAAAATGTCTTCAGGCTCTTGTACCTGCTCCCTGATGGTCATAATGAGAAGAGGGCTTGTCCTGGATGGTGAGGGTCCTTCATGGTGAATGGACCTTCCTGAGGCTCAAAGGGCCGAATGGCCTACTCCTGCACCTATTGTCTATTGAAGGTGTCCTCGTTGCTGGGGAGGCTGGTGCCCATGATGGAGCTGGCTGAGTTTACAACCCCTGGCAGCTTTTCCGATCCTGTGCAGTGGCCCCTCCGTACCAGATGGTGATGCAACCAGTTAGAATGTTGTGCACGGTTCATCTGTGGAAACTTGCTGGAGTATTTGGTGACATAGTAAATCTCTCAAAACTCCTAATGAGGTATATAGTCTCTGGCATGCCTCCTTTCATGACTGCACTGATATGTTTAGCCCAAGGTAGATCACTAGAGACATTGAGGTTGACGAACTTGAAGCTGTTTACTCTTTCCACTGCTAATCCCTCGATGAGCACTGCTGTGAGTTCCCTCGACTTCCCTTACCTGAAGCACACAATTAAATCCTCGGTCTCTCTGGCATTGACTGCAAAGTGTCTCTATCTGTTTTCCATGAAGCAAAGGAGGCTGGGAGGTAACTTGACAGAGACCATACAAGCAGAAGTCATTGGAGCAGAATTATATCATTCGGCCCATCGAATCTGCTCTGCCATTCTGTCATGGGTGATTTATTATCCCCCTCAACCCCATTCTCCTGCCTTCTCCCATAACCTTTCACGCCCTGACCTATCGAGAACTTATCAACCTCTGTTTTAAATACACTCAATGACTTGGCCTCCACAGTCATCTGTGCCAATGAATTCCACGGAGTTGCCACCCTCTGGCAAAAGAAATTCCTCTTCATCTCTGTTCTAAAAGGGCATCTCTCTTTTCTGAGGCTGTGCCCTCTGGTCCTAGACTCCCGCACTGCAGGAAACATCCTCTCCGAATTCAGCCCGTGTAGGCCTTTCAACGTTTGATAAGTTTCAATGAGATGCCCTCCCCAATTCTTCTAAACTCCAGCAAGTAGAGGCACAGAGCTATCAAAAGTTAGAGATGTATAAAATTATCAGGCATGGATTTGCAGCATCTGTTTCATGGTGAGGACTCTCTAAACCTGGGGGGGTGGGTGGGTTTAGTGTGAGAGGCTGGAGCTGCAAAGCGAATGGGAGGGGGCTTTCTTTCACACAAGGAGTAGTTAGTATTTGGATTGAGATGCTGGGGAGGTAGTGGAGAGAGGAACAGAAACACTGCACATGCATCTGGTCAGAATGTAGAGCGATATGGAATTAATGCAGGAGATTGCATTAGTACATGGGGTTAGTATTGAGAGTATGGCCCTCTCAATTGCTGTAGAGTGCAATGCCTTGAGAGGATGTTTGAAGTGCTCCTACCTCATGTTTCTCCTGCTGTTTGAGTAAACATTACTAATAGTTCAGCAGTCATAAAGTCGATGAATTTCATTGTAATTGTAATCTTGAATTGTTTGCTAATAAATTTAGATGAGAAGAAATGCGTATTTGCATTTATGATTGTGCAGCAGCGACATATCCTTTGGAATAGCGGTTGGTATATTTGCATTTACGATTGTGCAGCAGCGACATATCCTCTGGAGCAGCAGTTTTTATATTCATGAGTGTGGGTTTGGGAGAGCGCCATTGTAAAAGCAGTGTTTTATTTTTGGAGATGTGTGTCACATTTAATATTAGTTGATGGTTTGTTATTGCTTTTTTTTAAAATGTGGTAGCCTTTTCTGATGGCAGATAAACCTGAGTTGACAAAGGAAAAGAAGTAATTGTATCTAATCTATCACAAGGGAGTGAAAATTGTGCCATTCCACAAAAACGAGACCCTGGTGAATTCATCAGATGCATTGCAAGCAAATTACAGACTGTCTAGAAATGAATCGGTGAACTGTCACCAATTCTCAACATGTAGTCAAGAGCAGAGGGACTACTTTGATGCTTTCTTAAAGGAGCTGAGATTGTTCTAGAAAATTGCAGTTTTACCATTTTAAAGAAGTCTTGCTTGACATTGCTCATGTTGCAAGAGAGCTTGTGGTGACACAAAGTTCCAGAAGTTTGAAGGAGAGTAACTGTCTCAGAAAGGACCTGGACCACTGCAGTTTGTCTATTGCCACAGTAGGTCTATGGTGGATGTAATCTCACTGGATCTTCACTCAACCTTGGATCGCATGACAATACACACACCTATGTCAGCATGCTGTTCATTGACTACAGCTCAGCATTTAACACCATCATTCCTACAGGTCTGATCAAAAAGATCCAAAACATGGGCCTCTCTACCTCCCTCTGCAATTGGATCCACAACTTCCTAACTGAAAGACCACAATCTGTGCGGATTGGAAATAACATCTCCAACTCTCTGACAATCAACACTGCCACACCACAGGGATGTGTACTTAGCCCACTGCTCTATTCTCTGTGCAACCATGTCTGTGTGGATGAGCATAGCTCAAATGCTATCGATAAATTTGCTGATGGTACAACCATTGTTGGCAGAATCTCAGCTGATGACAAGAAGGCATACAGAAGCAAGATTTATCAGCTAGTTGAGTGATGTCACAACCACAACCTTTCACTCAATGTCAGTAAGACCAAAGAACTGACTGTGGACTTCAGAAGGGTAAGATGAGGAAGCATACACCAGTCCTCACAGAAGGATCAGAAGTGGAAATTGTGAGCAGCTTCAAGTTTACTACACCTGTGAAAGGTGCATCCAGCTGCTGTTCCTGCCAAACCGAGTTAGGGAACTGGAGCTGGAGCTGGATAAACTTCGGATCATTCGGGAGGCAGAGGCAGAAATAGACAGGAGTTAAAGGGAGATAGTCACCCCTAAGAGTCAGGAGACAGGTATCTGGGTGACTGTCTGGAAAGGGAAGGGGAATAGACAGAATGAGCAGAGCACCCCTGTGGCCGTTCCCACCAATAATAAGTACATTGTTTTGGCTACTGTTGGTGGGGACGACCTACCAGGGACAAGTTGCAGTGGTTGCGTCTCTGGCACCGAGATGGGACCCTCAACTCAGAAGGGAAGGAGGGAAAAGAGGAGAGCAGTAGTGATAGGGGATTCGATAGTTAGGGGGACAGATAAGAGGTTCTGTGGGAGAAATCGAGAATCCCGGATGGTCTGTTGCCTCCCTGGTGCCAAGGTCCACGATACCTCGGATCGAGTTCTCAGTATTCTCAAGAGGGAGGGTGAGCAGCCGGATGTCATGGTCCATGTAGGGACCAATGACGTGGGTAGGAAGAGTGTGGAGGTCCTGAAAGGTGAGTTTAGGGAGTTAGGTGCTAAGTTAAAGGACTGGACCTCCAGCATAGCAATCTCAGGATTGCTACCAGTGCCACGTGCAGGCGGGTTTAGAAATAGTAAGATAGCGCAGATCAACACGTGGCTGAAGACATGGTGCAGGAGGGAGGGCTTCAGATTTATAGATAATTGGGCAGTTTTCCAGGGAAGGTGGGACCTGTTCTGGCGGGACAGTCTACATCTGAACTGGAGGAGGACAAATATTCTTGCGGGTAGGTTTGCTAGAGAGGCTCCGGTGGATTTAAACTAGATACAAGCGGGGAGGGGAACCAGAGTGTAGGAACAGATGTAGGGAAGAAGGAAGAAAAAGAAAATAGTAAAATTGTTTGCACAGTTTGTGATAAACAGAGTAAGAGGAGGAAAATTTCTTAAATGCATTTATTTTAATGCTAGGAGCATTGTAAGAAAGGTGGATGAGCTCAGAGCATGGATTGATACCTGGAAGTACGATGTGGTAGCTATTAGTGAAACATGGTTACAGGAGGGGTGTGATTGGCAACTAAATATTCCTGGATTTAATTGCTTCAGGTGTAACAGAATCGGAGGCACAAGAGGGGGAGGGGTTGCATCGCTTGTCAGAGAAAATATTACAGTGGTGCTCTGGCAGGATAGATTAGAGGGCTCGAATAGGGAGGCTATTTGGGTGAAATTGAGGAATGGGAAAGGTGCAGTAACTCTTATGAGGGTGTATTATAGACCACCAAATGGGGAG
The DNA here is from genome assembly GCF_963921235.1 of Mobula hypostoma. NCBI lineage: Eukaryota > Metazoa > Chordata > Chondrichthyes > Myliobatiformes > Myliobatidae > Mobula > Mobula hypostoma. Next base: position 3,367,923 of record NC_086113.1, on the reverse strand, counting down.
CGAGAATTGGAGGATCAAATTTGTAAGGAGGTAGCAGATATTAGTAGTAGGCACAAGGTTGTGATTGTGGGAGATTTTAATTTTCCACACATAGACTGAGAAGCCTATACTGTAAAAGGGCTGGATGGTTTGCAGTTTGTAAAATGTGCGCAGGATAGTTTTTTGCAGCAATACATAGAGGTACCAACTAGAGAAGGGGCAGTGTTGGATCTCCTGTTAGGGAATGAGATAGGTCAGGTGACGGAGGTATGTGTTGGGGAGCACTTCGGATCCAGTGATCACAATGCTATTAGTTTCAATATAATTATGGAGAAGGATAGATCTGGACCCAGGGTTGAGATTTTTGATTGGAGAAAGGCTAACTTTGAGGAGATGCGAAAGGATTTAGGAGTGGATTGGGACAATTTGTTTAATGGGAAGGATGTAATAGAGAAATGGAGATCATTTAAAGGCGAAATTTTGAGAGTACAGAATCTTTATGTTCCTGTTAGGTTGAAAGGGAAGGTTAAAAGTTTGAGAGAGTCATGGTTTTCAAGGGATATTGGAAACTTGGTTCGGAAAAAAAGAGAGATCTACAATAAATATAGGCAGCATAGAGTAAATGAGGTGCTCGAGGAATATAAAGAATGTAAAAAGAATCTTAAGAAACAAATTAGAAAAGCTAAAAGATGATATGAGGTTGTTTTGGCAAGTAGGGTGAAAATAAATCCCAAGGGTTTCTACTGTTATATAAATAGCAAAAGGATAGTGAGGGATAAAATTGGTCCCTTAGAGAATCAGAGTGGATGACTATGTGTGGAGCCGAAAGAGATGGGGGAGATTCTGAATAATTTCTTTTCTTTGTTATTTAATAAGGAGAAGGATATTGAATTGTATAAGGTAAGGGAAACGAGTAGGGAAGTTATGGAAACTACGATGATTAAAGAAGAAGAAGTACTGGAGCTTTTAAGGAATATAAAAGTGGATAAGTCTCCGGGTCCTGACAGGATATTCCCTAGGACATTGAAGGAAGTTAGCGTGGAAATTGCGGGGGCTCTGACAGAAATATTTCAAATGTCATTAGAAACGGGGATGGTGCCGGAGGACTGGCGTAGTGCTCATGTTGTTCCATTGTTTAAAAAGGGTTCTCAGAGTAAACCTAGCAATTATCGGCCTGTGAGTTTGGCGTCAGTGGTGGGTAAATTGATGGAAGGTATTCTTAGAGATGGTATATATAATTATCTGGATAGACAGGGTCTGATTAGGAACAGTCAACATGGATTTGTGTGTGGAAGGTCACGTTTGACAAATCTTATTGAATTTTTTGAAGAGGTTACTAGGAATGTTGACAAGGGTAAAGCGGTGGACGTTGTCTATATGGACTTCAGTAAGGCCTTTGACAAGGTCCCACACGGAAGGATGGTTAGGAAGGTTCAATCGTTAGCTAGTAATATTGAAGTAGTAAAATGGATTCAGCAGTGGCTGGATGGGAGACGCCTGAGAGTGGTGGCAGGAAACTGTTTGTCAGATTGGAGGCTGGTGACTAGTGGTGTGCCTCAGGGATCTGTACTGGGTCCAATGTTATTTGTCATATACATTCATGATCTGGATGATGGGGTGGTAAATTGGATTAGTAAGGATGCAGATGATACTAAGATAGGTGGAGTTGTGGATAATGAAGTAGGTTTTCAAAGCTTGCAGAGAGATTTAGGCCAGTTAGATGAGTGGGCTGAAAGATGGCAGATGGAGTTTAATGCTGATAAATGTGAGGTGCTACACTTTGGTAGGGCTAATCAAAATAGGACATACATGGTAAATGGTAGGGCATTGAAGAATGCCGCAGAACAGAGGGATCTAGGAATAATGGTGCATAGTTCCCTGAAGGTGGAATCTCATGTGGATAGGGTGGTGAAGAAAGTTTTTGGTATGCTGGCCTTTATAAATCAGAGCATTGAGTATAGGAGTTGGGATGTAATGTTGAAATTGTACAAGGCATTTGTGAGGCCAAAGTTGGAGTATTGTGTACAGTTCTGGTCACCGAATTATAGGAAAGATGTCAACAAAATTGAGAGAGTACAGAGAAGGTTTACTAGAATGTTACCTGGGTTTCATCACCTAAGTTACAGAGAAAGGTTGAACAAGTTGGGTCTTTATTCTTTGGAATGTAGAAGGTTGAGGGGGGACTTGATAGAGGTATTTAAAATTATGAGATGGATAGATAGAGTTGACGTGGATAGGCTTTTTCCATTGAGAGTGGGGAAGATTCAAACAAGAGGACATGAGTTGAGAGATAAAGGGCAAAAGTTTAGGGGTAACGTGAGGGGGAACTTCTTTACTCAGAGAGTCGTGGCTGTGTGGAACGAGCTTCCAGCAGAAGTGGTTGAGGCGGGTTCGATGTTGTCCTTTAAAGTTAAACTGGACAGCTAGATGGACAGGAAAGGAATGGAGGGTTATGGGCTGAGTGCAGGTCGGTGGGACTAGGTAAGAGTAAGAGTTCGGCATGGACGAGAAGGGCTGAGATGGCCTGTTTCCGTGCTGTAATTGTTATATGGTTATATAAGTTCTTGGGTGTCAATATCTCTGAGGATAAACTCTGTCACGGGCACTAGCCTCCATAGTATCCAGGACATCTTCCAGGAGCGATGCTTCAAAATGGTGGCGTCCATTATGAAGAACCTTCATGCATTGTTCTCTTTGCTACCATCAGGGATGAGATACAGGAGCCTGAAGACACACACTCAGTGATTTAGGAACAGCTTCTCCCCTCTGCCATCTGATTTCTGAATGAACATCTATTCCCCTCCACACCTCCAAGATGACCAGAGTATCGTCCTGGTTTGGAGGCTTGCGTGCCTCAATGAACTGGAGAACAATGCTGGTTGGGGTCAGGGCTTCATGCTTTGACTCTGGTAGGGTCACCCATGCAAACAGGTCAAAGGGTAGAGGCCAGACTAAGAGTGGTCCATCGGTCATCCAGCTCAGGGCTAACAACCCTGACTGGTCAAACAAAGCTGTCACTGAAACAGCAATGAAGAATCCTTCGACATCTGAGTGCGATGGTATTCCTCAGTCTACACCTGGGACTTGCTTGACTGACAGCAGTGAAAACCGAGAGGTAGCTACTGACATGACGAAGGAAGCCGTGAACACAGACAGAGATGGTGGACCTTCATCACTGCCCGAAATGCCAGTGGTGTAATAGGCAGAGCATCCCCTCCACAGATGCTGCCTGACCTGCTGAGTTCCTCCAGCCATTTGGTGTGCATTTCTGGACCAGTAGCCTACTTAACAAACGAAGAGAGTGGCAGGACTTGTTTATGCTGTAATTTGAATTGGCTACGGCAGAGCAGGCAACAATAAAGAGATTATTGTACCTCATTGGTCACAAGGGAAGAGAATTGTATCATGTTGTAAAGCTCCCAATTCAGGCCTTGGAGAATACTTAAGATTCATTACCAGCATGTTCTAACCCACCAGGAACTGAACAATAGATCATTAATATTCATAATGCACCATGTAGTAGGGAAAGTCTGTTGAGAATTTATTATTCAAGCAATGGCTGTTAGCAGACAGAATGTAGAACATTACAAAGTTCAAAGTTCACATTTATTATCAACGTATACCATATACAACCTTGTGATTTATCTTCTTGCAGGCAGCCACAAAACAAAGAAACACAATAGAATCCACAAAAAAAACCATACACCACAAAGATCATCAAACATCCAATGTGCAAAAGAGGATAAGTTGTGCAAATAGTAAAAATAAGCGAATAAATAATACATAGAACATGAGCCGCAGAGTCTTTGAAAGTGAGGTCACAGGTCACAGAGTCTCTGAAAGTGAGATCACAGGCCGCGGAGTCTCTGAAAGTGACGTCACAGGTCACAGAGTCTCTGAAAGTGAGGTCACAGGTCACAGAGTCTCTGAAAGTGAGGTCACAGGCCGCGGAGTCTCTGAAAGTGAGATCACAGATCACAGAGTCTCTGAAAGTGAGGTCACAGGCTGCAATGCAGAGACCCCAGAAGTGATGTCACAGGCCGTTGAGTCAGTTCAGAGCTGAGGCGAGTGAAGCCTGTCCAGGAGCCCAGTGGCCACAGGGAAACAACTGCTCCTGAATCTGTCTGTGTGGGGCCCAAGACCCTACACCTGCTGCCAGATAATTACAACTCGAAGACGGGGAGATGGGTCAATCGCAGGCAGACTGTGCTGAACACCAGCACAATACAGGCTCTTTGTCCCACAATGTTATGCCAGCCTATTAACCTACTGCAAGATCAATCTAACCCTTCCCTCCTTCATAGCCCTCCTTTATGTATCATCCGTTGCCTATCTAAGAGTCTCTTAAATGTCCCTAATGTACCTGTCTCTACCACTACCACTGGCAGCACGTTCCACACACCCACAACTCTCTGTGTTTAAAAAAATACCTACCTCCGACATTCCCCTACACTTCCCTCCAATCACCTTAAAATTCTGCCCCCAAAACAATCCAGTGACTTTCCACATGGTATGAAGCAACCTGCAGTTGTTTGTCCTTGCGTTTCTGATAGTACCGAGTAAACGATCTGCTCCCCCACTGTTATATCCAAGGGCAGAGTCATGGAGAACTGTGTTGTGCTGTCGTGTTGCATTACCTCATTTCTAGATGTTTGTCTTTCCATTAACAAACTTAGCTTTGATGCAAGTTTCAGAGAATTAACCCTAACATTCAGACCAAGGTCTGTTATAATTCACTTCTACTGAATCAAATGGCTCCTTGAGGTTGTTATAGCCTGGAGTTGTAGTGGGGATAAGCTCCCAATTATTAGATGCTCCCAATGGCAAATGTCTGAAATAGCCTCTGACAACCAAGTCCAGCTCCTGGTCTTCACATGTGGCCTAGCTACTAAGTCAGGCGGAACTATTTCTACTGGCAGGAGAAAGGGCAAAGGTGGGTTACTGGTGCCTTAAAACCAGTTGCTTTGGGCAGATGGGTCTTGTTAGCTGTGGCTGGCACCTTATCTGGGAGAAGGAAAGCTCTGATCTGAAACCTCCACTGCCTTGCCGCTATACCCACTCATGGGGAAGGCTTTTGGAGTAAACCCTGAGGAAAGGTATGCTGGGTTCAATGCTGACTGGCAACTCCTGTGAAACTGCTGGTGGCAAACTATATTGGTTTCTGCCTCTCCTTTGGACTTAACAGCTGCTTGGAGAGGGCAAGCCTGCTGCATGGGCAACATCTTATTCTCCAAATCATACTGCCTTGAGTAGACAGCTGGGATGTGACATCCACGGTTGACCTCGATCAATGGGGGCCTACTGAATCAAGCTGGTCCGGTAGATAGCTCATAAAAACTATTTCCTTTCTAGTTAAAAGCTCAAGAGATTCTGCAGATGCTGGAAAACCAGAGCAACACACACAAAATTCTGGAGGAAATCAGCAGATCAGGCGGCAAACTGTCAATGTTTCAGGCTAAGGAAGGACTGGAAAGGAAGGGGGAAGAAGGCAGAATAAGAAGGTGGGGGAAGCTAGCAGGTGACAGGTGAGGGTGAAAGCAGGTGTGTGGGAGAGGGAGGTAGAATGAGAAGCTGGGTAGTGTTAGGTGGAAGAGGTAAAAGGTTGAAGAAGACAGAATGTGATAGGATAGGAGAGTGGACCATGGGAGAAAGGGAAGGAAGAGGGGCACCAGAGGGAGCTGATGGGCAGATGAGGAGAAAAGAGGGGGAGAGGGGAGCCGGAATGAAGAATGGAAAAAGAGAGAATAAGAAGAGCGGAGAAAAATTGATGCTCTAGTTTGTTTTTCTCAGTGAAATATCTTCCCCTCATGAGGGACATTTGCTTATGCTGTTCACAACTGCGATCTGTACAGTCCATAGTGCCGTAAGACATATTGACACATTTATTTATTTATTTAGAGATATAGCGTGTAGTAGACTCTTCTGGCCCTTCGAGTCACGTCACCCCACAACCCCGATTAACCCTAACCTCACCATGGGACAATTTACAATGACCAATTACCTGACCCGGTATGTCTTTGGACTGTGGGAGAAAACCAAAGCACCTGGGAAAACCCACACATTCAGCAGGGAAAATGTACAGAAACTCCTTACAGATGGCGCTGGAATTGAACTCTGGAACGCCCAGCTGCGCTAATCGTTACGCTGTCGTGGTTTCCATTTGGCTCATCGAGCCTGCTCTGCCATTCCATCACAGTTGATTTATTATCCCTGTCAGCCCCATTCTCCTGCCTTCTCCCTGTAAACTTTGACAACCTTACTAATCAGAAACCCCTAACCACCACTTTAAATGCCCAATGAACTGGCCTTCACAGCTGTCTGTGACAATGAATTCTGCAGATTCACCATCCTCTGGGTAAAGGTAGTCTGTTGTAATTACAAAGTGAATGCTAAACAATAATTGTGACCAGCTTCGTATTTACTTGTGAGACGATGTGAATGACTTCACAGGGCAACAAGCAAACTGCTTTCAGTTTTAGAGGATGCCTTGCATTTCTGGAATACAGCTATACCAGTATTTCCCAGCCGTTTATAAGTCAATGAGGGAAGGGCACTGTGATTTAAAGTAAATTTACTATCAAAGTGCTTACATGTCACCGTATGCTATTCTGAGGTTCATTTTCTTGCAGGCATTCACAGTAAGACAAAGAAATACAATAGAATCAATGAAAAACTTCACAAAAACAAGGACAAGCAACCAATGTGAAAAAGATAACAAATTGTGCAAATGTGAAAAGAAAACCAAATAATACTAATAATAAATAAATAACATGAGTTGTACAGTCCTTCCAAGTGAGTTGATAGGTTGTGAAATTGGTTCGTGGCTGAGGTGAATGAAGTTCAGGAGCTGGAGGCTAAAGAGTAATAACTGTTCCTAAACCTGGTGTTGTGGGATGTAAGGCTGTTGTACATCCTTCCTGATGGCAGCAGCGAGAAGCGAGCAAGGCCTATAGAGCAAATTTATTCTGGCAGATATCCTTGTCACCATGGGAATATGCCAGCATTGGATTTTAAATGTCTTTTCTTAAACTCTGTGATAATTGCAACTAATTGGTTCAATTATTTCACATGAATGAACCATGTAGGATTGCTCATGGTAGAAGGATAGAATTCTGAACATAGTCAGATTTTACACAGAAATTATAGACATAATTGACCATTAGATCATAAGACATAGGAGCTGTATTAAGCCATTCGGCCCATTGAGTCTGCTCTACATTCCATCATGACTGATGTATTATCCCTCTCAACCCCATTTCCTCCTGCCCTCTCCCCGTACCTTTGACACCTTGAATTGAGCCTGGGAACACACTCAGCGTTTCAGGAACAACTTCCTCCCGTTTCTGAATGGACAATGAACCAATGAACACTTCCTTAGTACTTCATTTCTTTTTCTTTGCTCTCTTTTTGCGCTACTTAGTTATTTTATATATATTGTCTATTCTTATAGTAATTGGTGTTTTTTTCACTATTATGTATTGTAAAGCACTGCTGCTGCAAAACAGCTAATTTCCGGATATCAAAGTTGAATTTGAGAGCAAAATGAGCCATTAAAAATACTGTAATTTGGAGCGTGGTAAAAAAGATTGAAGTCGGCTGATAGAGGCAGGTGACGAAGGACATCTGGAGTCCTGGCCTCCAGTCGGCACTTGCAGGCCGCTGGGATGGAGTGTGGTGAAGGGCAGCCGTGAATGTCGGGCTGCCCCAGGTTGGTGGGTCCTGGCGTGAGACGTTTGTATGAGCAGGAGGCACAAGGGCTGGTGAGTCTGTGAGCCTGGAGTCCAAGACCTGAAGTTCGGGGTCCCATTACCTGCTAGTGCAGGGTTGGAACCAAAGATCAAAGTCCAAAGGACGATTGCAGGCCTAAAATTCGAAGCCCGATGACTGAAGTCAGGGAAGTGGTGTCCCAGTTGCCTACCCTGTCCTGGGAATGGAGGACTGTCTGTCTGGGTGGGAGGGAGGGAGGGAGGATTCAAAGGAGGAAAAGGACTTGTTTTGCTATTGTTTGGTTGCTTGTTGTGTTCTGTTTTGTTGTCTTGGTACTGAACTCTCAGACTCACAAACATTAGGCCTCTGACTTCCAGTTCCCAGTCAATAGACAATAGGTGCAGGAGTAGGCCATTCAGCCCTTCGAGCCAGCACTGCCATTCACTGTGATCATGGCTGATCATCCACAATCTGTACTCTTTTCCTGCCTTCTCCCCATGTCCCTTGACCTATCTATTTTTAAGAGCTCTATCTAACTCTTTCTTGAAAGAATCCAGACAATTGGCCTCCACTGCCTTCTGAGGCAGAGCATTCCACAGAACCACAACCCTCTGTGTGCTTCCTTCAGTTAGTCCTGACGAAGGGTCTCGGCCTGAACCGTCGACTGTGCTTCTTCCTATAGATGCTGCTTGGCCTGCTGTGTTCACCAGCAACTTTGATGTATGTTGCTTGAATTTCCAGCATCTGCAGAATTCCTGTTGTTTGCGTTTAAACCCTCTGTGTGAAAAAGTTTTTCCTCAACTCCGTTCTAAATGGTCTACCCTTTATTCTTAAACTGTGGCCTCTGGTTCTGGACTCATCCATCAGCGGGAACATGTTTCCTACTTCTGACTCCCTTGTTCTAAGCTAACCCAACACCCCATATGAAGAAGCAACATATACAGTTATCACTTTCAATATGATTCTTTCAAACAACAAGATGAATGGTATTCCTTTTGAAGGAAGTGGGAGGGCAGGAGCAGTGGTGGTTGCCTGGGTGAGGGTGACACCCATGATGGGTTGATCTTGGCAAAGGTGCAAAGACAACTGGCCTTGGATGACTCAGTTCCCCAACAGTATGGTGCCACACTGCCTCCTGAACATGCTGGTCCAAGCAATAGCAACAATGCTGGGGATGGTCTCTGCAACCCCAGCTGCGATCTCTTGTCTCACTGGCAAACTGCCTGTCACCATAAAGGCAATATAAAGGAAACAGAAGGAGGCAACAGAGGAAGAATGAAATAAAAACAGGCATGCTGGAGTGCTGGAGATACTCAGAAGATGTGGAGGGAGAAAAGAGAACGGCATTTTAATGTCAATGATCTTTCATTAGAACTGGAAAACTGTGAAAACAAGGGTGTCTTAAGAAACCTCGAGAGAACAAAGAGGGTGACAGGGATGTTGACAGGTTACAGATGGTGGAAATGTTGTCATTTAGGCAAGGAAGGTGAAGGGTTGTTAAACATATCTGGAGTGAAGAGATGTAGATTTAGGGAGATGAGGGAGGAGAGAGGACAGATGAGAGAAAGGCAAACAATCTAAAATTGAGATTCAGCACAAATCAGAACCTAAATCAAACAGTTAGAACATGGAACATACAACATTGATCAGAGTACACAGAACACAGATCATTGAATATAGAACAGTATAGCACAATACGAGCCCTTCGGCCTATGATGTGGTGTCGACCTTTTAACCAAGTCCATAATCAATCAAACCCTTCCATTCTACACAGCCCAGAACATCCTTTTTTACATCCTTATGCCCATCCAAGAGTCTCTGAAATGTCCTAATCTATCTACCTCGACCACCAACCCAGGCTACGTATTCCATGCACCCACCACTTTCTGTGTTTAAAAAAAAACATACCTCTTTACATGTCCTCTGAACTCTCCTCCCATCGTCTTACATGAATATCCTCTAGTACTGGCCTTTGCTGCTCTGGGAAGAAGGTGGTAGCTGTCCACACTATGCCTCTCATGATCTACACACCTCGCTCCAAAGTGAAAAGCCCTATCTCAGTCAACCTTTCCTCAGGAGATTTGCTCTCTAATCCAGGCAACATCCTGGTAAATCTCCACTGCACCCTCTCTAAATTTTCCACAACTTCTCTACAATGAGATGACCAGAACTGAACACAAGCTGAAGGAAATAATCAACAGGTCAAATAGCATCCGTGTAGTGAGTCTGGTTATCTGAAATTGTTGAAACTCATAGTGAGTGAAGAAGTGACACATGACTGCAAGAAACTGCAGAGAGCTGTGGATGCAGCTCAGTATCACAGAAACGAACCTCGATCTTCAGTCCCACGTTAATCCTTTTTGATTTTCCATCATGTTGCACTTCAACTCTATCCCACACAAATGATAGAGAAAATTTGCAGTTAGTAGAATAGAGTAGAGGAGGAACAAGGGGGCAAAATCAAGAACTGTGATGAATACAGGACTGAAGATGTTATATTTGAATGCCCACAGTAGACAGAATAAGGTAGATGATCTTGTAGAGATTGGCAAGTATGACATTAGGGGGCTTAAGGTAAAGGAACCCTTAGGAGACGGTGATCATAATATGACAGAATTCACCTTTCAGTTTGGGAGAGAGAAGATAAAGTCAGATATATGAATATTACTGAGGGACAAAGAGAATTACAGATGAATGAGCAAGGAGCTGACCAACATTGATTGGAAGGGGACACTAGCAGGGATGATGGCAGAGCAGCAATGGCTGGAGTTTCTGGGGGCAATTCAAAAGATGCAGGGTAGATACATCCTAAAGAAGAAGTATTTTAAAGGCAGGTTGATGCAACAGTGGCTGACAAGGGAAGTCAAAGACAGCATAAAAGCAAAAGAGAAGACAGAAAATATGGCAAAAATTAGTAGGAAATTAGAGGACTGGGAATCATTTAAAAAAAAAACAACAGAAGGCAACTGAAAAAACCATAAGGACAGAAAAGATGAAATAAGAAGTAAAGTTAACCGATTATATTAAAGGGGATACCAGAAGTTTTTCAGGTATATAAAGAGTAAAAGAGAGGTATAAGTGGATATTGGACCACTGGAAAATGATACTGGAAAGGTAGTACTGGGGGAAAAAGAAATAGCTTACAAACTCAATAAGTATTTTGTATCATTCTTCATTGTGGAAGACACTAGCAGAATGCCAGAAATTCAAGAGTGTCAGAGAGCAAAAATGAGTGTTGTGCTATTACTAAGGGAAGTTGCTTTGGAAGCTGCAAGATGTGAAGGTGGATAAGTCACCTGGAGCAGGTGGTCTACACCCCAGGGTTCTGAAAGAGGTGGCTGAAGAGTTTGTGGAGGCATTAGTAATGATCTTTTGAGAATCACAAGATTCTGGAATGGTTCTGGAGGACTGGAAAATTGCAAATGTCACTCTACTCTGTAAGAAGGGAGGGAGGCAGAAGGAAATAAATTATTGGCCAGTTACTCTGACTTCATTGATTTGGAAGATGTCAGAGTCCATTATTAATGATAAGGTTTCAGGGTACTTGGAGGCAAATGATAAAGTAGGCTAAAGTCAGCTTGGTTTCCTTGGGGGGAAATCTTGTCTGACAAATCTGTTGGAATTATTTGAAGAAATAACAGGCAGGATAGACGAAGGAGAATCAGTGGATGCTGTGGACTTAGCTTTTCAAAAGGCCTTTGAAAAGATACCGCAAATGTGGCTGCTTGACAAGATAAGAGCCCATGATATTACCAGAAAGATACTAGCATGGATAGGAGATTCGATAACCAGAAGGAGATAAAAGGTGGGAATAAAGGGGTCCTTTACAGGCTGGCTGTTGGTGACTAGTTGTGTCCGTGTTGGGACAGCTTCTTTTCACATTATATGTCAGTGATTCGGATGACGTAATTGATAGCTTTCTGGCCAAATTAACAGATGATACAGAGATAGGTGGAGGGGCAGGTAGTGCCAAGGAAGCAAGGAATCTGCAGAAGGACTGAGTTAAATTGAGAGAATGGGTAAAGTAGAGGCAGAGGGGAAGTGTACGGCCATGCTCTTAGGTAGAAGGAATAAAAGCATAGGCCACTTTCTAAACAGGGAGAAAATTCAGAAATCAGAGGTGAAAAGGGACTTGGAAGTCCTCATGCACAGTTAGCATTCATTTTGAGAGGACTAAGATATAAAAGTGAAGATGTAACGCTGAGGCTTTATAAAGCATTGATCAGACTACATGGGATATTGTGAGCAGGTTTGGCTCCTTAACTCAGGAAAAAAAAGCGCTGGCTTGGAGAGAGTCCAGAGGAGGTTCACAAGAATGATTTTGGGAATGAAGAGAAATAGTTTAAGGAGCATATTTTGGCTCTAGGCCAGTAATCACTGGAGTTTAGAAGAATGGGTGTTGGTGGTCTCATTAAAATCTATTGAATATTGAAAGGCATTGGTAGAGTGGATGTGGGGAGGATGCTTCCAATAGTAGGCGAGTCTAGGACCAGAGAATACAGACTCAGAATAGAAAACATCACTTTAGAACAGAGATGACGAGCAATTTCTTTAGCAAGAGAGTGGTGAATCTGTGGAATTCATTGCCACAGACAGATGTGGAGACCAAGTCATTTGGTATACTTAAAGTGGAGGTTGATAGTTTCTTGATTCATCAGGGCGCAAAGGTTATGGGACGAAGGCAGGACATGAGGTTTAGCGGGCTGATAAGTCAGCCATGATGGAATGTTGGAGCGGACTCATTGGGCCGAAAGGCCTAATTTGCTCCCATGTCTTATGGTCTTATGGTACCTCAGTGAAACAAAGGATGAAGTGCCATAAGAAATAAGAGCAGAATTTGGCCATTTAGCTCATCACATCAGCTCTGTAAGATTGAAAAGAGCAGCCACAGAAATTTTAACAGATGAAAACTTACAGATGTTACAGGAGCTTGGAATAGTTGCTGTTTGGTGTATATTCACTGACAGGGCATAGAAAAGGAGGCCGTTGTTTTGACAGAAATAATCCTCAGTAATTCCTTCACAAGAATGCCCAGAGAGATAGAAGTATTGCAAAGCTTGCATTTCTGTTAAGTTGGATTAAAAGGAACTTCTTGTAAAACTGTTACACTGAGTTTCTTAGCAACAAAAGATTTATTTCAGACCAAAAGACCACAAGATTTGATTTGATTTGCTCACTCAAAAATTTATCCAGCTCTGTTGACCTTCACTCATCTGGGAGATGATCCTGAAAGAGAAAGAATCTAATTCCCTGTTGATGGAGGTTCTACAAGTCTTTTCTGAAGCTGAACTCGGGGAACTGTGTACAGTTTTGGTTACCTTGTATTGGAAAGATGTGGTTAAACCAGAGAGTTTGCAGGTTTACAGGGGGATTGCCAGGACTCGACGGCCTGAGTTAAAGGGAGAGGTTGACCAGACTAGGTTTTTATTCCTTAGAACATAGGAGAAATGAAGAGTGACTTTTATGGAAGTGTTTACAATTATGAGGGGCATAGACTAGGTAATGCTAACAGTCTTTTCCCCAGGGTAAGGAAATCCAAAACTAGGGACAGAGATTTGGAGAGAAGGAAATTATTTAAAAGAGACCAGAGGGGCAACTTTTTCACACAGAGGGTGGGGTCTGTCAGTGAATATTCATCAAACAGTGGCTAGTCCAAACTCTTATAACATATGGAATGAGCTGCCAGAGAGAATGGTTGAGGCAGGTACAGTAGTATTATTAAAGAGGCACCTATATACTGTATAAAGTAATAAAAATAAGATATAGTTATTATTATTATTATTTAATTTTTTTCTTCTATATTATGTATTGCATTGAACTGCTGCTGCTAAATTAACAGATTTCACGTCACATGCCGGTGATGATAATCCTGATTCTGAATCTGACTCTGCATTGTTGAATGTCGATTCTGCAATCTGATGGTGACAGGCAAGAAGCTGTTCCTGAAACACTGAATGTGTGTCTTCAGGCTCCTGTCCCTCCTCCTTGACATTAGCAATGAGAAGAGGGCATGTCCTTGGTGGTGGGGGCCCTTAATGAAGGACGTCGCCATTTTGAGCGTTGCCATTGCTGGGAAGGCTAGTACCCGTGATGGAACTGACTGAGTTCACAACTTTCTGCAGCTCTTTCCGATCCTGTGCAGTGGCCCCTCCATACCAGACGGCGATACAACCAGTTAAAATGCTCTCCACTCCAGATCCAAATCAGCACAAAAAAAGCACAATAAGATATAGAACGCAATAATAATTTAAAAAAACACAGTAAATATAAATATATAAGATAGCTTATGTACATAAATTGATTACATGTCCATAAAGAGACACTAGGACAGGAAATGATAAAGTAGTGGTGTTTGGGGGTGTGGAGGGGTGGGGTAGTGGGTGGAAGTGTTGATCAGTCATACTGATTGGGGAAAGTAATTGAGGCTGATGTTCCTGACGTGGATGCTACGCAGCCTCCTGTCTGATGAGAGTGGGACAAACAGTCCATGAGGAGGGTGGCTGCCCCTGTGAAGGAGAGTGGGCCACCATCATCTAGTATTAATTTGCATTCAAATGGCATTTTTGTACAGAAACACCACAAGAATGAATGATGTGAGAAAGGAAATGTGACACTGGTACAACAGTGGTACCGAAGGCATGGACGGCTTCTGAGATGAGAAACCTTAGCCTTATAATTTCTGTCAGAGTCACCTCATGTACAGTCACTCCTGTGCCTAGCATCACTTTATAGACATACAATCAATCTGTGTATATGAGCTATCTTACGTATCTATGTTTATTGTGTTGTTTTATTATTGTGTTCTTTATCTTCTTGTGTTTTGCTTTGTGCTGCATTGGATCTGGAGTAACAATTGTTTCATTTTCCTTTACGCATGTGTATTGGAGGCCACTGGAGCGTTAACAGTTAGTGTGACCCTATTATAGCTTGGGGCACTCCGGACTTTGGAGCTCGAATCTGGTGCCGTCTGTAAGTGAATGTGTGGGTTTCCTCCGGGTGCTCTGGTTTCCTCCCACAGTCCGAAGATGTGCCGATGAGTGGATTAATTGGTCATTATAAATGGTCCCGTGATTAGGCGAGGGTTAAATCAGTGAGTTTCTGGGTGGTGTGGTCCGTTGGACTGGAAAGGCCTGTTCTGCGTTCTGCGCTCTATCTCGAGATAAATAAATACAAATAAATGACATTAACCTATCTTGAATCTTGAATCACAGCCAGAGAGACCTCAGGGTAGTTGTTCTCACAGTAGAATAGGTGATGTTTCAGTAACATTAAAACCTCGTCGTTCACTGAGTGGGAAATGTAATTATTTTGCAACCTGCCTTCCCACAGAAATGTACATCCAGTTGATATTTAACAAGCTGTGTGTCCGGACATATGGCAAGCATGTTTTGACAAACGCGTGCTCTAACAAACTGTATTGTGATGCAAATGACAATAATACTGTTATAAAAATATGTGTCATTAATACGATGAAACCATCAGAAACGGGAACAGAATTAGGCCATTCAGCCCATCGAGTCTGCTCTGCCTTTCCACCGAGGCTGATTTATTATCCCTCTCAACCCCATTCCCCTGCCTTTCTCCCGTAACCTTTGATACCCTGACTAATGAAGAACCTATCAACCTTTTCTTTAAATATACCCAGTGACTTGGCCTCCGCAGTTGCTGTGATAATGAATTTCACAATACTAATCCGTATTACCAAGAGGAGGAACAATAACAGTGAAGTCAGCTGGACAAATCATCGCTTACATATGAGCCTCGAGTTGTGGTTTAAAAAAAAGACCATCACATTTCAATGTTAGTATCTCCTGGAGAGTAACCAACATTATTTTACAGTCCACTGGCCACATCCCTGGAATGAATATTGTTCACTTATGCAGTGGTTCTTCTTTAAAATCATTCCTTTGACTGAATCACTTTGAATTAATATTAAAACATGAGTACTCTGACAATGATTTAAACGACCGCGTTATTGGGTGCATTTCTCTTTTCTATTGCTGGCAGCTGAGGGAGAGCCGGTACTGTGCCTTGTGGCAAAAATACAAACAAATTGATGGTTTTTACAGCGTTTTGTAAACACACAGCAGCTCATTAGTATGCATTGTGATTTCTTAGCTCATTTGCATACTTTTCCCACAGAAGGTAAAGCCTCATTTTAATGGGATGATCGGACTTGGAATCGCTCCTACTATGAGGTCTGAACTCACCCCAGGGTAGTGAGCAGGCACTGTAGCTTTATCAGCAGAGCAGCTTGCCTGTCAGTCTGTCCTGAATGACTTACGCTCCTCTGAGCTCACCCATCCAAAATATTTTATTTTTCTCTGGTCTGTGGATTAATCAGCCACGGAACACTGTCTGTGAGATTATTCATTCTCTGGCGCACTTGATAGCTGCAGAAAGATGGCCGTGGTGTGTGCTTTCCGAAACAGTTTCTCAAATTTCTTTCCTGGCCTTGGCTGCTGTCTTCGGCTCGACGCACAATGCAAGAATAACGCATCACAGATCACCAAAGTAAAGGTTGACTTGTCTCTCTTTCCCACAGGCGGTACATGCCAAAGCAACGCGCTTCCTGCCTTAATGCGGCCACCAGTCCATGTCATGCAGCCTTCCTTGGATGTTAAACCATTTCTTCCATTCCCGTTGGACACTGCATCTGCCGTCAGCCTTTTCCCGAATTTTAATGCGGTGAGTTCTTTGTTTGTACTCTTTATTATTGGCCAGAGTCGCCTTGAAGGGACCTGGGGTTGAGAGGTGTGAATGTTTTCCAGTACCTGCTGCGTGTGTGTACGATGAAGAAGTGGCAAGATGAGTCTTTTAGAAATTGTCTGTTGGAAAGAAGTTCGTGTTCTTAATAATTATGAGGCCACATCTCATTTTGATTTTGTGAAAACGCCATTTGGTGCAGCCATTATTGTCACTGAACCTGCAGTCATCAGTTATAGGCTTCATTACATCATAAATACTGGTACCTACCTACTTACCTATGTCATTATTACTAATATGTACCAATTATATTCTACATTCTAGATAACATCCCACTTCCTATGGGAACCATAATACTCTTTGCTGTATGTTTTTTGACTTATACTAAAAGACTTTCTTGAAAGTGTAGGTTGCATTGAAATTTCCGTCTGCCTACCAATGTGCAAGTAACATTGGTATTGTGTACATTGATTTACTGAGTGCAAAATACCTTTTCACAACTTGTCAAAGATGCTTGTGCTTTTTGACACGTTGTAGCCTTGAGACAAACTTTTTGTAACACTTAACGCAAATTATTTCATGTTAGGATTAAAACCAGAAACAGCATTCTCGGCACCTCTACAGAATTTCCACCAGTGATGGTGATATTCTGGGCTGTCACAGTAGCATAGAGGTTAACGCAAACGCTTTACAGCACCAGCAGTCACCGACTGGGATTCGATTCTCTCTGTTGTCTGTAAGAAGTTTGTACATTAGCTCTGTGACCGTGTGGGTTTCCTCTGGGTGCTCTGGTTTCCTCCCACAGTCCAAAGATCTCCGGTTAGGCTTAGTGAGGTGCGGGGATGCTACGTTGCTACCAGAAGCTACCTCACGTACTATCAGTCACCTTATGTACAGCCCAGCGTCACTTTATAGACATACAATCAATCTATGTATAGAAACTATGTTATGTATTTACTGTATATTTATTGTGTGCTTTTTTAGTATTGTTTTTGTGTTCTTTATAGAGTCATAGAAAAATACAACACTGAAACAGGCCCTTCAGCCCAAATAATCTGTGCTGAACCTTTTGAATTGCCTAGTCACATCAACCCAGACCAGAGCCCTCCACGCCCTTCCTATCCATGTACCTATCCAAACTTCTCTTAAACATTGAAATCAAAATCTCTTCCACCACTTGCACAGGCAGCTCATCCCACACTCCCACCACCTTCTGAGTGAAGAAGTTTCCCCTCAGGTTCCACTTAAACATTTCACCCTTAATCCATGAGCTCCTAGTTGTAGTGTCACCAAACCACAGTGGAAAAAGCCTGCTTGCATTTACACTACCTATACCCCTCGTAAAGTTTTAAAGATTAATTTTATTGTCAAGTATGCATGTACAATACAACTCTAATATTCGTCTTCTCTAGATAGCCATGAAATACAGAAGAGAGAAGAGACATCAACCCCCACCCTGCATGAAAAGGAAAAAGAAACAAAACTCACAAACTCCAAACCCCTCACCACCGCCCTCGCAGAAAAACTAACAGTTTGTCACAGAAAATGGCTTTCTTTCTAACTTGGGTCCTTCAAATCCAATCAGATTTAATTATCAGTCAAACCCTTCATAGACACAGCTGAACGAGACAATGTTCCTCTGGGACCAAAGGTGCAAAACAAAATAGCAAGCAAACATTCAAAAATAGCGAGTAATAGTCCTGGAAACATCCTTGTAAATTTTCTCTGTACTTCTTCAATCTTATTTACATATTTCCTGTAGGCAGGTGACCAAAACTGCATACAGTACTCCAAATGAAGCCTCATCAATGTCTTATACAATTTCACCATAACATCCCATCTCCTGTACTCAATGTGTTTATATGTTTCTTCTGTGTTTTTCTCTGTGCTGCATCGGATCTGGACAAACAATTATTTTGTTCTCCTTACGCTTGTGTACTGGAAATGACATTAAACAGTCATTGAGTCTTGAGGTATGGCGACACTTGCGGGCTGCCGCCAGCTCATCCTTGCACTGAGTTGCTTGTTGATGCAGACAACGATTTCACTGCATGCTTCAATGTTTCGATATACGCATGACAAATGAAGCTAATTTCTTTAATCTCTATTAGGTCAAGATGAAAACAAAGATCAGGATATGCCAATATTATGCCCGTAAATTTTTGAAGCGATTGAACACAATTATTGTCAAGCAGCCTGACTGCCAGTAAACTAGCTATGGAGGCATGTACCTTTGTATTTTAATTGTTGTTGAAGATGGGGAAAAAAGTTTTTTTAAAGCTTTCTCTTTCTACTTTTTTTTCTAATTACTGCCATCATGCATTTTTGATTGTTCTCTTAATCAGCTAGGAACTGACTCTCCACGATTGTTTATCTTCATTCAGTCGTTGTACAGCCCATTAATGATCCGTTAATCTCAAACTACAGAGGAATTTACATTTATGCATATCTGAAGTACGTAGCTGCTAATTGAAGCGCTCCTGAATAGCAAGCAGATTCACATTCAGGTTTATCACATGTACATCAAACATACAGTGAAATGTGTCATTTGTGTTAGCAAACAACACACCTGAGGATGTGTTGGGGCACTCTGCGAGTTTCGACACACACTCTGGCACCAACATCGCATGCCCACAATGTTCAGCAGATCAACACAAGCAATAACAACATCGACAGAACAAAACAAGACAGAAACCAGTAACACAAACTCCTTTCCCAGCCTCCCACTCATTCACACACACAGCCAGGCCTCCCACCCGAGGACGTGCCAACATCGGGCCTCCAGTCCTTGGCACCGGACTCTCAGATGCACAGATAGTTCCAACAAGTTAACTACAGCAAGCTGCCGAGCAAACCTCCATGTGCAAGTCAATGTGTAAAGGTGTGCATAGTGAGCAGTTACCACATCATCTGGCTCATCATAGAGCACTACAGCACAGATACAGGCCATTTGGCCCATCTAGCCCAAGGGTTCCCAACCTAGGATCTACGTATCCAATGGTCAATGCCTCGGGTCTGTGGCATAAAAAGGGTTTTGGGAACCCCTGTCATAAGTCATAGGGTCATAGAACACTACAGCACAGATACAGGCCTTTCAGCCCATCTAGTCCATGCCGAACTGTTGTTCTGCCCTGGCCCATTGGCCCGCACCTAGACCATAGCCCTCCCATCCATTTACCTATCCAAACCAAGTGTTGAAATCAGCCCCACATCTGCAGACAGCTCATCACACCTTCTGAGTGAGGAAATGTCCAGCTCTTGTTCCCCTAAAACTTTTCAGGTTTCACCTTTTACCCACGATCTCTAGAGTGATGCCATCTGGTACGAAGCCCCTAGTCAGGACACCCATTGCAGTAAGATCAAGGTGGTGGGAGTTCCAGACAAACTGTGATCCAACCACGGTGGAGCTGGTGGAAGGTGATGACACACCACAATGACAGTGAAGGGGAGGGAGGCTGTAGCAGTGAAGGGTTCGCTTTTGTCTTGCATTCCATGACATTGAATCCTGACCCCAATCTGATTAGTGGCTGCCCATGCATCAGTCTCCATGTGCTAAACGAAGTCACGCAAAGGCGTTCTTCATGAAGGGAATTCGCCCTTAGGAGAACCTCATATTTAACTTGAGTGTCTATATTACTAGCTTTGGTCTTGCCCAACCTCAGTGGAA
This sequence comes from Mobula hypostoma, assembly GCF_963921235.1. Lineage (NCBI taxonomy): Eukaryota > Metazoa > Chordata > Chondrichthyes > Myliobatiformes > Myliobatidae > Mobula > Mobula hypostoma. The sequence continues at coordinate 3,347,864 of NC_086113.1, read as the reverse complement.
AAAGTCTGCTTGCATTTTCCCTGTCTATAACACTCATAATTTTGTACAGCTCTATCAAGTCTCCCCTCATTCTCTGATGCTCCAGGCAGTAAAGTCCTAAACTATTCAACTTCACCCAAGAACTCAGGAGTTAGGTTTGTTGCACGAGTCCTCAAGCCCCATCCTGAGGTGTTTCATCTTTGACTTAACTTGTACGTAAAGTACACTCTCTGGACATGTTATTAGGCACCTCTTGTAACACGTGGTTATTTAAGTTAGTTGCCTTCCTGTCAGTTTGAACCAGTCTGGCCATGCTTCGCTGGTCTCTCTCATTAACAAGTCATTTTCAACCTCAGACTGATGCTCACTGAATGTTTTCTTTTGTTTTTCACACCATTCTCTGTAAACTCTAGAGACTGTCGTGTTTGAAAAGCCCAGGAGATCTGCAGTTTCTGAGATACTCAAACCACCCTGTCTGGCACCAGTAATCATTCCACAGTCAAAGTCACTTAGATCACATTTCTTCCCCAGTCTGATATTTGATCTGAACAGCTGAACCTCTTGACTATGCATGCTTTTATGCATTAAGTTGCTGCCACCTGATTGACTGATTAGATATTTGCATTAACGAACGGGTGTAATAAAGTGGCCATTGTGTGTATATCCACAGCTTCAAAGCTAAAACGGTTTCTCACTCCAGGCTGTAGTGCACATCGGGGTGAGGGCTGACCTCAGGCAGCAAAGCCTGTCTGTGTCAAACACCTTTGGATGAGGCCATCTCAGAGCAATTCATTGAGAGATTTCACACTGTGCAATACTGTCAACGCAAATTGAAAAGGCTCTCTGTGGCATCGCTTAGACTCTTCCAGGCATATTTTGAACCTGCCTGAAATTAATTGAATTGTTTAGGAATTGCTAGCTGTGCACTCTGGGCTTCTGGAAGCCTTTGAACATTACAGGAGCAACCACAGGGTCAATACAGGCTCTCAGCATCAGTAACCTTACTCTCCAAAAATATACTTTATTCATAAAATTTCAAAATATATGAGGCAGGATGTTCATCCTTTGTCATTCACTGTACCAAGTATATAATTACAATTCATTACAATCTCTATTCCACCCTGGAATTCACTCGGTTTAATTAGAACATAGAAAAGAACAATACAGCACCAAACAGGCCTTTTAATCTACTCAAAAATCATCTATCCCTTTGCTCCTTCATAGCCCTCCATTTTCAGAACGTAGAATATAGAGCACTTTAGCTCAGTACAAGCCATTTGGTTCTCAATGTTGTGCCAACCTTTTAACCTACTCCAAGATCAATCTAACCCTTCTCTCCTACATAGCCCTCCATTTTTCTATCACCCATTTGCTTATCTAGGAGTTCTTAAATGCCTCTTATATGTCTGGCCCTACCACCACTCCTGGCAGGGTTACATGCAACCACCTCTCTGTGTGTAAAAAAAAACCTCTACTTCTGACATCCCCCCCCCCAATATACTTTGCTCCAATTATCCCCCCCTCATATTAGTCATTTCTGTTCTGGGATAAGAAGGTGCTGGCTGTTCAGTCTGTTTGTTCCATCTCGTGCTCCTTTCCTCCAGTGAGAAAAGCCCTAGCTCACTCAACCTATCCTCATAAGACATGCTTTGTAATCCAGGCAGCATCCTGGTAAGTCTCCTTGGCGCCCTCTCTAAAGCTACCACATACTTCCTATAATGAGATGAATGGAACTGAACACAATATTGCAAGTGTGGTCCAACCAGGGTTTTCTAGAGCTGTAACATTACCTCACTGCTCTTGAACTCAATCACCCAACTCATGAAGGTCAACACACGATGTGCCTTCTTAACCACCCTATCAACTTGAGTGGTAACTTTGAGGGATCGATGAACATAGATCTCAAGATCCCTCTGTTCTTCCACACTGCTGAGACTCCTGTCATTAACCCTGTATTCTGCCTTCAAATTTGACCTTCCGAAGTGAATCACTTCACCTTTTTCCCAATCAGAATCAGGTTTATTATCACCAGCATGTGTCATCAAAATTGCTAACTTATCAGCAGCAGTTCAATGCAATACATAATATAGAAGAGAAAAAAATAAAATAATAATAAATATATAAATAAATAAACAAATAAAGCAATTACAGTTTAAGTATATTGAATAGATTTAAAATCAGACAAAAATACAGAAATAATATATATTAAAAAAGTGAGGTGGTGTCCAAGGGTTCAATGTCCATTTAGGAATCGGATGGCGGAGGGGAAGAAGTTGTTCCTGAATCACTAAGTGTGTGCCTTCAGGCTTCTGTACCTCCTCCCTGATGGTAACAGTGAGGAAAGGGCATGCCCTGGGTGCTGGAGGTCCTTAATAATGGACACTGCCTTTCTGAGACACCGCTCCCTGAAGATGTCCTGGCTATTTTGTAGTCTAGTACCCAAAATGGAGCTGACTAGATTTACAACCCTCTGCAGCTTCTTTTGGTCCTGTGCAGTGCCCCCCAACCCCCATGCCAGACAGTGATGCAGCCTGTCAGAATCTCTCCACAGTACACCTATACAAGTTTTTGAGTGTATTTGTTGACATGCCAAATCTCTTCAAACTCCTAATGAAGTATAGTTGCTGTCTTGCCTTCTTTATAACTGCATCGATATGTTGGGACCAGGTTAGATCCTCAGAGGTCTTGACACCCAGGAACTTGAAGCTGCTCACTCTCTCCACTTCTGATCCCTCTATGAGGATTGGTATGTGTTTCTTCGTCTTACCCTTCCTGAAGTCCACAATCAGCTCTTTCGTCTTACTGACACTGAGTGCCAGGTTGTTGCTGTGACACTACTCCACTAGTTGGCATATTTTACTGCTGTATACCCTCTCGTCACCATCTGAGATTCTACCAACAATGGTTGTATTGTCAGCAACTTTATAGATGGTATTTGAGCTATGCCTAGCCACACAGTCCTGGGTATAAGGAGAGTAGAACAGTGGGCTAAGCACACACCCCTGACGTGTGCCAGTGTTGATCGTCGGCGAAATCCATCTGGTATTTCTCAGTCCAGCTCTGTATCCTATCGATGTCTCTTTATAGCCTATGACAAACAAAACATCCACAACACCGCAGGGCAGCATGCTTGGGTAGTGGTTAGACCGATGCTATCACAGCCCAGGGCGCTGAAGATCAGAGTGCAATTCCTGTGCCGTCTGTAATTGGTCATTGTAAATTGTCTTGTCACTAGGCTAGGGTTAAATTGGGGGTTGCTGGGCAGAAAATGGAAACCTCCCAATAAATGATTATGTATCTAGTACATCGTTCTTCACAACCTCTGCCAGATATAATGTATATTCCCCACCTCTCTCCCCCGCCCCCCCCGTACAACATGGTATTTATATGTCATAACCCCAAGGGGGCAATTCAGTTTGGATCATGAAATGAAATGGGAGGTGGATGGGGTTACTCCAAGGATTGGGGTCCGGACAATGTCCCAAAACAGACACAACAATGCTTTGCACACCTTGCAAGATGTAAATATTGCTATAAATTTTGATAAATAAATAATAAACAAACAAATAAATAGTGCAAAAGAGGAATAATGAGATGGCAGTTATTGGTTCATTGTCATTTCCAAACCAGAGTCATAGAGTCATAGAACACTACAGCACAGAAACAGGCCTTTTGGCCTATCTAGTCAACACAGAACTATTAATCTCCCTTGCCCATCAACCTGTACCTGGACCAGAGCACTCCATACCCCTCCCATCCATGTACCCATGCAAACTTCTCTTAAATGCTCATATCAAATCCACATCTACCATTTCCTCTGGTTGCTCATTCCACACTTGCATCACCCTCTGAGTGAAGAACTTTCCTTTTAAACATTTTACCTTTCACCCTTAACCAATGATCTCTTGTTGTAGTCCCACCCAACATCAGTGGAAAAAATCTGTTGGCATTTACCATATATATATATCTCTCGTAATTTTGTCTATCATCATCAAATCTTCCTTTGTTCTACTATGTTGCAAGGAGTAAAGCACTAACCTGTTCAACCTTTCCCTATAACTCAGCTCCTCAAATCCTGGCAACATCCTTGTAAATTTTCTCTGAGCTCCTTCAACCTCACTTCCATCTTTCCTGCTGGCAGGTGACCAAAACTGCACACAATACTTCACCAAAGTCTTATACAACTTCAACATAATATCCCAACTCCTGCACTCAGTACTTTAATTTATGAAGGCTAATGTGCCAAAAGTTTTCTTTATGACCCCATTGACTTGTCTGATGATAGAGGGGAAGAAGCTGTTCCTGATATCATTGAGTGCGCATCTTCAGGCCCCTATATCACCTCCCTGGTACTAGTAATAAGAAGAAGGCCTGGTTTGTGAGGGTCCTTAATAATGGATGCTGCTTTCTTGAGGTATCACCATTTGAAGGTGTCTTCGATGGTGAGGAAGGTGGTGCCTGTGATAAATCTGGTTGAGTTTCCAACCATCTGCAGCCCTTGCAATCCTGCGCAGTGGCCCCTCTGTACCAGGTAGTGATATAACCAGTCAAAATGTTCTCCACCGTACATCTAGAGACACTTGCAAGGAAGGACTAACAATCCTGTAAGGAAGTGAATATTTTACTTGTCAAATAAAGCTTAACTTTTAAAACAAAAAACAACAATTTCTTGATTTTCAGTTTAATAACATAAAAGAGTTTACAACACTGCTTGTGAGCCAGGAGGAGGGGAAGTGTTTTGGTGAGTGAGTTTATTCATGTCCTGTGTACCGGGTGCAGTGAAAAAGAGTCTTGCATACTGTCCATACAAATCAATGCTTTACCCAAGGTAAAACAAAAACAAAATGTTGGATAAAATGCTGCTGTTTCAGAGGAAGTGCAGGTCGGACAGACAATAAGTGCAATACCTTTATCTGTTTCTGGTTCGAAGATAACTGTTTTCATGTCCCCTATTCCCAGTCACACACTTTCTCCTCAGCACTGTTTTCATGATGATTCCCTTTCATAGATGCTGCCTGACCTGCTGAGTTCCTCCAGGATTTAGTGTGTGTTGCTCTGGATTTCCAGCATCTGCAGAATCTCTTGTGTTACCGTTTTGATTGTAATGTACATCTGTAGATACAGAAAGGAAAAGCGAGTTTCTCAACCCATTGAATGATCAACTACACCGCGTGATGATGCCATACACACGTACACAGGGTCATTGTTGGGAGTACAGTGTCCAAACAGGGAAGCTGTTGAGTGATTTCTCATGAAGAACGGGGGAGTGGAGGTGATCTAATTGAAACCTAAAGAATATTGAAAGGCCTAGACAGAGTGGACATGGAAAGGATGTTTCCTATAGTGGGGGAGTCTAGGACCAGCAGAAACAACCTCATAATACAGCGATGTCCATTTAGAATGGAGGTAAGGAGGAATTTCTTTAGCCAGAGGGCAGTGAATCTGTGGAATTCATTGTGACTGTCGTCTGGAGACCAAGTCACAGGGGTATATTTAAAGTGGATGTTGATAGGTTCTTGGTTAGTCATGATGTCAGAGGTTATGGGGAGAAAGCAGGAGATTGGGGTTGAGAGAGATAATAAATCAGCCATAATCAAATAGCGGAACAGACAAATTGGGCCAAATGGCCTAATTTTGCTTCCATGTCTTCTGGTCTGATGGTCTAATGAATTTGATCTCAATGGAGAAATATAATGGGCCCTACACTTGTCTCCATATTGTAAAATTAGGCAATGGAGGTATCAGGAATTGTTGTTCTTCCTCTGATTGATTGTTCATGAACTTGCCTTATTTGGAAACAATTTTGAATCTGGGTAGTCCTGTAAAAAGGGGAATGTCAATCTGGCTGCTCATTAAATATCCTGTTGTCAGCGAAAGGGAAAATTGAAAGATTGATTGAGGTGATAGTACTCATTTCACACTATCACCTAAAGTGAACAATTAACTGCTATTGGCTGAGCACCACGGCAAACTTGGTTCTGATACCTAATCAAATGTCGCACTTGTGTTTGTGAAATTTGGCAGATCATCATGTTGGTGGGGAGCTCATGTTGGTGCGAACACAGATGGGGAATGTTGGTGCAAGGGCCAATGGCTCCATTCTCTATTGGACAGGAGGTTTCTCAAAACTCTGCATCAATTCCCCAATCTCTGTTTGTGCATTTCCATTGTTTTAATTTAATAGACGGCGCAGTAGCAAATTGGTTAGTGTAAAGCTATAACAGTGCCAACAATCCAGGTTCAATTCCCACCGCTGCCTGTAAGAAGTTTGTACGTTCTCCCTGAGACTGTGTGGGTTTCCTCCGGGTGATCTGGTTCCCTCCCACATCCAAAGACGTATCAGTTGGTAGGTTAGAATCAGAGTTACACAGTCAGGGAACACCACAGTACAGATACAAGCCCTTCGACCTATCTAGTTCATGCCAAACCATTAATCCGTTTGGTGCCAGCGACCTGCACCTGGATCGCACCCCTCCCATCCAGGTACTTATCCAAACTTCTCTTAAACGTTGAAATTGACCCTGCATTCATCACTTCTGCAGGTAACACATTCCACAATCTTGCCACCCTCTGAGTGAAGATGTTTCCCCTCAAGTTCCCCGTAAACTTTTCACCCGTCACCCTTCACCCATGAGGTTAATTGATCACATGGGTGTAATTCGGTAGTGTGGGCTCGTTGGGCCAGAAGGGCCTGGAACTGTGTCATATCTCTAAATAACTAATAAATAAATAGGTTCCGCTTTCTAATAAGCTCTCATCAAAGCCAACATATGACGAGCCTTTACTTGGACAAAGTGGCATTGAGGGTGTGGACTGCAACATGAATGGCTGCTTTTGCATGAAAATAAGGCGAGGAATAACAGGAACCATTGGTAGTCTTACTGTTACAGCTTGTGGCATTGGAATCAGAGTTTAATTCTGGCGCCCTCTATAAGGGCATTTGTACATCTCCCGTGTGCGTGTGGGTTTCCTCTGGGTGCTGTGGTTTCCTCCCACAAAGGTTATTAGGTTAATTGGTCATTGTAAATTATCCTGTGATTTGGCTAGGGTTTAATTGGTGATTTGCTGGGCGGTGAGCCTCAGTGGGATGAAAGTGCATATGCCACACTGTATCTCTAAAAATAAAAGGGAACATTTCCACTCATCTTCTTTTTCCTGACACCTCTCCACCTTTCCACTGAGCTGTCTGGAATCATTGTAGCATAAATCGCACTCTTAATGTCTGTGTGTTTCCAAAGAAAAAGTCCCCTGCTCTTCCCACTTGCAGCCGTGCCTTGTTTTGTGGAGGTCTTGGTCTCTAATTGTTTTCATTAGCAACCAAAGAATAAGTTATGGAAGGAGTGAAACGTTGTGAGAATTTGCTGGTGTCAATATTTTTATTAATATCTCTGAACACATGCCCTGCGCTGTAATAGGGTCAACTAACTACTACGCTACCAAGTGACTTTTTTTGCGCTGTGCTGTTGCTGCAAAACAATAAATTTCACGGCTTACGTCAGTGATAATCAACCTGTTTCTGATTCTGGGTTGAGATTAATTCACTTCTGAAGAACTTGCTACTCATGTAATGATCTAACATGATAAGTACTTACATAGGAGACTGAATGGTTATGTAATAAATCCCATTAATTGCTGCATTTTTAACTCCTTGCAAAGCAAAATGATGTTCGGAGTCAATCAATGGATTACCATCCAATAGACCTATTTATTTCCTGGCACTATTGGAGGGGAATGGAAGAACAGTAAATCTCTCTGTCGAATTAGCACATAAATTGCACGAGAGCAAAAGCATTAGCATATGTACTAATTTTAGCTTCTTTCACTGCTAACTCAAGCAAACAACTGAGACAGAGGAACCAAAAGAACATCCTATACTGGAAATCGAAAGCAACAAGTCCCGATGAAGTATCGCAGCCCGAAACAACGACTGTTTATTCTCCTCCATGGACGTTGCCGGACCTGCTGTGTATGTTGCTTTGGCCTGCCAGCATCTTCACAATCTCTTGTTTTGACAATATACACAAAGTGCTGGAAGAACTTAGCAAATTAGGCAGCATCTATGGAACAGTCAGTATTTCAGTCGTGCCTCCTAGAGAACCGAAACCTTGTCATAGGCTTTGGAGGCTTGCATGTCTCAATGACCTGGAGACTATGGTGTCTGGAGTCAGGGCCTTGTGCTTTGGCTCTTGGTAGGGTTACCCATGCCAAACAGGTCAAAGGGCAGAGGCCAGATTTAGAGTGGTCCGCCAGTCCTCCAGTTTTGGGGGTTCAACGCAGGGCTAACAGTCCCGACTGGTAAAAAACAATTGTTACGGAAGCAGCAACAAAGAATCCTTCCATATCTGCGTGCAACGGTATGGACAGACAGAGATGGAGGACCTTCATTGCTGCTCTAAACGCCAGTGCTGTAACGGACAGTAAGGAAGTAAGTAGGTACTTTCGTCCTGATGAACGGTCTTGGTCTGAAATGTTGACTGTTTATTTCCCTCCATAGATGCCGCCTGACCTGCTGAGCTCCTCCGGCAGCTTGTGTGTGTTGCTCGTCCTGTAGAGAAGGCAGTGTTCATTACTATGACGTATCAGAGGTTAGTGTGGCAGTTAGCACAACACTATCGCAGCTCAGGGCATCAAGCCTCTATCAGATCTCCTCTCAGCCACTGCTGCTGCACAGAAAGCAACCCAGCTTTGTCCAATCTCTCTTTACAGAATGCCCTCATGAATTTTTTTTTGTTGGTAAGGGACATGTAAAGAGCAGCAAAGAGATTGCTGGGAAATTACTTCAACAAAGGCTTTGTAATCTTAAAAGAGTTGGAATGTCTGCAGTGTAGACATAAGATAATGCAGGCTCCTCTAGGAATACTGCCTACAGTGGAAGATGGTGACATGAAATTGACCAGCTGCTTTACAGCTCACATGATTTTTAGTGTTGCTGTATTCAATGTAAGATGGTGGATATGAAAACGTTTGATTAGATATTTTCATATATTCATTCAAGGGAGGAATTGACCTCACAGACTGAGCCAGCAGTTAAATACCTCTCCGTAGTTGCCCTTCAGAAGGTGCTGGTGAGTTGCCTTCTTCAAGTGCTGCAGTTTTTGAGGCATGAGCACACCCACTGTGCTCGCTGGGCATTTCACCCTGTGACAGTAAAGGAACGGTGACATATTTCCAAGTCAGAAAGGAGTGTAGGTTGGAGGGCAACTTTCAGGGGTGGTGTTCCCCATGTTCCTGCTTCCCTTACCCTTCAAACTGGTCGAGGTGGTGAGCTGGAAGGTCTATCTGAGGAGTGTCAGTGAGTTACTGCAGTCTGTCCTGTTGATGGTCCAGCTGTTCATGGAGGTGGGTCTGGAACGATCTGTCTGAGGGGCTCGATGAGTTACTGCAGTCTGTTTTGTAGATGGTATGACTGGCAGAGGTGGTGGGTTTGGAAAGATCTGTCTGAAGGGTCCTGGTGAGTTACTGCAGTGCATCCTGTCGATGGTCCAGCTGGTAGAGGTGGTGGGTTTTAGGTCTATCCGAGGGGTCTCGGTGAGTTACTGCAGTCTGTCCTGTAGATGGTCCAGCTGGTGGAGGTGGTGGGTTTAGAAGGATCTGTCTGAGGGGTCCCGGTGAGTTACTGCAGTTTGTCCTGTAGGCAGTACTGTACGTCAATGTGGAGTGAGTGAATGTTTGTGGATGAGTTGTTTATCAATCAGGCAGCTCTGACCTGTGTGGTCTTGAGGTTCTTGAATGTTCATTTTTTTATTTGTTTGTTTATTTAACAACAGGGTGTGGAATAGGCCCTTTTGGCTCAACAAGCTGCACCACTCAGCAAGCCACCCTTAGCCTAATCACAGGACAATTTACCATGACTTATTAACCTACTAACCTGAACACCTTTGGGCTGTGGGAGGAAACCGAAGCACCTGGAGGAAAGGCAGGCGGTTATTGGGAGAACGTACAAACTCCTTACAGATGACACCAGAATTGAACTAAGCTCTAATTGTGTTGTGCTGTCCTCTCTGCTACCATGGCACTTGTGATGTCAAAGCTTCACTCCTTCGGGAAGCTGACATTCCTGAATTGATGGTGGATGGATTTGGGGAGCTGAGGGGTGAGTTATTCACCACCTGCTCTTGTCGCCACTCTGTGCGGATACAGTTGCTACTCCAGTGGTCAGTGTTATCCCTCATCCTAGTCATGGGTCTGATAGTGGGAAAATTCAGTGGTGGTGATGCCATTGAATGTCAGATTGAGATTCATTTTTATTGATCACATGTACATCGAAACACAGTGAAATACATCATTTGTACTCACAAGCAACATAACCGAAGAATGTGCTGGGGCAGTGCCCACGTGTCACGTCACGTTTTGGCACCAACGTAGCATGATCACATTGTTCCACAGAATCACAAACAACAGTACCATCACACACAACACAACAGCAATAAAACAACAGCAAAACATGCCCCTTTCCTCCCTCCCGCACACTCACACACACAGACAGGCCTTCAACCCCAGGACAAGTTGTTTCTGGGCCTTCAACTTCCAGTGGTCTCACGGACTCACTGGCATTGGGTGTCCGAATCCCCCAAGTTCGTAGACTAGGGGTTCCACCATTGCGTCTTGCCTTCCTGGCTCCTCATTTGTATTTTATTATCAGCCCCTGGGTCACTGATGATGCGATCCCAGGCTCCACATGTCGAATTCTGGACTCATGACGAGTGTACCTAGGGGTTCATCACCCCCAGAACATTTCACAATACTCCAAGCGTTACCTAACCAAAGTTTTATACAGCTGCACATGACTTCCCTACTTTCATATTCAGCACCTCACTGGTGAGGGCGAGCATGCCATATACCTTCTTTACCATCCTACCTACGTGTATTGCCACGTGCTGAGAGTGGTGGCCTTGCATCCTCTGCACAATTGCATTCTGAGGATTCCTACTTTCTTCTTGTATTTGACCTTCCAAAGTGCAACACCTCACACTTGTCTGGATTAAGCTCCATCTGCCACTTCTCTGTCCACTTTTCCAACTACTGTGTTCTTTAACAACCTTACTCATTCACCACAGTTCCAGGAATATTTAAATTGTCTTCAAGCATTCTGCTCGTCTTAGCTACGTTTTGTCCAGATCCAAAAATCCAAATGCCCAACTATCACCAACAAGAGAGGCCCCATCACTAACCCTTGTGGAGTGCCATTGGTCGCACATTCCTTTGTGGGCGAGATGCCAGTGTTGTGGCCATACCAACCAGTGTGGCCAAGCAATGCCATGGCACTTGGCTTATCTCCTCCACTGCTTGTCTCTAATTTTCAACATTTGCTAGTTGGTGCTCATTAAGACCACAAAATATGAGGCTGAATTGGGCCATTCGGCCCATTGAGTTCGCCCCGCCATTTCATCGTGGCTGATTTATTATCCCTTTGAAACCTATTCTTCTGCCTTCTACCTGTAACCTTTGTCCTCCTTACTATCAAAAACTGTACTGCCTCTGCTTTAAACATACCCAGTGACGGCCTACACATCCACCTGAGGCAATGAATTCCACAGATTCACCGCCCTCTGGCTAAATAAATTCCTCCTCAACTCTGTTCTAAAGGGATGTCCTTGTATTCTGAGGCTGTGTCCTCTGGTCCTAGACTCCCCAACTATGGGAAACATCCTCTCCATATCCACTCTCTCCTTTCAGTATGCAATGGATCTCCATGAGAAACCCACTCATTCTTACTCCAGATTATCAGAAGCTAGACAAGTGTCTGACTAACATTAACTCCTACTCCACTGTTGTCAGACTCTTGAATGGACCTTGTGTACAATAGGGTGGACTCTTGGCCTCACCATCAATCTCATTATGATCTTGCACTTCGTTGTTTATCTGCACTGTTGTGTCCCAGTAGCTTTTGCACTTGTTTCAGCATTGCTATTGTTTCCCTTGTTCTACCTGAATGCATTGTGTATGACTTGATCTGTATGAACAGATTGCAGGACAAGCTCCTCATTTCATCTTGGTACATGTGACCATAATAAACCAATTCCAATTCCAATGTATCACACTTGTTATTTAGATTTATGTTTGTTAAAATAATTAAAAGGTCTGAAATTGGTCAACACCCTCATCCTAAACTCAAGTGAGTACAGGCTAGAACCATCAAAGACTTCATCTTTTATTCCTGGGATCATTCTTGTAATTCTCCTCAGAACCCTCTCCACATCAAAACACCTTACCTTAGATATGGCATTTAAAGCCGTTTGCAATGCTACAAGTGCAGTCACTCTCAACTATGAGGCTCTTGAACCAGAGGTGATAACTTTATTCAACTTCACTTGCTCCATCGCACAACCAATGAACTCACTTTCAAGGTCTCTTCATCTCATTCTCTTGATACTTCATGCTTATTATTATTATTATTATTATTATTATTATTTCTGTCTTTCTGGATTTGCACAGTTTTTTTTGTCATTTGAAGATTGGTTGAATGCCCAAGTTGGTGCGGTCTTTCATTGATTCTATTACGGTTATCATTCTATTATAGATTTATTGAGTATTCCCACGAGAAAATGAATCTCAGGGTTGTATATGGTGACATATATGTACTTTGATAATAAATTTACTTTGGACTTTTGAACCAATGCCTTATACAACCTTAGCATAACATGCTTGCTTTTACATTCTAGCCCTCTCAAAATGAACACTAACATTGCATTTGCCTTCCTTCCATCCGACTCAACGTGCATGTTAACCTTTAGGGAATCCTGCTCTACAATGTCAGCTCTGCTTTTATGTATATCCAATATATTTAAGAATGCTGGCAGACGTGAAGGAAAATTAGATGAATATTGTTTTTTCCTCTTCCCTGAAGTGTGCTTGTCCTTACTCCTACTCAGTATTCACTGGAACGGCAGTGATGATAATGGATTACACTTCACCAGGAATCACACAGACTTTCACACTCACGCTGTCAACTGCAAAGGCGAGTCACCAACACCAGTATCGCAGAGATACAGGACGTTGCTCGAAATCAGCATCACTGGCATATGATGTGAAATTCGTTGTTTTGTACTGGCAGCAGTACATTGCAATATATAAAAATAAAACATAAACCCCAATAAGATGTATATATAACAAAATAAAAATTAAATGTAATAACGATTAAAAAAAAGGATAAAAATACTGATGTCGCGTTCATGGGTTAATTGTCCATTCAGAAATCTGTTGGCGGAAGGGAAGAAGCTGTTCCTGAATTGTTAATAGAACATAGAACATAGAATAGTACAGCACAGTACAGGCCCTTCGGCCCACAATGTTGTGCCGACCCTTAAACCCTGCCTCCCATATAACCCCCCACCTTAAATTCCTCCATATACCTGTCTAGTAGTCTCTTAAACTTCACTAGTGTATCTGCCTCCACCACTGACTCAGGCAGTGCATTCCACACACCAAGCACTCTCTGAGTAAAAAACCTTCCTCTAATATCCCTCATGAACTTCCCACCCCTTACCTTAAAGCCATGTCCCCTTGTATTGAGCAGTGGTGCCCTGGGGAAGAGGCGCTGGCTATCCACTCTATCTATTCCTCTTAATATCTTGTACACCTCTATTATGTCTCCTCTCATCCTCCTTCTCTCCAAAGAGTAAAGCCCTAGCTCCCTTAATCTCTGATCATAATCCATACTCTCTAAACCAGGCAGCATCCTGGTAAATCTCCTCTGTACCCTTTCCAATGCTTCCACATCCTTCCTATAGTGAGGTGACCAGAAATAGACACAGTGTGGCCTAACCAGAGTTTTATAGAGCCGCATCATTACATCGCGACTCTTAAACTCTATCCCTCAACTTATGAAAGCTAACATCCCATAAGCTTTCTTAACTACCCTATCCATCTGTGAGGCAACTTTCAGAGATCTGTGGACATGTACCCCGAGATCCCTCTGCTCCTCCACACTACCAAGTATCCTGCCGTTTACTTTGTACTCTGCCTTGGAGTTTGTCCTTCCAAAGTGTACCACCTCACACTTCTCCGGGTTGAACTCCATCTGCCACTTCTCAGCCCACTTCTGCATCCTATCAATGTCTCTCTGCAATCTTTGACAATCCTCTACACTATCTACAACACCACCAACCTTTGTGTCATCTTCAAACTTGCTAACCCACCCTTCTACCCCCATATCCAGGTCGTTAATAAAAATCACAAAAAGTAGACATCCCAGAAACAATCCTTGTTGGACACCACTAGTCACAACCCTCCAATCCGAATGTACTCCCTCCACCATGACCCTTTGCCTTCTGCAGGCAAGCCAATTCTGAATCCACCTGGCCAAACTTCCCTGAATCCCATGGCTTCTGACTTTCTGAATAAGCCTACTGTGTGGAACCTTGTCAAATGCCTTACTAAAATCCATATAGATCACATCCACTGCACTACCCTCATCTATATGCCTGGTCACCTCCTCAAAGAACTCTATCAGGCTTGTTAGACATGATCTGCCCTTCACAAAGCCATGCTGACTGTCCCTGATCAGACCATGATTCTCTAAATGCCCATAGATCCTATCTCTAAGAATCTTTTCCAACAGCTTTCCCACCACAGACGTAAGGCTCACTGGTCTATAATTACTCGGACTATCCCTACTACCTTTTTTGAACAAGGGGACAACATTCGCCACCCTCCAATCCTCCGGTACCATTCCCATAGACAACGAGGACATAAAGATCCTTAAGTGTGTGTCTTCAGGCACCTGTATCTCCTCACTGTTGGTGGCAGTGAGAAGAGGGCATGAACTGGGTGATGGGGATCCTTAATGATGGATGCCGCTTTTTTGAGGTATTTCCTTTTGATGATGTCCTCGATGTTGGGGAGGCTCATGACCATAATGGAGCTGACTGAGTTTACAACTTTCTGCAGCTTTTTCTGATCCTGTGCAGTGGCCCTCCATACCAGATAGTACAGCAGCCAGTTACAATGCTCTCCATGGTACATCTGTAGAAGTTTGTGAGAGTCCTTGATGACATATCATCTCTCCTCAAACTCCTCATGAAAAATAGCCACCCCAAGAAAGTAGTACCAAGCTTTGTGTTTCTGCAGTGAACTGTGAAGAACAGCAGGTGCCTTTCAGCATTTCATCTGTTCAAATCTGAAAGAAGGAAATGCTTGTAACTTTAATGCTTAGCACAAAGCTTTAAAGCAACAGTAATCGCTGACTGGAGTTCAATTCCCACCACTGTCTGTAAGGAGTTTGTACATTCTTCCCGTGACCATGAGGGTTTCTCCGGGTTCTCCGCTTTGCTCCGACATTCCGAAGACGTAGGGGTTAACGTTAGGGTTAGTGATGTGATGTTGGTGTGGTGACATTTGCAGGCTGCCCCTGCACAATGCTTGCTGTTTTGATTTGACACAAGTGACACATTTCACTGTATGGTTCCTGACGAAGGGTCTCAGCCTGAAATGTCTCTCCACAGATACTGCCTGACCTGCTGAGTTCCTCCTGCAGTTTTTGTGTGTTGCTCTGCATTTCCAGCATCTGTAGAAACTCTTGTGTCACTGGATGCTTCGATGTTTCAATGTACATGTGACCAATAAAGCTAAACCAGCAATAACTAGACCTTCCAATATGTTCGAAACACTTTTGAAGTTGGATGACTGTTGTAATTGAGGAAAGGCACCAGCCCAATAAGAAACTGCAAACTCCCATAACCAGTGGTATGCTAATCTGTTTAGTGATGTTGAGGCGTAATTATTAGCTGGAACACTTCAGCATACCACAGCTTATCATCTCTTAAAGATTTGAACTACTTTAAGTCTTTGCTAATCATTACTTGCGTTTGATCTTTTTAAGGAGTCATAGAGTCATATGGCACTAAAGCACAGAAACAGGCCCTTCGGCCCATCTAGAACATGCCAAACCATTTTACCTCCTAGTTTCATTGACCTGCACCTGGACCATTTCCCTCCCCACCCCTCCCATCCACATTCTTATCCAAATTTCTCCTAAATGTTGAAACCGAACTCACAGCCGCCACTTGTGCTGGCAGCTCATTCCACACTCTTACCACCCTCTGAGTGAAGACGATCCGCCTCATGTTCCCCTTACACGTCTCAATTATCACCCTTAACATGATTGGCTGATCAGAAAGTTTTGAACAAACAAACAGCTATACAGGTTTGCCTAATAAAGTGGCCACTGAGTGAATAATGCTTTATTTATCCCACCTTCATCATCTCCTCAAATACCACATTTTGCTGCATTTGTCGTGCCTGGTATAAACATGTGTGAAGTAATCCTAAAGTGGTTTTCACCGTCTAAAATTATCTCATTGCTTGCAGCTCTTATGCTGCTAAATTACAGCTTGAACATTCAATAGAAAGTTTAATGGCCAAATAACGTGCAATTGCACCGTTCCTAAAACTAATGGGGAGTTTGAGGGCATGATGTAATTTCTGTGAAGCAGAACACCGTAAGCAAAACAGAAGTTTCTGGAAATTCACACTGCTAGGCAAATTTATAATCCCAGAGTTTGTTGTCCAGATTGTTCTTCAGTAGTAGTGGGTAGTGCCAACTCTTCCTTTCTGCACAGCAACCCTAGACTTTTTTTTTAAAGATTAGCTTTATGTACGAGGTTCCCCACTGAGTGAGCTTGGAGTTTTCTCCAAGAGGAACGACAGAGGGTGTGAGGTGACCTGAACAGAGGTGTACAGGATTATGAGAGGCAAGGGGCAAGGACAGAGTGGACAGTCAGCATCGTTTTCCCAGGGTGGCGATGACCAATCCCAGAGGACATCTGTTTAAGGTGATTGGAGGGAAGTTCAGGGGGGTGTCAGAAGAAAGTTTCTTACACAGAGAGTGTGTGTGTCTGGGACATGCTGTTAGGGGCGACAGTAGAGGCTGATGCATTAGATAAAGATAAGGATTGGCTTTATCTGTCTACATGCTTCAAAGCTTCGAAACATACGGTAAAGAGCATTGTTTGTTTCAGTGACCAACACAGGCCGAGGGCGTGCAGGGGGCAGCCCATGAGTTCCAAAGCATCCTGAGGCAACCCACAAAGTCACGGGAGAACAAACTCCTTATAGGCCAGAAGTTCCCAACCTGGGGTTCACAAACTCCTTGGTTAATGATAAGGCTCCATGGCATGAAAAGGGTTGGGACCCCTTGTTATAGACAGTGATGGGAAAAATTGAACCCGGATCATTGGCACGGTGATATACACCAGCTGCCCATCTGACCATTCACCACTTGCTCCCATGGCTTCACATGACCATGACCGGTGGGCAAAGCAGCTGCTACATCTTGCCCAAGGGTGAGCTGCAGGACAGTGGGAGAAGGAGCACTTTACACCTCCTTTGATAGAGATTCATTTCCACCTTACCAATCCCATTCCCCAGAGTAGGGGAGGAATAGGTTTAGGGTAAGAGCGAAAAGATTTAATAGGGTTCAGAATCATGTCTCAATTCTAGTTTTGGACACATCAGTACTTGAGTTCTTACCACCCTCACTCCAGGTCTCTCATCACATGAGGAAGTGAAAAAAGTCAAGGGCTGAAGATATCAGCTCCATGGAAGTGGGTCAAGGGCTGAAGATGTCAGCTCCATGGAAGTGAGTCAAGGGCTGAAGATATCAGCTCCATGGAAGTGGGTCAAGGGCTGAAGATGTCAGCTCCATGGAAGTGAGTCAAGGGCTGAAGATATCAGCTCCATGGAAGTGGGTCAAGGGCTGAAGATGTCAGCTCCATGGAATTGAGTCAAGGGATGAAGATGTCAGCTCCATGGAATTGAGTCAAGGGATGAAGATGTCAGCTCCATGGAAGTGAGTCAAGGGATGAAGATGTCAGCTCCATGGAAGTGGGTCAAGGGCTGAAGATGTCAGCTCCATGGAAGTGGGTCAAGGGCTGAAGATGTCAGCTCCATGGAAGTGAGTCAAGGGCTGAAGATGTCAGCTCCATGGAAGTGAGTCAAGGGATGAAGATGTCAGCTCCATGGAATTGAGTCAAGGGATGAAGATGTCAGCTCCATGGAAGTGAGTCAAGGGATGAAGATGTCAGCTCCATGGAATTGAGTCAAGGGATGAAGATGTCAGCTCCATGGAAGTGAGTCAAGGGATGAAGATGCCAGTTTCATGGAAGTGGGTCAAGGGCTGAAGATGTCAGCTTTATGAAAGAACATAAATGAGAAAGATGGACCATATTCAAAGCTGATTCCGAATGGTGGACTGGAATATTTTAGTTATTCCAAAGTTAGGCACATAGGACAGGCAATTTTTACATCAGTGGAGAAAGGAATCAAGCTAACATTTCTTTGTGCATGTCTGAAAACAGCAGGAGGTGGAAGTGATGGATTAATGAAATGTTCTTTTGAGCAAATTGTTACAGGCTTTGGCTAAGTTGTCTTTGATCTTCAACCTTTTACACATTTGCTGACGATAGCAGAATCTTCGAACCTCCTCTATTCTGTCCGAACTTCAAAGTGAAGTGGTGCAAAGCTTTCAGAAAAAATAAAAGGTTTCATAATTGCTTCCTTCACTGACAGCGTAACTGAAGGTTTGTGGAATGGCTGTTTGTGTAGTTGTACCATTTCATGCTGCCACCACAGGAAGAGTGGTGCAACGGCAATGTAGCGGTTAGAGTAATGTTATTACAACGGCAGGAGCACGGGTTTGATTCCCGCCATACACACACACACACACACACACACACACAAAATGCTGGAGGAACTCAGCAGGTCAGGCAGCATCTATGGAAATGAATACAGTCGGCATTTCAGGCCAAGATCCTTCATCAGGAGTTCAATTCCCGCTCTGACCTAAAGAAGGGTCTCGGCCTGAAACGTGGACTGCTTATTCACTTCCATAAAAGCTGCCTGACCTGCTGAGTTCCTCCAACATTTTGTGTGTGTTCTGGCTTTCCAGCATCTGCAGAATCTCTCATGATTTCAACTCTCACTGCTGACTGTAAACGGTTCGACATCCCCATTGAAACCACATGGGTTTCCTCCTGTGGCTCCGGTTTCCTCCCACATTCTAAAGACATACAGTTAGAGGTTACGGTTAGCAAGTTAGGATCAGTAAATCTTCAATTCCCATTGCTGTTTTCCTTGTAACCACGTGGTTTCCTCTCAGTGTCGCGGTTTCCTCCCACATTCTAAAGGCTTCCAGGTTAGGGTTACTGGGTTGTGGGCATGCTACGTCAGTGCCAGGGGCACGGTAACTCTTGCAGACTGCCTCAGTTTATCCTCTGACTGTGTTGGTCATTGACGCAAACGACATGTTTCACTGTATGTTGTGATGCTTTGACGTACATGCGACAAATAAAGCTAATCTTTATCTTCAGGAGGTTTTTATTTGTCAGGCTGAAAGATCGGGATTCAATTCCTGCCTGACTCCGTAAGGAGTTTGTATGGTCACATGGTTTTCCGCCCGGTGCTCTGGTTTCCTCCCACAGTCCAAGGACGTAGGGGTCAGTAGGTTAATCAGTCACGTGGGTGTAATTGGACAGATTGAGCTCATTGGACTGGAAGGGCCTGCTACCTGCTGTATCTCTAAATAAAAATAAATAAATACAATGTATGATATTTGTCTTCTTTTGTCGCAAATCAAGTTGGATATTTCAGTTTCTACTCCAATTCAAGGGTCTGTCACCCAATGTCTAAGACGATAGAAATTAAAAACAAAAGAGGACTACCCCATTTTGAATATCTTACATTATTTCCCCCAAAATCAATATTACTTCCAAAAAAATCTGACTTCAATTGTGCACAGAATATCCAGCATATCCCGGGCTAGCTCATGACTGTCATACCCAGTGAATATTCGCAACAAAGATTCCGGAAAAGATCGAAATAGCAGAGGAATCTAGGACGAGAGGGACATCCATTTAGAAAACAGATGAGAAGGAGCTTCTTGATGTGGAGAGGATGTTTCCTGTAGTGCAAGAGTTTAGGACCAGAGGGGACAGCGTCAGAATGCAAGAACATCACTTTAGAACAGAGATGACAAGGAATTTCTTTAGCCAGAGTGTGGTGAATCTGTGGAATTCAGTGCCATTGATAGCAGTGTCAAGTCACTGGGTATATTTAAGGCAGAGGTTGATTAGGAAGAGTAACGAGGGAGAAGGGAGGAGAATGGGGCTGAGCCGGAGGATAAATCAGCCATGATGGAATGGCGGAGCAGACTCGATGGGCTGAATGGCCTAATTCTGCTCCTATGTCTTATGGAAATCTTCTTAAAAATAATCGGATTAAACCCTCCTGATTTCCCCCTTTTATAATAGAAAGGCATGATCCATGATATTATCACATCAGTCTGCAAATGCTAATGATGCAGCTTGTTTCCCTTCACATTTAATATGGAAGCTGTTTCTAGGTCACTTCTATTCTGCATCTGTGATTAAATGCCATAATTAATTGGATGGCACCTACCCTGTACGAATGCAGCAGAGAGTCATTTTAAAATTCATAAGGTGTTTTTTGTAACCTGCATCTTATAATGATAATTGTCATGCAGCAAGCTCTATTAATAGCCCGAACAGCTGTTTCACCTGAGAGCTCTGTGACAAGATAAAGCAGAAGCAATTTTACATTGAAGCTTGGGCACAGGCTGGAATTCTGTCAAAGCCTGGAAGCCCTCAGATATGTACTGAGGTTTGCCTGCAGTGCAGCCAGTCAGAACATAGCAGTGGTCCACGGCAGATAGAGTGGCATGGTAGCGCAGCACAATGCAGAATAATCTGACTCGAATACTGACTTTTATTTATTTACTGGGATACAGCATGGAATAGGCCCTTCCGTCCCTCCCAGCCACACCGCTCAGCAACTCCTGAATTAACCCTACCCAATCACGGGACAGTTTACAATGATCAATGAACCTATCAACCAGCACGTCTTTGGACTGTGGGAGGAAACCAGAGCACCCAGAGGAAACCCACGCGGTCACGGAGAGAAAGTACAGCTCCTTACAACAGTGGCTGGAGTTGAATCGGGATCACCTGCACTGTAAAGCATTGTGCTAACCTCTACACCACTGTGCCGACATGACAGCGGATAATCAGCTCAACAATCTATCAAAGTGAAATTCGGAGATTAAGTGACACCAGGCTGTGATAGTAAAAATAAAAAATGTAATAATCACCCAAGGTGGAGAAAATACACACTCAGTGATTTCTTTATTAGGTACCTCCTGTATGTTCATGGTCTTCTGCTGCTTCGAGGTTGGACATGTTGTGCATTCAGAGATGCTGTGCCGTTCACCACCATTGTAATGTGTGGTTATTTCAGTTACTGTCGTCTTCCGGTTAGCTTGAACCAGTCTGGCCATTCTTGCCTGACATCTCTCATTAACAAGGCGTTTTCGGCCAGAACTGCTGCTTGCTGGATGCTTTTTTGTTTTTCACACCATTCTCTGTAAACTCTAGAGACTGTTGTGGGTTAAAATCCCAGGACATTAGTTGTTTCTGAGAGACTCAAACCACTCTGTCTGGTATCAGCAATCATTCCACAGTCAGAGTCACTTAGATCACATTTCTTCCTCATTCTGATGTTTGGTCTGAACAACAACTGAACTCTTGACCATGTCTGCATACTTTTATGCATTGAGTTGCTTCCATATGATTAGTAGGTTGGATATTTGCATTAATGAGCAGGTGTACAGGTGTACCTAATAAAGTGGCCACTGAATGTATAATGCTGGTACGTGTTTTTTAAATATGCCATATCATAAATATGGGAATAGATTATCAATAGACGGAGCTCTGTTATTTTTTCGTAAGCACTGTTCCCTCTAAGTTGTGCAGGTGTGCGGTTGCACAGTAACTGAAATGCCCTCGTGCACATAACCTTTGTTAGCAGCAGCTGGAATTTTCTTTTATATATTGTTAATATCATTTTAAAATTATGGTAATATAACTTTGAAATCTACATTAATATAATTGTGAAATACCCTGTTATTTGTGTAATGAATTATGTATTAATGAATAAAGTCCATACATTTTCTAAATAATAAACATATCACAACCTTTAATATGAACCCTTTTGGAATTTCAACATATTTACATTGTCAGTGTTTCAAGTTACAACACTGTTACAAATTGTAACAATAAACACAGAATGGATGTTGGTAGCTCATTGTTAATAAACCGCTGGTCTGCTGAATGCTGATACCATCTAGTCAAAACATTTTAATTTTGCCATTGCACCTGTCAGTTGCTTAGACTGCCTGACACTGTTCACTTGTTGAGAGTTGTGGTTTGTGTTTGATGTGACTATAATTTTAAAAAAACATTTAAAGTGCCACACAGTTTTCAGGCCGTGTAAAAGTTTCCTGTTCAGAGCAACAGTTTTTAAAGAAAAGATATAATATTGACAACAGGATATATACTTCAGAAGGCTATTCAATTGCTTGCTACAAGGCAGTGCAATTAAACATCTGAGAGAAAATAGTAACTGGCTTTCATGCTGTCCCTCGTGTGGGAACACTGTAGAATAATTGTGCAGTAAGAATTCTTACAAAACTGGAATTGGACTTTGGAATTGATTTATTAATGTTATATGTACCAAGAAACAGTGAACAGCTTGTTGTGAGTACTGTTCATGCGGATTAGATCATTACTCAGTGTATTGAGGTAGAACAAAGTAAAACAATAACAGAATAATGTGTAACATCTTCCGAGAAGGTGGAGTGCAGGTAAACAATAATGTGCAAGCTCATAATGAGATAGATTGTGAGGTCAAGAATCCACCTTATTGGAGTAGGAAGTGAGAAAGTCCAGGCTGGGAGGTGCCTTGTATTTTTTAGAGATACAGCACGGTAACAGGCCCATCTCGTCCAGTGAGCCCATGCTCCCCTAGTGAGCCCATGCTCCCCTTTTACACCCATATGGCTGATTAACCTACTAACCAGTGAGCCTCTGGAATGGGGGGGGGGTGAAACTGGAGCACTTGGAGAAAAATCACGCGATCAGAGGGAGGACCTACAAACTCCTTACAGGCGGCAGTGGGAATTGAACCTGGGTCTCTGGTGCTGTAATAGCTTTACACTGACCGTTACGCTGCCATGCCATCCAAATTGTTTTCTTTGTTCGCTTGTGCTGGCTGCTTTACTGAGGCAGTGAGAAGTATAAAGTATAGACAGAATGCATGGAGCGGAGGCTGGTTTCTGTAATGTGCAGACCTGGGTCCACGGGTCTCTGTAGTTTCTTGCAAGCTGTCCCAAGCTGTTTTGATCCAGACAGAATGCTTTCTAAGGTAAATCAATGAGAATTAGTAAGAGTCGATGGTAATCGTACTGAAGAAGGGTCTCGGCCTGAAATGTCAATTGTTTATTCATTTCCATAGATACTGCCTGACCTGCTGAGTTCCTCCAGCACTCTATGTGTGTTGCTATGGATTTCCACCCACTGCAGAATTTCTCATGTTTAAGGGTCGATGGAGACTAGTTAGTTTCTCAATCAATTAAATAAGTTTATAACATCTAAAAATGTTTATATTTTTGTTCTTCATGCTCATAAAATGCATTTCAATTTTAAGAGTCTTCTGCAAGGTTGGTACATGAACAGAAATGTGAGGGGGTGGGTAGAAGAGAGAAGGTCCAGGAAGGGTGGGGTCTTCGATTGTGTTGGCTGTGTTACTGAGGCAGCAAGAAGTACAGGGAGAATCCATGGAGCGGAGGGTGATGTGCAGAGATGTGCAGAGATGTGCCCATAACTCTGCAGTTTCCTGCAGTCATGGGCAGAGCATTTACTGTACCAAGCTGTTAATTGGAATTGAGCAGTACGCATGATGGCTAATAGGATGGATCGTGTTGAAATTATCCCTCCACTTTACGCTGATTCAGGATTGATAGCTATGTCAAAGAGTTTTCACCACTCAACATTAGTGCTTATTACATTTTTGGAAATCTTTCACACAAAATTAATATTTGATAATTAACTTAATACGGCTTTTGTGAATGAACAAGCAGACCAATGAAGATTTATTATGACGGTTGAGAGCAATTGGATTATATTTTAAACAAAGCATAAAATATAATACATCGCACAAAATTACTGAATAAACCCAGCTGGTCAGGTAGCATCTATGGAAAGGAATAAACAGTCTACGTTTCAGGCTGAGACCCTTCATCAGGATTGGACAGGATTTCCAGCATCTGCAGAAACTCAGGATCAGAATCAAGTTTAATATCATTGTCACTTGTCATGAACTTTGTTGCTTTGCAGCAGCAGTACAGAGCAATACATAATAACAAAGACTATGTTATAATATGAACTATATATATAAATTAAATTAAACAAGTAGTGCAAAAAAAGAGGAAAAAATACCAAGGTAGTGTTCCTGGGTTCATTGTCTATTCAGAAATCTGATAGCGGAGGGGAAGAAGCTGTTCCTGAAATTGAAATTAAAGAATGGCAGTGAACTGTGGTCGCTGTCAAGATCGTGGCTCAGACTTAACTGTTGACTTAAGTTTTTTATTAGGTTTGTAGGGATGGTTTTTGGCGACTGCCAAGATGGAAACAGATGGAGTTCCTCGTGAATTCCAGGACTGAAACGTCAGTAACATGAACCCGGAGGTTTACAGAAAACCTGTTGGTACATTTCTAAACAGCCCACACAAAAGTGCTGGAGGTACTCAGCAGGTCAGGCAGCATCCGTGGAGGGAAATGTCTATGGATATTTCACGGTGAGACCCTTCATCAGTGCTGGAAAGGAAAGGGAAGAAGCCAGGATATGAAGGAGGGGGAGGGGAGGAGTACAAGCTGGCAGGTGGTAGGTGAGACCAGGTGAGGGGAAGGTAGGTAGGTGGGGAGGGGGATAAAGAAAAAAGCTGGGAGTTGATAGGTGGAAGAGGTAAGTACTGAAAAAGGAGGAATTTGATAGGAGAGGAACACATTTCTAAAGGGCTGAAATAATCTTTCGTAAGCAAATTAGTTCTTAAGCAGATCTTACTTTCCCCAAGCAATAATGCTGATCAACACTTTCACCCACTAACCTGCCCCTGCACACCCCCAACCACCACAACTTTACCTTTCCTGTCAGAGTCACTTTATGGACATACAATCAATCTGTTTACATAAGCTATTTTACATATTTAAATTTATTGCATTTTTTATTATTGTGTCCTTTATCTTACACTGTTTTTTGTGCTGCATTGGATCTGGAGTACAATTATTTTGTTCTTTACACTTGTGTGCTGGAAATGGCATTAAAAGATCTTGAATTTTAAATCTTGAAGTCATGGCCAGGTTTTCAAACCAAGGCTGGTCACTGAGGAGCTTTAGGAATCCAATCACAGTTATTGTCTTTACTCTTCTAGATTGTTAAAGAAAAGTTTGAACTTTTAAGTCTTTCACCTTGCTTTCTCGCAACTGCCAAATGAGCTGTTACCACTTCCAAACATTCGATGATCTCAGTCATAAATACCAAATGTTGATAGCTTACCCCTCTGAGAATGGTGACTGAAAGGATCAACAAGATTTTGAAGGATACAAGAGATTCAAAGGATTTTTACTCCAAAGAATGGACATTGTAAATGACAGTGCAGATTGCCTCTGAGAAAATGGAAACAACAAAATGCGACAGCACAGCAGTAGATGGACACATAGATTTCTCCAACTTGAAGGAATAAGAGGTGATAAGGGAAGGAAAGCAAAGGCAGAGCTGAATGATAAAAGGAATGATCAATAACACAGTACAACTTGTAGTTGTACCAGCACTTGAGCAATGATGATCGGGAAGCACTCTTCGAAGAGAAACAGAACTTGGGGTAATAATGCAATCAAATGAATAAACAACCAACAGATTTTCAGTGTTAAAATCAAACTGGCAATGCGGCAAATTGGGTGGCTGCAGTCTGCCACCACTGCATGAGTTATATGTGTTCAGGACAAAGAAACAGGCAGAGAAAACATTACAGACACAATCCACCCAGCAAACTACCTTTTCTAAAAGCTCCCTTCTGCAAAGTACTACAGGGCTATTAAAGCAAAAACTTTATGCCATCTTAAATGTTCTATCCCCCCAGGCAGTTAATGTGATCAACCATTTAATTAGCCTCCGCACCCCCCTCTGTCTATACGCCCATTACTGCACCGCACTGTAGACACTTGAAACCACTGTTTATAATGCTGTTTATGTTGTAAATACTTGCTGGTATTTATGTACTTTTGCACATTTTATTTCACATTGGTCCTTCAACCTCTAACTTTATTTTTTATATAAATATTTATTCTTTATAAATGTTGAATGTTTTTTGTTGCATGTCGCACCCTGACCACCACACCTCAGCAAACTCCTAAATTTGGTGAATAAAGTTGATCTTTGGTTAAGTTAGAATCCTTTATGTTGTGTTATTGCATCCTGTTTCAGCAGCCCCTATTTTGTGCATTAAGGCATGGATACTAATACATACCCTTCTCTTTTCCAATCAATAAAGGAATGCAGATCTAGCAGTTCTTCTTAGAAATGAGGGAGATTACTTCATGCCATTTCTAACCATGGAATATCTCTCTCAATCTTCTCAATATCGCCAGGCATTCTGGTTTGTCCTGTCTGAGATACAAAATGGGAGAAAAGTCAGTGGGCTTGAATTTGTTATGAGGTGCAGTTATAGAGGCGTACAAGATGATGAGAGGCATAGATCGAATGGATAGTCAGAGACTTTTTCTCCAGGGCAGAAATGGCAACTATGAGGGGGCATATTTTTAAGGTGACTGGAGGAAATTATATAGAGGAATGTCAGAGATACACTGAGAGGGTTAGGTGCGTGGAGCACCCTGCCAGGGGTGGTATAGAGGCTGATACATTAAGAGACTCGCGGATAGGCACATAGACGATAGAAACATGGAGAGCTACGGGGGAGGGAAGGGCTAGATTGATCTCAGAGTGGGTTAAAAGATCAGTACAACACTGAGGGCCAAAGGACCTGTAATGTGCTGTAATGTTAATAATAATATTATAAAGCAGTCACAGACTCATAGAACATTACAGTACACAAGCAGGTACTTCAGCCCATCTAGTCTGTGCTAACCTTGTCTTCCGCCTAGTACCCAGAACATAGCCTTCCATTCTTACCTCATCCACATACCTATCCAAACCCCTTCTTAAATGATGCAATTGATTTTGTAACAGAAGTGATATTAGTAACAAACCCATCTGCTGATGTGATCAACAAAGCAACTGATAGGGCAATTCAAAGTCAATCTATTTTGTTGTTTCACTTTGTCTTAACCCAAACAGCAATAATTAATGTTTTTCGGTCTACCTTTCACATTTTGCCTACAATACACTGTAGGAAACTTCGACGCCTGCAATTAACCTCTGAGATGAGTTAGCAATTTGAATTAGAAAAAACACACATTAATTTGTATTTCAGGCTAATTCCAAATATACCTGCAGATCTGGATTCAAAACACAACCACTCCCCGGAGTGAAATAGAACTTAGCTCCTGATTTACATGGTGAGGGGTAGGGCACCAAGGCATGCGGCGCAGCAGAGGAATCTGTTCACAGTTTAAGGTTCAAACTGAACTTATTATCAAAGCACATACTATATATGTCACTATGTACAACCCTGAGATTCATTTCAGCAAATCCAAGAACCATAATAGAATCAATGAAAGACCATGCCCGACAGAGCGGACAAAAACCAATGTGCAAAAACAAAAGAGAAATAATACTACTACTAATAATAATAATAAATAAATAATAAATATCGAGAATATGAGATGAAAGGTCCTTGAAAGTGAGTCCAGTCCAGTGAGAACAGTTCAGTCTTGGGGCGGGTGAAGTTGTGTGAAGTTAACCCCACTGGTTCAGGAAGGGTAAGAACTGTTCCTGAGCCTGGTGGTGTGAGTCCTGAGGCCTCTGTACCTCCTTCCTGATGGCAGCAGTGAGAAGAGAGCATGGTCTGGGTGGTGGGGGTCCCTGATGATGGATGCTGCTTTCCTGCATCAGCACTCCAGTAGATATGCTCAAAGGAGGGAAGGATTTTACCCCGTGATGATCTGGGCCTTATCCACTACTTTTTGTGGGAGTTTCTGTTCAAGGTCATTGGTGTATCCATACCAGGCTGTGAAACAGGTAATCAATATTATCTCCACCACACATCTACAGAAGCTTGTCAAAGTATTAGATGTCATGGGAATACAGATCCATAATTCCTTGAAAGTGGTGTCACAGGAAGATAAGCTAGATAAATATTAGACTTCGTTAATCAGAGTATTAAGTACAGGAACTGGGATGTTATGTTGAAGTTATATAAGACATTGTTGAAGTGTAATTTGGAGTATTGTGTGCAGTTCTGGTCACCTATCTACAGGAAATATAACAATAAGCTTGAAACAGTATGGAGAAAATTTCCGAGAACCTTGCAGGGACTTGAAGACCCAAGTTATAGGGAAAGGCTGAAGAGGTTTGGACTTTATTCCCTAGAACATAGAAGATTGAGAGGAAATTTGAGAGTAGTATACAAAATTATGAGGGGAATAATTTAACTGCAAGCCAGCTTTTTCCACCGAGATTGGGCGGGACCAGAACTAGAGGTCATGGATTAAGAGTGGAACATAGAAACATAAAAAGTAAGTGCAGGAGTAGGCCATTCGGCCCTTCGAGCCTGCACTGCCATTCAGTATGATCATGGCTGATCATCCAACTCAGAACCCTGTACCTGCCTTCTCTCCATTCCCCCTGATCCCTTTAGCCACAAGGGCCATATCTAACTCCCTCTTAAATATAGCCAATGAACTGGCCTCAACTGTTTCCTGTGGCAGAGAATTCCACAGATTCACCACTCTCTGTGTGAAGAAGTTTTTCCTCATCTCGGTCCTAAAAGGCTTCCCCTTTATCCTTAGGTCCTGAGGTCCTTTAACATCTGCCGGATGATGCTGAGGATGTTTTATGAGTCTGTGGTGGCCAGTGCTATCATGTTTGCTGTTGTGTGCTGGGGCAGCAGGCTGAGGGTAGCAGACACCAACAGAATCAACAAACTCATTCGTAAGGCCAGTGATGTTGTAGGGATGGAACTGGACTCTCTCACGGTGGTGTCTGAAAAGAGGATGCTGTCTAAGTTGCATGCCATCTTGGACAATGTCTCCCATCCACTACATAATGTACTGGGTGGGCACAGGAGTACATTCAGCCAGAGACTCATTCCACCGAGATGCAACACAGAGCGTCATAGGAAGTCATTCCTGCCTGTGGCCATCAAACTTTACAACTCCTCCCTTGGAGGGTCAGACACCCTGAGCCAATAGGCTGATCCTGGACTTATTTCATAATTTACTGGCATAACTTACATATTACTATTTAACTATTTATGGTTTTATTACTATTTATTATTTATGGTGCAACTGTAACGAAAACCAATTTCCCCCAGGATCAATAAAGTATGACTATGACTATGACTATGACTTAAACTGTGACCCCTCGTTCTGGACTTCCCCGACATCAGGAACAATCTTCCTGCATCTAGCCTGTCCAATCCCTTTAGAATTTTATACGTTTCAATAAGATCCCCCCTCAATCTTCTAAATTCCAGCGAGTATAAGCCTAGTCGATCCAGTCTTTCTTCATATGAAAGTCCTGCCATCCCAGGAATCAATCTGGTGAACCTTCTTTGTACTCCCTCTATGGCAAAGATGTCTTTCCTCAGATTAGGGGACCAAAACTGCACACAATACTCCAGGTGTGGTCTCATCAAGGCCTTATACAACTGTAGTAGTACCTCCCTGCTCCTGTACTCGAATCCTCTTGTTATAAATGCCAGCATACCATTCGCCTTTTTCACCGCCTGCTGTAACTGCATGCCCACTTTCAATGACTGGTGTATAATGACACCCAGGTCTCATTGCACCTCCCCTTTCCCTAATCGGCCACCATTCAGATAATAACAACATACATCAAAGTTGCTGGTGAACGCAGCAGGCCAAGCAGCATCTATAGGAAGAGGCGCAGTCGACGTTTCAGGCCGAGACCCTTCGTCAGGACTAACTGAAGGAAGAGTAAGTAAGGGATTTGAAAGCTGGAGGGGGAGGGGGAGATGCAAAATGATAGGAGAAGACAGGAGGGGGAGGGATAGAGCCGAGAGCTGGACAGGTGATAGGCAAAAGGGGATACGAGAGGATCATGGGACAGGAGGCCTAGGGAGAAAGACGGGGGGGGGGTTACCCAGAGGATGGGCAAGAGGTATATTCAGAGGGACAGAGGGAGAAAAAGGAGAGTGAGAGAAAGAATGTGTGCATAAAAATGAGTAACAGCTGGGGTACGAGGGGGAGGTGGGGCCTAGCGGAAGTTAGAGAAGTCGATGTTCATGCCATCAGGTTGGAGGCTACCCAGACGGAATATAAGGTGTTGTTCCTCCAACCTGAGTGTGGCTTCATCTTTACAGTAGAGGAGGCCGTGGATAGACATGTCAGAATGTCTAGATAATTCAGATAATAACCTGTTTTAATCTGTGAAAGGTGAAATGTTTAAGGTGAACATGAGGGAAACTCCTTCACTCAGAAAGTAGTGAAAGTATGGACTGAGCTGTCGCCGAAGTGTTGGATATGGGTTCAATTTCAAAATTTAAGAGAACTTTGGATAGATGCATGTATAGGAGAGGTATGGAGGGCTATGGTCCAGGTGTGGCTCAATGGGACTGGACAGAATAACAGTACAGCATGAACTAGATGGGCTGAAAGGTCAGTTCCTGTGCTCTATGACTATGGCTCTACGACTCTGAAAGCTTTGACAACATGTTCATGTAATTCTGACATGACTTGGATTAGAAGTTCAGATTGGAGTCAAACCTGTTTTTCAAATGATTCAGGAAGTCTAGTCTCCATTTTACACCTTTTAAACTCTCAGAAGCATAACTGAATTGTTAGAGATCACGGACTCTTACTTCCTCACAATGTAAACACTTAATCTTTTGCAGGTATGGAGCACATTCCTTAGAATCCTGGTTAGAATTCCATCACAGCAGGAAATGGGATATTTAAGATGGAACCTATTTGTACTCGTCTAGTGTTTATATTCCCGTAACTTATCAAAAGATTTCATAGAGTCACAGAGCAATACTACACAGATACTGGGCCCCTGGCCCAGCCAGTCTATACTGATCACAGTGGCTCTGCATCTAGTCCCAATTTCCTGCATCCATGCCTCCGAGCCCTGCCCCTCCATGTACCTATCCTTTTGAAGTGATATTATTGTGCCTGCCTCAACCACTCCCTCTGGCAATTCGTCCATGTATTCATCATCGTCTGCGTGGAAGAGTTGCCACTCAGATCCTTTTTAAATCTTTACTCTCTCACTCTAAATCAAAGTTGTGAGTTTTAGTCTCTTCTACCTTGGGGAAAAGACTGTTACCATTCACCACATCTACAGTGCCTATAAAAAGTATTCAATCCCTCTTCAAAGTTTTCATGTTTTATTGTTTTACAATATTGAATCACAGAAGATTTAATCTGACTTTTTTTGACACTGATCAACAGAAAACTACTCTTTCGTGTCAAAGTGAAAACAGATCTCTACAAAGTGATCTAAATTAATTACAAATATAAAACACAAAGTATTGGATTGCATAAAAATTCACCCCCTTTAATATGACAAATCATCACTGGTGCAGCCAATTGTTTTTGGAAGTCACATAGTTAGTTAAATGGAGATCTGTTTTTGGGGACAGGTGTTTCAATTGATCCTGGTAAAAATACACCTATATCTGGAAGGGCTGGGCTTGTGTTCCTCCATGGCTCTTTACAATAGATAAAGTGGATATAAACCTGCAACAATTTTTGGGAAAGAAGTCTGACTGTGAAATCAAACTGATAGTACAAGAATATATAGACCTGCATTTTAGAAACAAACTTGTAATATTTACGAATGGATCAAAAGACCCTAACTTTGGTCACACAGGTATTGCAGTCTACATTCCTCATTGCAAAACTAGCATTAGGAAAAGAACATCAAACCATTTATCAGAGTATACAACAGAATTAATGGCAATATTGAGTGCATTATCTTGGATGGAAGAAAATAATGTCAGAAAGGCTGTCATCTGTTCAGACAGTTTGTCTGCATTAACCTCTATCAAACCAAGAAAATGAGAAAGTAGAGAGGATATTTTATTGGAGATTCTATGCAAGTTATATACGCTGTCCAAAAATGGGATAGGAGTAAGCTTTCTTTGGGTTCCTGCTCATTGTGGTGTGGAGGGTTATGAAAAAGTGGACATTATAGCTAAACAAATTGTCTATAATAGAAGTCCAGATCCCTCTAAGCAAAGCGGAAGTCATTAAAATACCTGTTGAGGAGACATGGCAGAAGCATTAGGATGAGAGTGAAATGGAGACAACTGTACAAAATACAGAGGCAAGTCAGATACAAAAGATTATCAGGTGGACATAGAAAGATAGAAGTGATCATCAGTCGGTTAAGAGTTGGACACACAAGTCTTAATTACACATTACATGAAATAGGAAACATCCAACTGGGTTGTGTGAATACTGCAATCAAGCAGAAACAGTTGAACATGTATTGATTAAATGTAAGAAGTACCAAAGGGAAAGAGTGAAGATGATAGGAGCACTTAAGATAAACAAAAAAACTGCTGTGGGTATAGAAGACATTTTAAGTGGAATTTCAAGAGAACTACAGACCTATATCATGAGGTATCTGAAAGACTCTGGTTTATTATATAGAATTTAGGGAATGCAATTCTTTTCATTCCTCCTGTTTATCAAACAATCCACAGTCCAGTCTAGTAGGTGGCGGTAATGCACCTTAAAGCTGGTTTGTCAACCGCCATAAAACAACAGAAGAAGAGGAAGAAGAGGAAGGGATGGGCTTGGCCTGGCTGACTTGGGTGGGGTGGAGTTCAGGGGAGTGCAGATTCTGTTCGGCTGGAGGTTGGAGGTGTGGTGGTTGGTGACGCTGGCTGTGAATGGTGTGCGGATGTTTGGAAATAGCGTAGGTTCAGGTAGGGAGGGAGGATCTAGCAAAGGTACCATAAATGGAGAATTCAGATGAGTGTGGGTTGGCAGGAGGAAGTTGAAATAAAGTTGAATCTAGTCTGGAAAACAGAAAAAGAAACGTAATATTGGGATGATTTTAAATGTTGGAGAGAAAGGGCAGGATATTCTGGAAAAAAAGGAAAGAAGACTTCAAGGTATTGTTTAAATTTGGTCAGGAAAAGCCTTCTATCAATCCCATTAAATTAACTACAGAGTTAAAATCGAATACAGGGAAGATAGCTTGTGCTCATACTTTAAGAGGAGGTAATGTCTTGATTGTTTGTAAGGATACGAAAGAGTGTGAGAAGGCATTACGTTTGAAGACTTTACTTGGCAAAAAGATAATATCTATGTTGCCAAATGAAAATAGAGGTATTAAGAGTGTTATACTGGGTGTTCCAGTGGAGATTTCGATAGAAGAGGTTAGATCTCATTTATTAGGAGGCAAGGTTACGGAGGTAAAGAGATTGCAAGTAGTCAGAAATGGGGATAGGATGGATAATTTATCTATATTGATATGGTCTGATGAAGTGAAGCTCCCTGATACAGTTAGTTTGGGGTATGTTAGTTATTATGTTCGAGCTTATATTCCACCCCCGCTTAGATGTTACAAATGTCAGAGGTTTGGGCATGTTGTGGCAGTATGTCGTGGGAAACTAAGATGTAGTAGGTGTAGTGGGGGACATAAATATGGAAATTGTGAAGGCGTAAAGTTTAAATTTGTAATTGTGGAGGAGAATATAGTGTAGCTTATAGAGGATGCGAAGTGCTTAAGAAGGCAGCTGAAGTTCAACAGGTTAAAGTACAGTTAAATATGTCTTATACCGAGTCCTTGCAAGATGTTAGATGAATGTTGATAAAGTATTACCAGTCAGAAAACAGAATGTGAAGTTAGAGGCTATATGTCAGCATCATAGTTCTCTTACTAAAGATACTTTACTAGTTGATATAATAAAGTTTGTGATATTCATAACAGATGTGGTGAATTGTGCTGCTCAGACATCTAGTTGTACTAAGAAAATAAAAAATTATTGTGAGAACTACTGAAAAATATCTGAGTAAAACTGGTGTAATGTGAGAAGCTGCAAATGAAGCTCTGATGGGTGGGGTATCTGTATTTTAATCTCCCTGTGAAGGTACATAATGGATATAAGAATATTGCAGTGAAATGTGAGAAGCCGGATTTTAATGGTCAAGGCTTTAAGTTTATTTCTGATTTATCAAATCCTCCTGATATTATATGTATTGAAGAAACTTGGTTGTTACCACAGTTAAGTTTTTCCTTGCAGGATTATATTGTAATTAGGCAGCATAGGTTAGTTGGTAGAGTGGATGGTGTTGCAAGTTTTATGAGGAAAGGATAGGACATAGAGTTGTGGATGTAAATGGAGTACATGAGGCACTTGTAGTAGAAGTATTTGATTCAACAGGTAGGGGCATTAAAGTGGTAATTTTTTACAACCCTGAGGAGTGTGCAGAGGCAATTAATGAGAGAAATAAGACTTATGCAATAATGGGCATGAGGGGAGATGCGTTTACAGAATACATAAAACTGTTGGATTGTTGGGAGAAGGTGGTAAAACAAGAAGGGAAGGAATTATATTGACTCAACTTAGAATTGGGCATTCTATGCTTAATTATTCCTTACATCTTGTTGGAAAGCATCACTCTGGGGTGTGTAGGTTTGTCATCGTTATGAAACAGTTGAACACATTCCTTTACAATGTGAAGCATGCAAGGTTGAAAGAAAGCAAATGGATGCTGCACTATTAGCTTTGGGGGTTGGCAGTTTTCATTTAAAACTTTGCTAAATTATGGAAGTGACTTTCACAATATTATCTTTCATTATTTAAAATCTATAGGGCTTTTTGGGGTAATTTAGTTTTCAGTTGATAAAGAACCAGGAGGGGTTTTATTTCCGAACTCTCTACACTTCACCCCAGTCCAGCTGGTGGTGGTAATGCACCTTAAGTTGAACTGCCAACCGTCACTAAAAGTCAGGAGAAGGTCCGCTGCTGGTAAGTCACTATCCTGGCAAAAACTACACCATGAAGACAAAAGAACACTCCAGGCAACTCCACAAAAAGGTTATTGAAAAGTACAAGTCAGGAGATGGATACGAGAAAATTTCCAAGTCACATAATATGCCTTGGAGTACAGTTAAATCGATCATCAAGAAGTGGAAAGAATGTGGCACAGTTGTAAAGCTTAGAGGAAGATGTCCTCAAAAACTGAGTGACCATGCAAGAAGGGGGCCTATGACAACTCTGGAGGAGTTACAGGCTTCAGTGACTGAGATGGGAGAGACTGTGCAAACAACAACTGTTGCCTGTGTGCTTCGCCAGTCACAGCTTTATGAGAGAGTGGCAAAGAGAAAGTCACTGTTAAAAAAAACATGAAAACTCAGCTAGAGTATGCTAGAAGGCAT